>NC_139551.1:490000-810000 GCF_965153285.1 Podarcis tiliguerta | reverse complement strand
GCTCTGCTCAATAGGAGCCCTGTGTCCTTGGTATTGCCCACACGGGCTGGCAGCTGCCTCACTTGTGGTTGCTCTTGTGGCTGCCCCCCAGGAGCTGCAGATGAAGCGGACGGCGATTGAGGCCTTCAACGAGACCATCAAGATCTTTGAGGAGCAGTGCCAGACGCAGGAGAAGTGCAGCCGGGATTATATCGACCGCTTCCGCCGGGAGGGGAACGACAAGGAGATCCAGCGGTTATTACTATTTTTATTATATAATTATCTTGCAAGCTCTGGTTGTTATTACTATTAATAACAACAACAACAACAATACTGCAAGCACTGGTTGTTTATTATTATTATTATTATTATTATTATTTATTATTACAGTGGTGCCTCGCAAGACGAAATTAATCCGTTCCGCGAGTCTCTTCGTCTAGCGGTTTTTTCGTCTTGCGAAGCAAGCCCATTAGCGGATTAGCGGCTATTAGCGGCCATTAAAGGCTTAAGGGATTAGCGGATTAGCTGCTAAAAGGCTATTAGCGGTTTAGCGGCTTAGAAAAAGGGGGTGGGGAGCGAAAAAAAATCTCAAGACATTTTCGTCTTGCGAAGCAAGCCCATAGAGAAATTCGTCCTGCGAAGCGCATTGAAAAACGGAAAACCCTTTTGTCTAGCGGGTTTTCCGTCTTGCGAGGCATTCGTCTTGCGGGGCACCACTGTACATATAATTCTTATCCTGCAAGCCACCCCGGGAGCTTTGGATGAGTTTGATAAATTTAAATTTATATCACGTTTTAAAATGGTGGTGGTGGTTGTTATTCCCATTACTTTTACTGTTTTCATATATAATGATTACCCTGCAAGCACCGGTTGTTATTATGATTACTATAATTACTATTATTATTTAACGGGCATCCGCTACGGCTCAATTCTGGTTCCATTTGCAAAATCCCTTTATTACTATTATTGCTATAGAATTATCCTGCAAGCTCTGCTTATTATTACTATTATGAATAATAATCCTGCAAGCACTGGTTGTTTATTATTATTATTATTATTATTATTATTATTATTATTCCATAAATTCTATTGATTTTCAACATTTATCACATTATTATTTTTAAATTATTACATGCAATGCTTATTATTATTATTATTATTATTATTATTACATATATCGCTTATCCTGCAAGCCTCCCCGAGGTCTTCGGATGAGTTTGATAAATTTAAATTTATATAATGTTTTAAAACCACTTTTATCATTTACACCCCGCCTCCCCGTCCGGCTCAGAATCCTGATGAATTCGGAGAAGCTGAAATCTCGCGTTGCCGAAATCCACGACAGCAAAATGCAGCTGGAGGAAGACCTGAAGCAGCAAGCGTCCGAAAACCGGGAGATTGACAAGCGCATGAACAGCCTCAAGCCAGATCTCCTGCAGCTGCGGAAACTGCGCGACCAATACTTGGTGTGAGTGCGAGGGCCCTGGCCGCCTAGTGGTTAGAGCACCCGCTTCCGGCAGCCCCTGCGGCGCCTCCTCTCCAAACCAGCCTCTCTCTCTTTTCCCCCCATAACCATGAGGACTAGCCCCTTGCTTTGTCTCCCAAGGCTCGACCCAGGTTCGAATTCTCCCGATCGGGCCGGCCTGAGATTCGAATCCGCCACCGGGTGGAAGGAGGGGCGAAGCTCGTCCTACGAGGGGGTCCTGATATTTTCCCTCTCCCCCCAGGTGGCTGACCCAGAAGGGGACACGGCAGAAGCAGATCAACGAGTGGCTGGGGATCAAGAACGAGACGGAGGAGTGAGTTTATTTCATTTGCAGCTTCTCTCTTCCTACCTTCCTCCCTCCCTTCCTTCTCTTTCTTTCCTTCCTTTTTCCCTTCCTTCTATTCCTTCCATCCTTCCTTCCTTCCTTCCTTCTTTCCTTCCTTCTTTCCTTTTCTTTCTTTCCTTCCTTCCTTCCATCCTTCCTTCCTTCCTTCCTTCTTTCCTTCCTTCTTTCCTTTTCTTTCTTTCCTTCCTTCCTTCCTTCCTTCCTTCCTTCCATTCCTTCCTTCTCTGTCCTCCCTCCCTCCCTTCCTTCTTTTTCTTTCTTTCTTTCTTTCTTTCTTTCTTTCTTTCTTTCTTTCTTTCCTTCCTTCCTTCCTTCCTTCCTTCCTTCCTTCCTTCCTCTTTCATTTTATTCTTACAAGCAAACAAGAATAAAAACGGACACCCCACCACCCAGACCCTTCCCTTGTAACTTTCCTATTCTTAACACAACCATGATATTATTATTATTATTTTCCCCCAAACGGCCCACAAAACATTTCCATCCTTAGAAGAATCATCTCGTTCTTCCTTCCATTCCATTCCTCGACATCATGTCCCATCGGCGTTGATCTGGGGACCTTTTGCCGCCTTGGCTGTCCTCTGTCGGAGACAGGACACTGGGGAACGGCAGTTCTATTCCTTCTATTCTATCCTCCCTTCCTTCCTCCTTTTCTTCCTTCCTTCCTTCCTTCCTTCCTTCCTTCCTTCCTTCCTTCTTTCCTTCCTCCCTCCCTCCCTCCCTCCCTCCCTCCCTTCCTTCCTTCCTTCCTTCCTTCCTCCTTTTCTTCCTTCCTTCTTTCCTTCCTTCCTTCCTTCCTTCCTTCCTTCCTTCCTTCCTTCCTTCCTTCTTTTTCCTTCCTTCCGTTCCTTCCTTCCACCGGTGGGTCTTTTCCACCTCGACATCATATCCCATCGGCGTCGATCTGGGGACCTTTTGGCGCCTCGGCTGTCCCCTGTCGGAGGCAGCATACTGGGGAACGGGCAGAACTGGGCGCTGGGCATCCGGACTGGGCACAGACGGGCCAATGGGGGTCTCTCTTTTCCGGGCGCCGCGCTGCAACCTTTCCTCTCCTTCGCAGCCACTACTCCATGATGGAGGACGAGGAGGAGCTTCCTCACCACGAGGAGCGGACGTGGTACGTGGGCAAGATCAACCGCACGCAGGCCGAGGAGATGCTGGCCGGCAAGAGGGACGGCACCTTCCTCATCCGGGAGAGCAGCCAGCGAGGCTGCTACGCCTGCTCCGTCGTGTGAGTCTCGGGGCGGGACCCCGGGGGGTCATCCATCCCAACCCACTGGCGAGGCCTTGGTTTTTAATTGCTTTTCTGGTTTGGTAAGGGGCAAAGGGCTGCCTGCTTTTATTATGTGCATGCCAGAGAAAAGTTGTGCAGTTGTGGGATGGTGGAGTCATAGAGTGGGACCCTTCACGATTTAAATCACTAGTCAGTAAGACTCGATTTAAATCTTCTTCCTTTTTTACGGAAAGGTTCAGCCTTGCTGGCATCGTCTTAATATTTACAACCAGACGAAGGTTACATTTTTGGAATGATGAATTTTCAGAGTAGTTTTCACAGTTGTACAGTGGTTCCCCAGGTTACATACGCTTCAGGTTACATACGCTTCAGGTTACAGACTCCGCTAACCCCGAAATAGTGCTTCAGGTTAAGAACTTTGCTTCAGGATGAGAACAGAAATCATGCTCCGGCGGCGCGGCAGCAGCAGCAGGCCCCATTAGCTAAAGTGGTGCTTCAGGTTAAGAACAGTTTCAGGTTAAGAATGGACCTCCGGAACGAATTAAGTACTTAACCCGAGGTACCACTGTATTGGAAATTACCTGCTATACCGCTTTACGGCTGCGAAACCAGATCATGATATTTTGCTCTAGCCTTTAAAGAGATGCCCGTCTTGTGGAACGATAAAGGTAAAGGGACCCCTGACCATTAGGTCCAGTCGTGGCCGACTCTGGGGTTGAGGCGCTGATCTCACTTTATTGGCCGAGGGAGCCGGCGTACAGCTTCCGGGTCATGTGGCCAGCAGGACTAAGCCGCTTCTGGCAAACCAGAGCAGCGCACGGAAATGCCGTTTACCTTCCCGCCGGAGCGGTACCTATTTATCTAATTGCACTTTGCAGTGCTTTCAAACTGCTAGGTTGGCAGGAGCAGGGACCGAGCAACGGGAGCTCACCCCGTCGCGGGGATTCAAACCGCCGACCTTCTGATCGGCAAGTCCTAGGCTCTGTGGTTGAACCCGCAGCGCCCTTGTGGAACGATACTGAACCTTAATATTTAAAGGAACCGTTCAGCGCCTCTCTGACGCTTTCCGCCTTCTGTTCCCGCTCTGCAGGGTCGACGGCGACACGAAGCACTGCGTCATCTACAAGACGGCCACGGGTTTCGGTTTTGCAGAGCCCTACAACCTCTATGCCTCGCTCAAGGAGCTGGTCCTACACTATAAACACACCTCTCTGGTGCAACACAACGACTCGCTCAACGTCACCTTGGCGTACCCCATTTTCCCCCTGCCCCCCAGATGAAGACCGGGGCAGCCGGGCTGGGGGGGGCTCCACCCTCCCGTCCCCTCCCCGAAAAACTGCCCCTTTCCCCCTCTCCATACCCTCTCTCCCTTACGCCCCCAAACCCCAATATATATATATAATCTCAATTACTTTCCTTTGCAGCAGCATTCGGGGGCTGTTTTCCTTTCCACCTTTTCCCTTTCTTTTTGGTGCTAGGAATGCTTTCTCCACTTGGGGGGGGGGCAGCGACTTTCCTAAAGCTTTTTGAGGTCCCCCCCCCCCTAAAAAAACACCCAGCGTTCCTTATCTGTGAAGAACGGGCATAGATCTTGTGTTTTTTTTGGCAGAGACAAACCTTGGTACTCGCTGTCCCCGTGGGGACGGTTTGGCTCTTTTTGTTTCGCAGGGGGGCGCTCCTATTTTTAATTTTTTTTTTTACGCAGCCCTCCGCACTCGGGCCCCCCCCCCCCAGCCAAACGGCGTTGGGTCTCCTATGCAGAATTATGTTTCGTTTCTTCTTAAATATGCAAAAAAAAAAGAGAGAGGAAAACAAAACTCTATTGCAGCCAGCTCTGGTGTGTGGCTCCTATCTCTCAAGTTATTTTACCAGCTGCTGGGCAGGGAAATAGATCCTAACCCCCCCTCCAAAAAAAAAAAAAATCCCCACTCGCTTCCGTGTCTCGGTTTGCCACGGTTGTAAAATGGGCGCAGGCTTTGCGTCCCCCGTGAGGCTTCCTTTTCCTGTGCCAGGAAAAAGTCTGGGGCGTTCTTGGGGTCCTCAGAGCCCCCCTTTCTCCTCTTTACGCGTAAAGCCATTTGTTGCCCTCCCCACCAAGCTAAGAGGGGCGGATAACGGGGGTAACAGGAACAAGCCAATCTCTCTCCTTCCTAAAATTGGGGTTCCCCTTTGCACACCCCATGTGTGCCTGCTCTCTTAACCCCAAACCCTGGAGCGGGTAGTCTTGCAAAATCCTTTTTTCCTCCCTCCCCAAAAAAGAGCCATTTGAACACTACAAATCTCCCTTCCTCTTGCGTAACATGTGTTGTGTTTTGTGCGTGTGGCGGACCTGGTTCGGGTCCACCATTCGAACCCAGGACCCGTTCCTTTTTGTCTTCCTAGCAGGAAACCCCTTGGGATCTCCCCCCCCCCCCAAGAAATGCTCTCTTCCTCTCCCCACCCCCAAATAAAATCCATATTTTTGCACCCTACCAAATGTGTGTGTGTGTGTGTGAGCCAGGGTTATAACTTTTTGACAACCTCTCAACTCAGTCGGACGAACTTTTGCCTAAAAACGAATCGTCTTGCCATTTTCAAATCTTTGGGGGAAAGGTCGCTTCTCGAAATCAATAAGTCGATTTTTGCCTAGGGGACCGTATAATGCATTTTGTAAGCACAGCACGGGTTATAATACACCAAAAATAGAGCTTGAAATTTTTTTTTTCGTTTTGGAGCTTGAAAATTTTTTCGTTTGGAGCTTGCAAGCTTTCAAATACTTGTGCGTTTTTTGTACATTACACGCCCCTTATTGCTTTGAATAAATCGAAGTGGCAGCTTTTCTTTGCTTTGTGCCGCAAACGCCATTGAGTTCCCACAACCTTTGAATTCCCCTTTTATTTTTATAGACTGATTTTTGGATTCTTTCAGAACATTCTCGGCCGTTTCAGGAACTTCCGGGCAACTGGGATAAGTTCGAAAATGTTCCATGATATTTTTTTTTTAAGTGCAGGTACTTATGAGTAGCAACCAGACTCCAAACTTTTCTTTTCAGGCTGACCGTTTTGGGGAAAGAATTAGTCCCCTTTTCAATGTTTCCAAGCAAAAGCTCATCCCTCTAGGCTACAGGAAATCTGTATTTTGGGGAGAAAGTCAAAAAGTTATAACCCAAGTGTGCATCTCGATTGTGCAAAGGAGTCTTTTACAAAAGTGCCCCCAGTTGCAAAAAACCGTTTCCCCTTTTTAGGTTATACACAGATATGCAATATAACATTTTGACGCACCCCAAATCCTCATTTCCTGCTATCCCCCATCATCAATTTTGGATGTTGAATTTTTCTGAATTATTCCTACCCCCGCCGAAGTTTCAAGCAAACGAGAAAGTTCCCTCGAAAACCGTTGTGTATTTGTGTCCGAGATTTGTTACTGTAAGATACATAGATTAAAAAGGGGGGGTGGAGGGGAGAATTATTTAAAAGCAAAGTTTTGTACGGTACTTTAAAAATAAAATAAAAGGTGTTCATGCAAAACGTGGCTTCGGGGCAGTTATTTCCGTCCCTCCGACTCGGTCTCCTCGTGCGTGAAGGCGAGGCGGAAGAAGCATAGTTTTGTAATGAATTGCAGAATTAAGAACGGTAAGGGACCCCCAACGGCTATCTAGTCCAGCCTCCTTTTGCCCAAAACGGTTCTCGAACCCATGACTGTGAGTTTAAGGGTCGCCTGCAGGGCCTGCAAGACAGAGCTGTTCTGCCTGGCTTTTGGTTTGGACTCACTCTGACCCATGCTTCGGAACCATGTTTTTGGGCCACGGAGTGGCCAGGAAGCTGTGGATCTGTGATTTTTGTGGTGCAGTCTGTGCGCCTGGGAATGATGTGTGATTTGACGGTGAGTTTGGGGTGGCCCAATGCAAAAAGCGTGAAGATCCATGAGGATCCGTGCTTCAAAACCACGTTTTTGGGCCATGGAGTGGCCAGATAACTGTGGACCCGTGTTTTCTGTGGTGCAGTCTGTGCCCCTGGACATGATGTGTGATTTGATGGTGAGTTTGGGTTTCCCCAATGCAAAAAGCGTGAAGATCCATGAGGATCCGTGCTTCAAAACCATGTTTTTGGGCCACGGTGTGGCCAGGAAGCCATGGATCCGTGATTTCTGTGGTGGATGCTGTGCCCCTGGACATGATGTGTAATTTGACAGTGAGTTTGGGCTGATCTAGTGCAAAAATCATGAGGATTCATGAGGATCCGTGTTTTTAACCATGTTTTTGCGCCATTGCGGCACCACGAAACAGTGGATGCGTGATTTTTTTGGTTCCTCCTACAGACTAAGATGTGGTCTACAGTAGCATGGTGTTTTTATTTTGTTTTAATATAAAAATCATATGAATTCATGAGGATCCGTGTCTCGGATCCATGTTTTTTTGGTGCTGCAGCGCGGCAAAGTGTTGGATCCACGTTTTTTATAGTCCAGTTTGTAGGTGTGCCTTCTAGGTGTGATTTGACACTGCATTTGTTGGAATTATTTTTTAAAAAGTGGAGGATCCATGAGGATCCGTGTAGATCCGCCTTTTATGCAGGCCCAATTGTATTTTATTTGTGGGGGGACGACCTATTTTTTCCCTGCAAATCCCTGGGAAATATTTTCTTTCTTTGGCGATCCCTCGCAGCAAGACTGTCGTCCATGGACACGGTGTTTCCCCTTTAAAATAGGGACAATTGGAAGACCTGCAACATCTGGAAGCCCCCAAACCGTTTGCTGGTTGTTGCTTTGAAACAGGCGCGCGCAAAGTGGTCTTTCCCCTAACTCTCCCGATCTGGGGCCTCCCAAAAATCCGGCTCCTCCTTCTCCTCCTCCTCTGGAGCAAGTCAGGGGCCGCCTGAGTCACACACACAAAACCGCAGCAGAAGAAGACGGACGGGTTGCGAGGAGGAAGAAGAGGGAAAGGGCGGAGCCGGGAAAGGAGTTTTTAAAGAGCCGCCCGTCTCGCCCCCGCTGCGCACTCCGCCTTTCCATTGCGCACAGCCCGGCCCCTCTCCTCGCCATGGCTCCCGGCTGGCTCCTGTCCATCGCCGCTTTCTGCTGCCTGGGGGGCATCGCCCTGGGGGGGGGCGCCCCTTGCCACTACCCCCCGCACCAGTGGTGCGGATCCAGCGAGATCGCGCAGGCTTGCAAGGTGAGGAAAGGGAAAGCGAAGGTGGAGAGGAAGAGCGCAAATGCTTTGCGCGCAGGCGAGTGGGCAAAGGGGTTGGGGAGGGGTGGCCACCCACGTTGCGGGTGGGGTGGGGGCTTCGAGAGAGGAAGGGGGGCTAGCAGTGGCGACGGGGGGGGCTTTGTGCGACCCCCCTTCCTGGACTCGGAGGAACGGGTGGCTCCGAAAGGCTGCTGTGGCGCACGGGTCCTGCTTGGGGGCGGGGGGTGTCTTCCCAGGGGGGCGCCACCTCGTTGGCCACTGGGGGGCAGGAGGCTGGATTCCGATGCGCCCCCTTTGGCCTGATTCAACTGCCACAGGGGGTCTTAGGATTCCTAAATGGAGACCCGAGGTGCCCACAAAATTCGCCATTCTGACACGGATTTCTTATTCACGGTATTGTGGGTGAATCAGAAAGCCTTAAGTATTAGACAAGATTATGAAAGACGCTTACGACAGCAAGAATCTCGGTTTATCTTTATGTTCAAAACCATTCATCCGGGAGGACTTAATTCTGAATTGGATCTCAATTGTTTTATTTGATTCTTTCCATTCTGGCTGTTAAACTGTGCTGTGTCTTTAAGCTCAATCTCCTGCTGATGAGCCCCACCTGGGGTCGGCTTTTTAGGTTTCTAGCAACAGGCAGTCAGTAGCAGGGGCTGCAGAACTTTATGACCGCTGCTCCGTAGATGTGGTTGTTTTATAATTCCATTCACCATATAGATGGGGTATGTACTTTTGGTTTTATTTATATTGATATTATAGATTATACAAAGAATTTATATTGATATTGCATTGTTGTACTTGGATATCGTGTTGCCTTGGAAATTACTGATAATTGTTTGCAACACAGGGGTTTAGTTGTTTGTTTGGTTACTTACTGTCGCACCTTTCCTCGGTGGCAGCCGCATTGGGGTTTTTTTTGGGGGGGGGTGTTACTAAAAACCGCTTCGGTACTCCCCCCCCCTTAATATTTTTCCAGGCGGGAAATATTTCAAGGCAGGTCTTTGGAAACTTAGGTGCTGGTGATGCTGGACACTTGGGCTGCTGTTTTAATTCCTGGCTCCAGATGTGCAGCACTATCGTTTTGCAAAGATACCGTATTTTTCGTACCATAGGGCGCACCGGCCCTTAGGACGCACCTAGTTTTTTTGGGGGGGGGGAAATAAAGGGGGAAAAAATTATTTCCCCCCCAGGTGCGCTGCACCAATCCCGAAGCTTGGGGCGTGCAGAGCTCAGCGCGCCCCAAGCTTCTGGGTGCCGGCAAGGTCTCCGCTAGCCGTGGGAGAGCCGCGCGGCTTCGTGCGGCTCTTCCACGGCTCGCGGAGCGCTGCGCTAATCCCGAAGCTTGGGGCGTGCGGAGCTCAGCGCGCCCCAAGCTTCTGGGTGCCGGCAAGGTCTCCGCTAGCCGTGGGAGAGCCGCACGGCTTCGTGCGGCTCTTCCACGGCTAGCGGAGCGCTGCGCTAATCCCGAAGCTTGGGGCGTGCGGAGCTCAGCGCGCCCCAAGCTTCTGGGTGCCGGCAAGGTCTCCGCTAGCCGTGGGAGAGCCGCGTTTTCCGTTTGCAGAGGCGCTTCGCAAGACGAATTTCCCTATGGGCTTGCTTCGCAAGATGAAAAGACTCGCGGAACGGATTCTTTTCGTCTTGCGAGGCACCACTGTATTATTATTATTATTTATTGAATTTATATACCGCCCTCTAAACCACAGTTAGGTATGAACCAGAGTTTGCTCCCTTTCTTCTTTTTTAAGAGCAACAGACAGAAGGCATGTACAAACTCGCAACTCGTGAACAAATGGGCTATTAGCGTATTATTATTATTATTAGAACTTATATGCCACCCTATACCCAGAGGTCTCAGGGCAGTTCACAGAACAAGCAGAACGTAGGCAAACTTTTAATGATATTTGGAATTCGTTTTTAAAAGCACTTGTTTTAGGTTAGATATAGGGCATCCTGATCAAATTTGCAGATGACACCAAACTGGGAGGGGTGGCTAACACCCCAGAGGACAGGATCACACTTAAAAAAGACCTTGACAGATTAGAGAACTGGGCCAAAACAAACAAGATGAATTTTAACAGGGAGAAATGTAAAGTATTGCACTTGGGCAAAAAAAATGAGAGGCACAAATACAAGATGGGTGACACCTGGCTTGAGAGCAGTACATGTGAAAAGGATCTAGGAGTCTTGGTTGACCACAAACTTGACATGAGCCGACAGTGTGACGCGGCAGCTAAAAAAGCCAATGCAATTCTGGGCTGCATCAATAGGAGTATAGCATCTAGATCAAGGGAAGTTATAGTGCCACTGTATTCTGCTCTGGTCAGACCTCACCTGGAGTACTGTGTCCAGTTCTGGGCACCACAGTTCAAGAAGGACACTGACAAACTGGAACGTGTCCAGAGGAGGGCAACCAAAATGGTCAAAGGCCTGGAAACGATGCCTTATGAGGAACGGCTAAAGGAGCTGGGCATGTTTAGCCTGGAGAAGAGGAGGTTAAGGGGGGATATGATAGCCATGTTCAAATATATAAAAGGATGTCACATAGAGGAGGGAGAAAGGTTGTTTTCTGCTGCTCCAGAGAAGCGGACACGGAGCAATGGATGCAAACTACAAGAAAGAAGATTCCACCTAAACATTAGGAAGAACTTCCTGACAGTAAGAGCTGTTCGACAGAGGAATTTGCTGCCAAGGAGTGTGGTGGAGTCTCCTTCTTTGGAGGTCTTTAAGCAGAGGCTTGACAACCATATGTCAGGAGTGCTCTGATGGTGTTTCCTGCTTGGCAGGGGGTTGGACTCGATGGCCCTTGTGGTCTCTTCCAACTCTATGATTCTATGATTCTATGATTCTATGATTCTATAGGGCAACTACAATAGCAATCTCATAATACGTTCTGGGTTTTTTCAATTGTATTGTATATGGGTACTATTCACCCCCCTTTTCCACATCTTATTTTACCCTCTGCAGTTACAATTATATATACACACACATACATACATATTTATATGTTTTTATTTTCCATTAAAGCATATTAATCATTGAAAACTAATAAGTATATAACGACAACAACTGGAAATGAACTTGTATTCTGCGCTGTCTTTCTGCCCCGTCTCTGTAATGGGGTCCTGCTCATTGACTGATTGATTTGTCAGGAGGTTTTTAATGAATGATTCTATTCGTGTAGTTTTGATTGTTTGTTGAAAGCCGCCCAGAGTGTCTGGGGAAACCCAGCCAGATGGGCATGGTATATATAATAAATTATTATGATTATGATTATGATTTATTATTTGTATGCCGCCCCCATTGTTCAGCCCGGACACCGGGGTCCATCTCTCAAGGGCCTTCTGGTGGTTCCCTCCCTGCGAGAAGTGAGGCTACAGGGAACCAGGCAGAGGGCCTTCTCGGTGGTGGCGCCCACCCTGTGGAATGCCCTCCTGTCAGATGTCAAGGAAATAAACAACTGTCTGACTTAAGGCAGCCCTGTTTAGGGAAGCTTTTTAATGTCTGATGTTTTATCATATTTTTAATATTTTGGTTCCCCATGTCCTTCCACAGTGGAGACATAGGTTTCCGGGTGGGAGTTGATCCTGGTGAGCACTTGCCAAGCATGCCTTCCTCTTAGCACATTTCTCCCTTGCGTCCTGAGTTCGAGTGTCTTCAAAGCCCAGGACACTTTTGGGAAAGGCTGTTCTCCAACTGGAGCGCTCGCAGGCCAGTGTTTCCCAGTTGTTGGTGTTTATACTATATTTTTTAAGATTTTCCTTGAGAGAGTCTTTGAACCTCTCTTGTTGACCACCAGCATTACGCTTTCCATTTTTAAGTTCGGAATAGAGGAGTTGCTTTGGAAGACGATCATTAGGCATCCGCACAACATGACCAGTCCAGCGAAGTTGATGTTGAAGAATCGTCTCTTCGACACTGGTGATCTTTATTTCTTCCAGTACACTGGCCTTAGTTCGCCTGTCTTCCCAAGTGGTGTGTAAAATATTTCGGAGACACCGTTGATGGAATCTTTCGAGGAGTTGGAGAGGAGTTGTTCAGCAAACCATGGTTCTGTATTTTGAAAAGGTTCCTTGCGGCAAGGGGAGTTTGCTTGCCCAAGACTCTTACAGAAAGGAGGCAGCCATGACGGGTTCAAGGGAGCTGTCCGGAGCAAACATTCCCCCATTCCACTTCCCTTAACGGCGGAGGAATAGGAAGGCTCTCCTGTTAACGGTGCACCAGAAGCGATGGTGCGGCCATGATGGAAAATCCGCAGCTGCCCCACCTGGATTATTCCTTTGCCAAGTGACAACCATAACCTGCGTCGTTTTTAAAAGCAAACACACCTTTGCAAATCACATATAATTTAATGATCCCAGTGATTTTGGGGGATTCACAGAAGGGTTTCCCCCCTTATTATTTTCAGTTCTGCTTGACTGCTAAAACTGAAGTGTCTACTGTCACATACATTTTTATTTTTTATTTTGAAATAGAAGCCAGGCCTGCCTTGGTTTACCTCAGCGGCAAGGCCAGCGGTGGGGGGCGTACTTTAGACAGGCCCAGGAACACCACGGCCCCTTCTGAATGCTTTTTTTACCTATTAGTGATCAATGGGGCTCATGTATTTTAGCTTTGGTTCTGCTGCATCAAAAAGTTAAAAATGCACCTGCAACATAATGGATTCATAGCTCTGAGGGAACATCCTGAGAGGAATCGTGGACAGGGGGCCAAATTTTTCAAAAACGTTGTGGTTTGGCTGGGCGAACAATTAGGTGGTGTGTTGGAAGTCTAGATTTCTGCACCGTATTCCCCACCCAAATTGATTTTTGAATTCTGAATTTATTGAAAATCTATTAATATTGATATATTGAATATATATTAAAATTCTTATAACATATATAAAGGGACCCCTGACTGTTAGGTCCAGTCATGACTGACTCTGGGGTTGCGGCGCTCATCTCACATCGCGAGATTCGAACCGCCAAGCTTCTGATCAGCAAGCCGAAGAAGCTCAGTGGTTTAACCCACAGCGCTACCCACGTCCCATATAACATATATAATGTAGTAAGATTAACTGCAGTTCTCACTCAGGTCCACCTGGATTGAGAAGTGCCGCTCACTGATTGGTCAGTTAGTTGGAGGTTGTTAGAAGTCACTTAGTATTATATAGAAAGAAGCCGGCTAGGCTGCAGCCAGTCTGACTCCAGGAACAGTTCTAGCTGCTGCAATAAAGAGCTGTGAATCTAAAAGAGCCGAGATCTTTGTCCGTCTTTCCTACTATTTAACACACACACACACACACACACACACACACACACACATATATCTATATATTACAAACTGTTGAATATATTTCATAATTTTTAAACAGGTGAATCTGAAGGACGGGACGAACTATTGAATACATATTTCTTTTACACATATATTTTATATTGCATTTAAACTGATGTAAATCTGAGGGACGGGCTATTGAACATATATATATATATAACTGATATCTTTCATGTTTAAACAGGTAAATCTGAGGGCCGGGACGAACTATTGAATACATATTGCTTTTATACATGTATTTTATCTTTTTCATGTTTAAACTGAGGTAAATCTGAGGGGTGGGTTTTTTATTTTGAAAAAGAAGCCAGGCCTGCCTTGGTTTACCTCAGCGCCAAGGCCAGCGGTGAGGGGCAAACTTTAGACATGCCCAGGAACACCACGGCCCCTTCTGAATGCTTTTTTGACCTATGACTGATCAATGGGGCGCATGTATTTTAGCTTCGGTTCTGCTGGATCAAAAAGTTAAAAATGCACCTGCAACATAATGGATTCATAGCTCTGAGGGAACATCCTGAGAGGAATCGTGGACAGGGGCCAAATTTTTCAAAAACGTTGTGGTTTGGCTGGGCCAACAATTAGGTGGTGTGTTGGAAGTCTAGATTTCTGTACCGTATTCCCCACCCAATTTGATTTTTGAATTCTGAATTTATTGAAAACATATTAATATTAATATATTGAATATATATTAAAATTCTTATATATAAAGATAAAGGGACCCCTGACTGTTAGGTCCAGTCATGAGTGACTCTGGGGTTGCGGTGCTCATCTCACATCGCGGGGATTCGAACCGCCAACCTTCTGATCAGCAAGCCGAAGAAGCTCGGTGGTTTAACCCACAGCGCCACCCACATGCCATATAACATATATAATGTATTAAGATTAGCTGCAGTTCTCACTCAGGTCCACCTAGATTGAGAAGTGCCGCTCACTGATTGGTTAGTCCGTTAGTTGGAAGTTGTTAGTGTTAGAAGTCACTTAGTCTTATATATAAAGAAGCCGGCTAGGCTGCAGCCAGTCTGACTCCAGGAACAGTTCTAGCTGCTGCAATAAAGAGCTGTGAATCTAAAAGAGCCGAGATCTTTGTCTGTCTCTCCTACTATTTAACACACACACACACATATATATATCACAAACTATTGAATATATTTCATAATTTTTAAACAGGTGAATCTGAAGGACGGGACGAACTATTGAATACATATTTCTTTTATACATATATTTTATATTGTGTTTAAACTGACGTAAATCTGAGGGACAGGCTATTGAACATATATATATATACGCCCCAAGCTTCAGGATTAGCGCAGCGCACCTGGGGGGAAAATAAAAAAAAATTCCTTTATTTCCCCCCCCCCCAAAAAAAACTAGGTGCGCCCTATGGTCCGGTGCGCCCTATGGTGCGAAAAATACGGTAATCTGCCGGGTCCTGAGGGCCTCTGCTGAGCACCTTTCCTTGGTAATTTCCAAGGCAACACGATGACCAAGTACAACAATGCAGTATCAATGTAAAGTCTTTGTATAATCTATACGGAACATTGAACAATATGAAAAACCAAATAAGCAGAATCTCAGAAATCTCTGAAAGTAAGTCTTATCAGTCTCTGAAAGTCTTTGTAGACTGTGGAAGTCTCTGAAAGAAGGAATGGGTCAGATTCTTATCTGGTGAAAACAAGCCGTAAAGCTTTGTTTTATGACGTCCAGCGCGGCCGAAGTGGTCTGCAAAGAGACGTAGTGAGCAGTGATTCCGGATATACCCACAGCAGACGGAACAGACGTGCTTCATAAACTGCAAATGAATTGCATGTGCTATAATGACCTGCATGAGCTATAATGACAATTCAGTATGAAATATGAAATAAAACCAAAAGGGGGGCCTCAAAACTGGCATTACGAATGTGTGAACGGAGGCAATTTGGAGGCGCCTCTTGTGGAAACATTTTGTTTCTCATAACCATTCTGACACGGATTTATTATTCACGGTGTTGTGGGTGAATCAGAAAGCCATAAGTATTAGACAAGATTATGAAAGACGCTTACGACAGCAAGAATCTCGGTTTATCTTTATGTTCAAAACCATTCATCCGGGAGGACTTAATTCTGAATTGGATCTCAATTGTTTTATTTGATTCTTTACCTTCTGGCTGTTAAACTGTGCTGTGTCTTTAAGCTCAATCTCCTGCTGATGAGCCTCACCTGGGGTCGGCTTTTTAGGTTTCTAGCAACAGGCAAGGGGCTGCAGAACTTTCTGACCGCTGCTCCGTAGGTGTGGTTGTTTTATAATTCCATTCGCCATATAGATGGGGTATGTACTTTTGGTTTTATTTATATTGATATTATAGATTATACAAAGAATTTATATTGATATTGCATTGTTGTACTTGGATATCGTGTTGCCTTGGAAATAACTGATAATTGTTTGCAACACAGGGGTTTAGTTGTTTGTTTGGTTACTTACTGTCGCACCTTTCCTCGGTGGCAGCCGCATTGGGGGATTTTTTTTGGGGGGGGTGTTGCTAAAAACCGCTTCGGTACTCCCCCCCCCCCTTAATATTTTTCCAGGCGGGAAATATTTCAAGGCAGGTCTTTGGAAACTTAGGTGCAGGCGATGCTGGACACTTGGGCTGCTGTTTTAATTCCTGGCTCCAGATGTGCAGCACTATCGTTTTGCAAAGATAATTAATTTCATATAAAGCAGAGAACTGCTATAACAAGGATCCAGATGTGCTTGTGATTCGTTCAAACTATTGTTTTTTTTAACTAGTAACGATTTCATTTTATAATGATGTGTTTAAAATGTCGGGCGCCTCCTTGAACGTTGGGAGAAAGGCGGGCTAGAAAAATACGAATCAAGAATTCTTGGGCGTGACTCGCCCTCCCCTGAACCCCAAGGCTCTCTGGCCCCACGAAGAGACACACACGGGGGTTTCTTTCCTTTCCTCCTAGATTCCCAAGCGCCTCTACAAAGCCCTCTCTCTGCTGAAGAAAGAGTATGAACTCAGCAAGCTCCAGCAACGTCTTGGGCGGGAGGTGAGCAGAAGGTCTCCTTGGAGGTATTTTGGGGCAGAACGAGGCAATAATGATAATGATTATTATTATTATTATTTCTACCCTGCCCATCTGGCTTGGTTTCCCCAGCCACTCTGGGCGGCTTCCAACAAAAGATCAGTAATTAAAGATGTCACTAAACAGAGCTGTCTTCTAAAAGTCAGATAGTTGCTTATTTCCTTGGCATCTTGTGGGAGGGTGTTCCACAGGGCGGGTGCCACCACCGAGAAGGCCCTCTGCCTGGTTCCCCTGTAGCCTCACTTCTCGGTGGGGGGGGGGTGTTTGGCTGGGCCCCCCAGCAGAACCAGTGGTTAGCGGGGAGGGAGCCCGGGATTGAGAAACTCCTTGGGGGTTACGGATTCGCCATCACGAGGCTGGAAAACATCTGTGGTGAGGGGAGTTGGGATGGACATTTTTCTATATACTGCTTTTCGTCTTTTTAAAACGTTTTACCCAATCTCCAGAAATTTCCAAATTCCCAATTACCCAATTTCCAGAAATTCCACTACATAATTTTTTTTTAAATCCTTTAAATTACCAGTTTCCCACCTCTTTCCCTGTGACATTTTTCTTAACCCTCCCCGCATTTGTCGCAGCTCGTCTTCCCTCTTCTTACGTCAAAATCGTAACACTACCGTCTCTGAATTTTCCTGTTCCAGTCCTGCTCACAGATGCTTCGTGTTGTAGTATTTCTTCAAATAATCTGAATAATTTCTTCAAAAAAAAAGAGAGAGAAAATTGTCATTTGATTTTCTTATTTTGGCTGTCACAGTTGAAGCAACTTAACTATATATTTTTGGGGGGAATTTCTGTCCCTGTAATCCCTAGCAGAAAAGGTGGGTTTTTTTGGTGGGCTAAACACCCTTCCTTTTTACACAAATTCCTATCTCTGCCCCTTTTCTTGCACATGAATCGCAAAGCAGCCAGGACGGAGCGCCATTCTCTGTGCCCGCAAGGCCAGAGTGGCTCTGGTCTGGCTTTGTGGGTCTGCCCAGGTGCCCAGGCCCAACCGCGCTCTCCGCCTCGTGTGCCCCCCCCCCCAGGTGCTCTTCATTTGCACGGCCAACGTGACGGAGACGATCCCGGAGCCCCTGCGGGACAGGATGGAGATGATCAACATCTCGGGCTACGTGGCGCAGGAGAAGCTGGCCATCGCGGAGGTGAGCCTTGGGCCTGGCAGCCCCCTAGGGCCCCCCCTCCCCGGGCTCAGTCTGTGCCCCTCAAACCCTGAAAGCCCCAGCCAAGCAGCAGGGGTATTCGAACCCTGGTCTCGCAGGGCCTCGTCTGGAATTTGCTTAAAATGAATGAGCTTGGCTCTTGCGGAAAGGCGGTTTTGTCTGCGATGAGTTTAGGGAGAACAAGGAGCGAAATGCCCTTTTTTTAAAGAGCAACAGACAGAAGATAGGTGTTTTTTTATTAAAATGAATGAGCCCGGCTCTTGCGGAAAGGCTGTTTTGTCTGCGATGGGTTTAGGGAGTGAAATGGCCTTTTTAGCAGGCGCCAGGCTTAAGTCCGCTTCTGGGTTTAGCTTCTTGCGAGACCCACAAAAGAGGGCGGGAGGTGAGCTGCTCCTAAGAATTGGGCTTCTATAGAGAATGGTAGAAATGGAAGGGACTCCCAGAGCCCATTTAGTCCACCCCTACAATGCAAGGATCTCAACTCAGGGGGGTGGGAACAGCCCCAGAGGCTGGGCATTCAGCACAACTCACTCTGGGATGGAGGGAAAATGAGGTTTCAATGAGGACCAGATTGTTTATATCATCGGGTGTTCCTTTATGACATCTACCACACTTTTCCGTGTATGAGCCAAGTTATTTTTCTGATAAATCAATGTCAAAAATTTGTAGCTGTCTTATACATGGGCAATGCAGAGTGGGGACAGGGGATTCTGTGAGTGGGAGATTGGCAGCGGTAAGTGACCATTGGCTTAGGCAGTGTTGGGCAGTTGGGTGAGCAATTTTCTGCCTCCCCCCAAAAAAAGCTCCAAAACTGTGGGCAATCACCCCCCAAATTTTCTAAATTTCAAGTCCCACAAAATAGGGGCCTGCTCCTTAGGCTTGTGGATATCGTGCTTTTGCTCATAAAGAGTTAACTCCAAGTTTGAACTGTGTGATGCTTGACCAGCAGGCTCTGTGACACCTAGAGATGGATCGTAGGCTAGCAGTAGAGCATATTGTTTGCTTGCAAAAGGTGCTTGGGGACCAGGGCTGGGGAACTCCTTCTAGGTCTGAGGACGTGGGAGCCATGGGATGATTAGCAAATGTCTAGTCGTGCCATTTAGGCGCATGTAGCACCAGTTTGGTAGAAAGCTTTAACAAAATCTTCAGGAGGGACACCAAATCTTCAAGAGGAGGAACAGTTCTTTGCCCAGTAGTTGTGTATGGTAATAATAATAATAATAATAATAATAAATTTTATTTATACCCCGCCCTCCCTGGCCAAAGCTGGGCTCAGGGCGGCTAACAACAATCAAAGTGATCCAACATTCTAAAAACCTTTCATTATAAAAATTAATTAAAATCAAATTGATGGCAACCATTAAGCAAGATTCTGTGCAGATTGCCAGAGGAGGGGGTCAGGCTGCGCCCTGACCAAAGGCCTGGTGGAACAGCTCTGTCTTGCAGGCCCTGCAGAAAGATGTCAAGTCCCGCAGGGCCCTGGTCTCTTGGGACAGAGCGTTCCACCAGATCGGAGCCACAGCCGAGAAGGCCCTGGCTCTAGTTGAGGCCAGCCTAACCTCTCTGAGGCCTGGGATCTTCAGGATATTTTTATATCCTGGTACCTCAGGTTAAGTACTTAATTTGTTCTGGAGGTCTGTTCTTAACCTGAAACTGTTCTTAACCTGAAGCACCACTTTAGCTAATGGGACCGGAGCACCATTTCTGTTCTCATCCTGAAACAAAGTTTTTAACCCAAGGTACTATTTCTGGGTTAGCGGAGTCTGTAGGCTGAAGCGTATGTAACCTGAGGTACCACTGCATAGGGTTTTGTGTCATTTGTGGGGGGGCCTGACCCCATCTCTCTTTCCCTCCCCCAGAGGTACCTGGTCCCCCAGGCCCGGGTCCTGTGCGGTCTGGATGAGGCCAAGACCAGCATCACGCCGGACGTCCTGACTGTCCTCATTAAGCAGTACTGCCGGGAGAGCGGGGTGAGGAACCTGCAGAAGCAGGTGGAGAAGGTGAGAGGGGACCCCCCCTTTGGTTGGTGGAGAAGGGGGGAGAGCTGAGGCCTTGTGTCGCCCCCCACCTCCCAAAACAAGGGCTCCAACCCCCATCCCATTTGCTCGCTCAGGTGCTGCGGAAATCGGCGTACAAGATTGTCAGCGGGGAGGCGGAGAAGGTGGAGGTGACGCCCGAAAATCTCCAGGATTTTGTCGGGAAGCCCATCTTCACGGTGGACCGGATGTATGACGTGACCCCCCCTGGGGTGGTGATGGGGCTGGCCTGGACCGCCATGGGTGAGACTCGAAACGCCTCTCTTTCTCTTTGCATCATTTTTTTATTAGTTTTCAATTACAATAATCCAATTCTGGCCTCATTGTATCAATGTCAAAATTAAAATACAATTCCCAATGAAGTGGTACCTTGGTTCTCAAACGCTGAAAACTTGGAGGTCCGTTCCAAAACCAAGGCGCGGTTTCCCATAGAAAGGAATGCAGAAGGGATTAATCCGTTCCAGACTTTTGAGAAGCCCTAAGACAGCAATTGAACGTGGATTTTGCTATCTAATGAGACCACTGAGCCATAAAACGAAAGCAAGAATCAATGTACTGTACTATAAAATAAATAAGACAGTATTGAAAATTAAAGTTTTTTCTTAGCTGCACTGATGATAGTCATTGTTTGGATGGGGGGCTTTTATCCATTTCCGCAGTCACACAATCAATCCATCAGTAGCTAAACTGAGTTCCACACAGTCACAAAAACAAATTAACTGGAGATGCCTCAAAAACAAAAACGCAAAATAAAGAGCAAAAGCCAAAGTGCCAAACTCATGGGTAGACAAACTAAGGCCTGGGGGCCGGATGTGGCCCAATCGCCTTCTCAATCCGGCCTGCGGAAGGAATCAGCATGTTTTTACATGATTAGAATGTGTCCTTTTATTTAAAACGCATCTCTGGGTGATTTGTGGGGCATAGGAATTCGTTCATACTTTTTTTCCAAAATATAGTCCGGCCCCTCACAAGGTCTGAGGGACAGTGGACTGGCCCCCTGCTGAAAAAGTTTGCTGACCCCTGGCCAGACTTAATCCTTTCCGAAAATCTGTCTGACTTCCAAAGTGTTTGGAGACCGAGGCGCGGCTTCTGATTGGTGCAGGCGCCCCAGAAATAATAGCCGACAGCCGGAAAACGGAACTCTTACTTCCGGATTTTCAGTGTTTGAGAACCAAGGTCCCCCTGTATTCATAAAAGACGTGGCGTTCTATCTGGGGCACTGGAGGTTTCAAGGTGTGCCTGGCCCCTCTGGCTGGGTCCCCAGCTCTTACCTCTGGGTTTTTGGTCCCACTCTATGTCTCGCCCCCTTTCCCCCTCCCAGGCGGCTCCACCTTGTTTGTCGAGACCTCCCTCCGCCGCCCCAAGGACCGAGAGAGCAAGGAGGGCTCCCTGGAGGTCACCGGGCAGCTGGGCGACGTCATGAAGGAGAGCGCCAAGATCGCCTACACCTTTGCCCGGGCCTTCCTGATGGAGAGGGAACCCGGCAACGACTTCCTGGTGGCGTCTCACCTCCACCTGCACGTCCCGGAGGTAGGAACGAGGCAGGCCGGGGCACTCTGCGGGGTTCCTTCTTCCTCTTCCTCCCACCACAAACAAATAGTCATTAAGCTTTCTAGTCCTCATGGAGCACTTTGTGCTGGTGGCACCGAGGTTGCTGTTTTTTGCCCTCTCAAGCGTTTGAGTCAGGAAACAATAGAGCCATAATGGGTTTCCTCCAAGCTTAATAATAATTATTTATTACTTATACCCTGCCCATCTGCCTGGGTTTCCCCAGCCAGATTAAAAATACCGTATTTTTCGCTCTATTGGACGCACCGGACCACAGGACGCACCTAGTTTTTAGAGGGGGAAATCAAGGGAAAAAATATTATTCCCCCCCCCCAGCCCCAAAGACCAAGGGACAGGCTGCATGCAGCCTGTCTGCTTCTCCCAGAGCTTCTCGGGGCTGCGGGGTAAGCCTGGGTCCCCCCCCCCAGCCCCAAAGAGCAAAGAAGCCAAGACAGCGAGCGGGATCCATAGCCGCTCAACCTCTCCAGCCAGGAGCTAAACCTTTCCAGCGCAGCTAAAGAAGAAGAGAAGGCAGCGAGCGGGATCCATCCCGCTCACTGCCTTGGCTTCCTCTTTAGCCTTAAGCAGCATCTTTAGCCTTGCGCAACGGGATGGATCGTGCACGCTGTCCACCGGGGCTGGACTAGATGACTCCTAGGGTTCCCTTGCAACCCTGCAATTCTATGACCTCGGAAGGTGTTTGGGGTCTCCACCACTGGAGGCTTTTAAGCAGCGGTTGGGGGACCATCTGCCTGGCGTTCTTTAGCTGTGATTCCTACATTGTGAGGGGGCTGGGCTAGATGACCCTCGGGTGGCCCTCCCAACTCTATACAGTCCTACACTTCTGCGGCTGAAGATCCACAGCCACTTCACACAATGCCCACTCCCAATTTTCATTGGGGAGACATGTGGCTTCACTGTCTAGGTAGGTACCCCCCTACCTGCCACTCTTGCCTCACCCCACTTAAGCCGAGGGAATTCCTGCCCAGAGAAGCTCCCAGGTGAGGCAAGGGTTAAGATCTACCTCTGGTAAATGGCTTTGTATCCTCCCTCTTTCCCTTTTCTCTTCTTCAATCTATGCTAGTTCCTTCTCTTGTGTTTTGTTTAATCTGTTTTTATTGTTTACTAAAATAAAAGCTGCAAAGGTTCCTTTTTTATAATATTCCCCCCCTCCAAACTAAAACGTTAATCTAAATAAAAACACTGATCCAGAGGAAAATAAGGGGGTGGAGAAAGGACGAAAAAAGAAAAAGAGGTAGAGATAGAGAGATTTTTTAAAAGTTGGCTTCTTTAGCCTTGCTCCGGGCTTCCTCTTTAGCCTTGCTCAGCCTCCCGTGGCTGGAGAGGCGCGCAAGGCTTTTCTAGAGGAGGGAGAAGGGACTGACTGACCGCGTCAGTCCCTTCTTCCTCCTGGGGAAAAGCCCACAAGAGCCACACGAAGCTTGTGTGTGGCTCTTGGGGGCTTTTTCTGCCTGCCTCCCCCCCTGCATTCGCTCCATAGGACGCACAGACTTTTTCCCTTAGTTTTTAAGACGGAAAAACTGCGTCCTATGGTGCGAAAAATACGGTACATTAAAACATCAGTCATTAAAAACTTCCCTAAACAGAGAATCTGCCTTCAGATTTCTTCTAAAAGTCAGATAGTTGTTTATTTCCTTTACATCTGATGGGGGGGTGCCACCACCAAGAAGGCCCTCTGCCTGCTTCCCTGTAACCTCACTTCTTGGGGGGGAACCGAGAGATGGACCCTGGTGTCCGGGGTGGAGACGCTCCTTCAGGGATTCAGGGCCGTTTAAGGCTTTCAAAGTCAGCAGCAACACTTTGAATTGTGCTCAGAAACATCCTGGGAGGCAATGCAGGTCTTTCAGGACCGGTCTTATGTGGTCTCCACTGCCAGTCTCCAGTCTGGCTGCCGCATTCTGGATTAGTTGTAGTTTCCTGGTCACCTTCAGAGGTAGCCCCACGGACAGCGCATGGCAGTAGTCCAAGCGGGAGATAACCAGAGCAGGCACCACTCTTAGTTTGAAAGCGTCACGATTCCCCCATCCTTTCCTGGTCTCTGATCTGCGCAGACTAAGCCTTGCCTCCCTCTCTGTGCGTAGGGAGCCACCCCGAAGGACGGGCCCAGCGCCGGGTGCACCATTGTGACGGCCTTGCTGTCCCTGGCGATGGGGCAGCCCGCCAGGCAGAACGTGGCCATGACCGGGGAGGTGTCTCTGACCGGCAAGATCCTTCCCGTCGGAGGGATCAAGGAGAAGACCATTGCGGTAAGCAGGGATTGGGGATTGATCCTGCTCATTGACTCTGCCAACTGTTCTCCATTCTGCGTTCCTGTAGCATTTGTCTATTAGGCTACCGTTTCTTATCCCAAAGAATGGTAGTGTCGGGAAGGGAACCCCAGGTTCATCCAGCCCAACCCCCTGCAATGCAGGAATCCTTTTGCCCAGCTTGAACCCGTAGCCCCGAGATTAAGAGGCTCAAGCTCCATACCAAATGAGCTGTCCTGGGACAGGAGCCAACAAGACCTCTGATGCCCTTTTACAAGGTGTTTTTTGGGAGGGTGGGGGTGGCTGTTGGGTTGTTTTTGTTTTAGGTATTTTGTGGTTTTATAGCTTGATTTTATTCTGTGAACCACCCTGAGACTCCCAGGTAGAGGGCGGTGAAGGGACCCCTGACCATTAGGACCAGTAAATTCAATAAATGATAAGTTGGTTCCTGCCCTGCCCCATTTTGCAGATTAAAACCTGTGTTTTAAGCTGGTTTTTAGCTTGTTGTCATTTTTTATTTCTTTTCAGCATGTTTAAAATACAGTGGTAGCTTGGTTTACGAACTTAATCTGTTCCAGAAGTCCGTTATGAAAAGAAAAGCTTTTTTTAACCAAGGCATGCTTTCCCATAGCAGCGGGGAACTCAATTTACACTCAACAGGAAGCGGAACATGTTCTGCTTCCAAGGCAAATTTCACAAACCAAAACACCTACTTCTGGGTTTGCAGCGTTCTTAATCCAAGTTGTTCATAAACTAAGCTGTTCTTAAACCAAGGCACCACTGTAGTTAACTTTCCTTGATTTTATTCTTTTGCAAACCGCTCTGAGGTTTTGGGTCATTGCCCTTTCCTCCAACTAAGTGGTCTAAATGTATTTTTGCTCAATTCCCATTAACCGTGCCTTTCTCATCCCCCTCCCAGGCCAAGCGAGCCGGGGTCTCCTGCATGATCCTCCCTCTGGAGAACAAGAAGGACTACTGCGACCTTGCCGACTTCATCATGGAAGGACTGGAAGTGCATTTCGTCGAGCACTACAAGGAGATCTTTGACATTGTTTTCCCACAGCGCGATTCCCAGGGAGGAGCCTGAGCGCCTGGGCTCTCGCTGCCTTTGTTCCTCCTCACGCCGCTGCCGTGTCTGAGCTCCGGCCCCGGGTGGAAGAGATGGACTCAGCAGAGAGCGGGCCACCCTCCAATTATGCCTCCGTTGCCACGAGATGTGCTGCACACCAAATGATGTGAATTATGAAGCAATTAAAAAGCCTTTGAGTGAAATTTCCAGCGCAAAGAAGTCCTGTGGAATGTGTTGAAACAGCAAAGGGCGGCACAAGTAACTGCGGCAGACGGAAGTGGGGAAGAGTCGCTGCTGCGGGTGTTTGTGTGGTCCCTGCCAGTTAAGAAATTGCACATCGCACGAAGACGGCCGCGAGAGAGAAGTTTGCAGGGTAAGGCTATGCGGGGGAACCTCGGTTGTCAAACGTAGTCTGTTCTGGAAAACCGTCCGGGAACCAAAAATTGGCATCAACTGAGGCGCAATTGCCAGTCAGCAAAATCCATTTGGAAAAATGGAAGTCTGACTTCCAAAAATGGTTTGAAAGCAGAACCAAATTGTTCAGCTTCCCAAGCGTTTGACAACAGAGGTTCCAGCTTACGGTATTTTTCGCTCTGTAAGACACACTTTTTCCAACATAAGGTGCTGCGCAGCCTGAATTCAGCAGAGCGCAAGCTGCACAGCACCTTATGTTCTACTGGCTTCCCAGCGAAGCAGGATGAGGGGGCGGAAGGGAGCCTTTATGGACCCCTTCTGTCCCTCATCCCACTTTGCTGGGAAGCCAGCTTTTCAGGGGGGGGGGGGGAGAGAGGATGGAGGGCAGCCCCTCAGTCCCTTCTCCCACCTCCCGGAAAAGCTAGCAAGAGCCGCAGTGAGCGAGTCTGTGGTTCTTGTTGTGTCTTGTAGAGCGAAAAATATGGTAACACCCCTCCTCCATCCCCACAGATGACGCTTCCAGATTTATTTCTTTGAAATAAGTTTATTGGGGGGAACAGGGAGGCGCTAGTCCTTCTGGGCGGCTGCTTTCCTCATGGCCGCCAGGACGTTGCTCAGCTCCTCCCTCTTGGCGCGGATGTGAGTGCCCACCTGCCGGAAGCAAAAAAGAAGCCATCAGACCCGAAGGGGGGGGGGGGTCATAGTCTGAAAAGAGTCGAAGTTCGGGAGGCCCTGCTCTACACATTGTGTGCACTTACGGGGGCCACATGTACAGCCCCGCCCCCCGGAGGGAGGAGTTCAGTGTGAGGTGCTACCTTGACACCAGCTTGGAAGTGCCGACTCCTCCCGCTTGGCTGAAGGGGCGCTGCGCAGCTCTCCCTCTCTGCTGAAGCCAGGAGAGTCTTCCTCTCCTGGTTTCAGGCGGCTATCCCTGGAGAGCAAGAGGGGTTGGTGCACACCAACCCCTCTTACTCTCCAGGGATAGCAACGTGAAGCCTCCAGAGTGTAGAGGGAGCGCTCCCTCCATGCTCTGGAGGCTTCGCGTTGCTTTCGCTCCATAGGATGGCATTTCCCCTTCATTTTTGCAGGGGAAGGGCCATCCTATAGAGTGAAAAATACGGTATACTCAGGTATAAGCCGACTTTCTCAGCACATTTTGTATGCTGAAAAAGCTCTGCTTATACTTGAGTGAGGCGGCAGGACGAGTAGCCCGAAAGGAGCCCTGTCCCACCTCTTGCAAGGGCAGGCAAGGAGGAGGAACTGCTCCTTTCGGGCTGCTTGTTCTTCCACCACCACCAGGTTTGTGGTGTGGTGAACTGGCTTATACTCGAGTCAAGTTTCCCCCGTTTTTTGTTCTAAAACTAGGTGGGTCAAGCTTCTACTCGAGTATAACCCTGCAGCTCCCCCCTCCTGGCCCGTGCCCAGTTTCAGAGCACTCACCCTTTTCTTGATGAACTTCAGAGCTCGCTTGTCTTTGGGGACCTTGAGAAGCTCCATCGCGCGCCTCTCGTAGGGGGCGAAGCTGCACACCTCCTGGATCATGTCACGGACAAACTTGGTGTGTTTGGTCAGCCGCTGGAAGAGAAGAAATACAAAAATTAAAGCAAGACAGTGGGGAAAAATAATTGTTTCTGGTGTTTTTTTGCCCTGTTGAGTTTAAGTCAAGCTGGCAGAGCACAACTCTTCATCACACACACACACACATATATATATATATACATACCTCCTGCAAAAGCCAGGGCTAGCCCCATGAAGCCTTGACCTCAGGGCAGCAGGATGAAGGCTCCCTGTGCCCTGAAGAGGCTTCACACAGCTAAGCCAGAAGCCAGAGCAGCAAGAGGGAGCGCTGCAAAGTGATCCCTCTTGCTGTTCTGGCTTCTGGGATAGCCAAGGAGCCTGCATTCGCTCCCCAAGACGCACAAACATTTCCCCTTCATTTTTGGAGGGGAAGTGCCGTCCTATAGAGCGAAAAATACAGTATACTCAAGTATAAGCCGACTTTCTCAGCACATTTTTTATGCTGAAAAAGCCACCCTCTGCTTATACTTGAGTGAGGCGGCAGGACAAGAAGCCCGAAAGGAGCCCTGTCCCACCTCTTGCAAGGGCAGGCAAGGAGGAGGAACTGCTCCTTTCGGGCTGCTTGTTCTTCCACCACCACCAGGTTTGTGGTGTGGTGAACTGGCTTATACTCGAGTCAAGTTTCCCCAGTTTTCTGTTCTAAAACTAGGTGGGTCAAGCTTCGACTCGAGTATAACCCTGCAGCTCCCCCCTCCTGGCCCGTGCCCAGTTTCAGAGCACTCACCCTTTTCTTGATGAACTTCAGAGCTCGCTTGTCTTTGGGGACCTTGAGAAGCTCCATCGCGCGCCTCTCGTAGGGGGCAAAGCCGCACACCTCCCGGATCATGTCACAGACGAACTTGGTGTGTTTGTCAGCCGCTGGAAGAGAAAAAATGCAAGAATTAAAGCAAGACAGTGGGGGAAAATAATTGTTTCTGGTGTTTTTTTGCCCTGTTGAGTTTAACTCAAGCTGCCAGAGCACAACTCTTCATCACACACACACACACACTTAAACCTCCTGCAAAAGCCAGGGATAGCCCCATGTAGCCTTGACCTCAGGGCAGCAGGATGAAGGCTCCCTGTGCCCTGAAGAGGCTTCACACAGCTAAGCCAGAAGCTAGAGCAGCAAGAGGGAGCGCTGCAAAGTGATCCCTCTTGCTGTTCTGGCTTCTGGGATAGCCACGCAGCCTGCATTCCCTCCCTAAGACGCACACACATTTCCCCTTATACACACACACCGTATTTTTCACTCCATAAGACGCACCTAGTTTTTTGAGGAGGAAAGCAAGGGGGGGGGGATTCTGCACAGAGCCTGTAAGCGGCTCTTGCTTTAAACCCTGTGCTAGCTGCACAAAGCCTCTTGTTCTGCTGGCTTCCCAGCAAAGCGGGATGAGGGACGAAAGGGAGTGCTGAGCAGAGCCTGGCAGTGGCTCTTGCTGGCTTTTCCGGGAGGTGGGAGAAAGGATTGACGGGCTGCCCTTCTCCCTCCTCGGGGAAAGCCAGCAAGAACCGTATTTTTTGCTCCCTAAGACGCACTTTTTCCCTCCTAAAAAGGAAGGGGAAATGTGTGTGCGTCTTATGGAGCAAAAATACGGTACATACATATATGCGTGCACACACACACACAGTGGAACCTCAGTTTTCAAACATAATCCATTCCAGAAGACTGTTCTGAAAGCGGAAGCCTCAACACAATAGGGAAACTCAAAGTGGAAGCCACACGGCACATTTGGCTTCCGAAACATACGACAATGGAGACATTCGACAACCAAGGTTCCACTGTCTATATCATTTGTTTTAACTCTCATGTTTTACAATTCAAAATACTCCTTTTAACATACTTAAGATATTGAGGACTTCCTTTCCTCTCCATGGCTCATTTTATGTATCATAAACCCCTGCATATTTCACAAAAACTAAACATTCAGTATTCAATCATTGCATCCATCAAAGCTTATTTACACTGCTGAATTTATCAACGCTGCCAACGTTTTCGATATTTTTTGTTCTATAGGACGCACTTTTTCCCCTCCAAAAATTAAGGGGATAGCTGGCTGATGCCTGATGCGTTGCTTTCGCCGAAGCCTGGAGAGCGAGAGGGGTCGGTGCACACCAATCCCTCTTGCTTTCCAGGCTTCGCTTCGCTGGAGAGGCGCTGCACCGTTTTCCCATCTCTGCGCAGCGCCCCTTCAGGGGAAATGGAAGGGGCTCCGTTTCTCCTGCCGCTTCGCTGAAGGGGCGCTGAGCAGACAGGGGGAGAATTTTTTTTTTCCTGTTCTCCCCCTCTAAAACAAGGTGCGTCCTATAGAGCGAAAAATACAATATTTTTAGCATTTATCCTGAGAGCAATGGGAAGCACTGCAGCCACTGTGAACAGAGGGCCGGGTGGGCAACTTGGTTTAAGGCTCCTATTCAACTGGGCCTTTGTTCAGAGTCATGAAGACTAGAACACCGGTTTTGTTTTAAGTCTCTGGAGGCACACACATTAAATTTTCTGTTTAGCAATTTGAAATACTCATTTTAATGTCCTTCAAAGATCAATGACTTCCCTCCTGCTCTTTCCGTGGTTCGTTTTGCACATCATAAATCCCTGCCCATTTTACATAAACTAAACCATTCAGTATTCCATGATTGCATCCACCAAGCTTACCTACACTGTTGAATTTATCTTAATGCTGCGTTTTCAAGTATACACAGTTTCCCCTATAAATTCATTAAATGTCTTCCAATCTCCTCTAAACCTAAGTTCTTATTGCTCTCTCAGTCTGCAAGCTGCGAATATTCTGTCAGCTTAAGCGGCATTGTTTCTCAAACTTGGGGGTCCCCAGCCGTTGCCAGACTACAACTCCCATCGTTCCGATCTAGCAGGACCGGTGGGCAGGGGATGATGGGGGTTAAATAAATAATATAAATAAATAAATTTTATTTGTATCCCGCTCTACCCAGCCAAAGCCAGACTCAGAGCGGCTAACATCATATAAATAAGACAATATGCAGAATACAATATACAAATAAAATAACATTCAACATTCATTAAAACAATATAGAATAATAAATATCAGCATTTCCAAGTGTAGTCTATAACAGCTGGGGACCCCAAGTTTGAGGAAACACTTGCCTGGCAGTTGCAGATCCTCTACAGCAGGCACCCCCAAAATTGTCCCTCTGGACGTTTTGGGACTACAACTCCCATCATCCCTAGCTAACAGGACCAGTCAGTGGCCAGGGATGATGGGAACTGGAGTCCCAGAACATCCGGATGGCTGAGCTTGGGGGTGTCTGCTTTACAGGATCCCAGATGAGTTTGAGAGAGTGAGAGCCCAGCAACCCACCCCTCTTTTCCCCTGACCCCAAACTCACCCCACGGCGTCGGCACGGCGTGGCTTCACCACATTCTTGGTCACCTTGTGGCCCTTGTTCAGGCCCACGGCCATCGGGTAGCGGAGTGCCATGGCTAGAAAGAGAAAGAAAGGTTGTTATTACCACATCTACACTCACCGCACAACAACCCTGTGAGGCAGGAGAGGCCAAGGCCACCCTTTGGGGCTGAGCAAGGATTTGAAGGTGGCTCTGATTGCATTCTCCAAATGAGGGCAGCCACAGTTACGGACAGTTAACCTGTGGAACTCCTTGCCACTGGAGCCAGTGACGGCTGTAGCCTTGGGTGGCTTCCAAAGAGGATTATTGAAATTAATTGCCCTATACCCGGGGGGTCTTCGGGCAGAATAAAATCAAGATCTAAAACCGCAAAATACATAATAAAAACACATTAGACACATTCAGAGAGGAAGAGGCGGTGAGCAATGATGGCTCCTAGCTGTGCGGCTGAATAATACCAGAAGCCATGGCGAGGGAGCGTTTCTCAAGCAAGGATTCTTGTCCGACTACAACTTCCATCTCATCTTTAGCCAGCAGGACCAGTGGTCAGCGACCGACCGACCAACTCCAAATCTTTTATTATGGCCACAGCGAAGCATGATAGCGCACAGAACATGACTATCAAACCTTCAGTGGCACTTGTGTCAATCCTAGCAGCACAAGACCTGGCCACTGAACATGTCAAGAGTTCAGGGATGATAGGATTTGTAGTCCAACAGTCGCGGGGAACCCCCGTTTGAGAAGCATGGCTTTGGGGCAACTGGGTGACCCTTTGGACTAGATTTTATCTGTGCCTTTCCCCTCTCGTCCCCTTTTAAAGCCATCTAGGCCTGCGACACCCCCATGCATTGTGGCAAGGAGTTCCATAGGGCATAGTCATCTCTTCCTCTTTATCCCCCCCCCCATTATTTGATTTTCCACATTAAAATTTACAATCACACCACAACATACTATATAAAAAGAAGATTCCCAAGAATCTCCCAGACTTCTCTCCTCCCTTTTGGGGGTCTTATTGTTAACTCTTTCCTTCTGCATCTTTTACAACAATCCAAATTTTTATATCTCCCTTACAGGGGCGGCGGGGGGGGGAGTATTTGATCCCCTGCTAAATTTGCCCGTTTGCCCCCCGACAAAGGAATGACCAGTCCATAATTTTAATGGTAGGTTTGCTGTAGCTGGGAGAGACAGAATAACAACAGGAAAACCCCCAGAAACCCAGAAGACAAAAGTCACAGATGGATGTGCATTATAATGCGCGAAATAAGTATTTGATCCCCTATCAACCAGTATCTTCACTGTATGTAACGAGCTGAGATTAGAAGCACCTGCTGTAAGGGAGAGGTCTTGCCTGTCATCCCAGCTCGTTACAGTACCAAAAGACACCTGTCAACAGAAGCAAGCAATCATACCAGGGCATTGAAAATGGGTCAAAAATGACCCAAAACACACGGCCAAGGCATCAAAGGAGTGGCTCAAGAAGAAGCACATTAAGGTCCTGGAGTGGCCTAGCCAGTCTCTGGACCTTAATCCCTTCAAAAATCTGTGGAGGGAGGTGAAGGTTTGGAGTAGCTACACATCAGCCTCGAAATCTTACTGACTTGGAGAGGATCTGCAAAGAGGAGTGGGACAAAACGCCCCCTGGGATGTGTGCAAACCTGGGGGCCGCCTACAAGAAACGCCTGAAATTGCTAACCAGGGTTTTGCCACCAAGTACTAAGTCATCTTTTGCAAAGGGATCAAATACACCAGAAAAGATAACAATTACAATAAAAACTTTAATAAAAATAATAAAATATTGTTTGTTTGCACCCTTGCACCCCCCCCCCCGTTATAAGAATTCTAAGGTCTCAAATGTAGAATAAAACGTTCATAAATGTACCAGGCAAACACACACATAAGTATATAAACCACAGGAGAGCAATCCGGAAGCTATTTGGACTCTCCCAAACTGACCCCAAATCTTTCTCTGCAAGGAGGAAGGAAATGGGAACAATAATAATTGTCTTTCCATTTGGACTGTAGGGGCTTACACCTCCCTTTCAAAATACAGTCTGGCAAGTATCTGTTCAGCTGAGCAAACTACCAAGATGCGCAAGAGATTCAGGAACTACCGTATTTTTCGCACCATAGCCCCGCGACCCTCGCCCGGCTGGAGAGGTGACGTGCAGGAACCTTTAGAGTGCGCGCGGGGCTAAAGCAGCCCCCCCCCCACCGCGACCCTCTCCCTGCTGGAGAGGTGACGGGCAGCTATAGCAGGAATCTCTATAGCCGCCGTCACCTCTCCAGCCGGGAGAGCGCGCGTGGGGCTAAAGAAGCCATAGCCGCGCAACCCTCTCCCAGCCGGAGAAGTGACGTGCGGCTATGGCAGCAGCCTCTCCGCTGCGCCTTTCCACTGCTCTCTGACCTGCTCTTTGGGGCTGGTGGTGGGCTTCCCCCTGCCAGCCCCATAGAGCAGGTTGAAAGGAACCTGAAGCCTGGAGAGCAAGAGGGGTCGGTGTGCACCAACCTCTCTCGCTCTCCAGGCTTCCAAGGTAGCCGCCTGAACGCACCTTAAACGGCACCTTGTTTTAGAGCGGGAAAACAAGAGGGGGAAAATTCTCCCTCTCTCTGCGCAGCACCTCCTGCCACTACGCTGAAGGGGCGCTGGGCAGAGAGGGGGATAATTTTTTTTTCTTGTTCTCCCCCCTCTAAAACAAGGTGCGTCCTATTGTCCGGTGCGTCTTTTGGTGCGAAAAATACGGTAAGTATTTACCATCTCCAAGGAATGGCCAGGCTACCCAGAAAATTCAACTAAGGCATAAATTACCATTATTACAAAACTCTGGGATTACAGGCAAGAGCTTGCAGCGGGTGCTTCTAATCTCAGCTCGTTACACACAGAGAAGAGACCAGATCAAATATTTATTTCACTCATTATAATGCACATCCATATCTGACTTTTGAGAGACAGAAAAACAACAGGAATTCTAATGAGTGAAATAAGTATTTGATCCCCTCTCAACCAGCCAGGTGTCAGGCTACCTGGTATCTTCACTGCAGGTAACAAGCTGAGATCAGAAGCACCTTCTGTAAGGGAGAGATCTTACCTGTCATCCCAGCTCGTTATAGTACCAAAAGACGCCTGTCAACAGAAGCAAGCAATCCAGCAGATTCCAAAATAGTCACCACAACCAAGAGCTGTCCAAGGATGTCAGGGACAAAACTGTAGACCCGCCCAAGGCTGGACTGGGCTACAAGGCTACGGCTACAATAAGCCTACCATTAAAATTATGGACTGGTCATTTCTTCGTCAGGGGGGCAAACGGGCAAATTTAGCAGGGGATCAAAGACTGTAACTGTTTATTTCCTTTAATAAAGGTCAAGTTTCCTAGCATCTTTGCTTCTCAATAATATTTTATTATTTATTGAATTTATATACCGCCCTATAAATGGGGGGGGGGGGCCCCTCAGGCCGGTTCGCATGATGAAATCAAGATATTATAAAACCACAAAACACATAAATAAAAAAACCAACCCAAAAAAACATTTTAAAAGGCCTACGGAAAGGGAACCCGCTTAAGGGCTCTATATGGGGCTCTCTAGACAGATAAAATATTTCACTCATTAGAATGAAAAGTCAATCTCTGACTTTTGTCTTCTGGGGTTTTTCCTGTTGTTATTCCATCTCTCCCAGCTACAATAAACCTACCATTAAAATTATGGACTGGTCAATTTTTCGCCAGGGGGCAAACGGGCAAATTTAGCAGGGGATCAAATACTCCCCCCCCCCTGTATATCCACAGCTCATCATCCCGCTACAAGTGAAATTGCAATCCCACTAACGAGTGGAACAGTTTGCAATGGGATGGGATATATACAGAGCCTACATAAAAGAACATTGCCCAAAGATCAATCCATTGGTTGAGCTTCGATGTGCAATGAGGCTATTTTTATAAAATAAAACTGGCAGTAAGTCAAATAACATGGAGAAGCTAAAGTCTAAGCGGGTATTTAAGGAATTTGATTCGGGAACAAAAGGAGAAGATCGGAAGCCTTGTAAAAATCTTAATCACAAATGTATACACAAAGCAAGGAATAATAATAATAATTATTATTATTTATTATTTCTATCCCGCCCACCTGGCTGGGCTTCCCCAGCCACTCTGGGCAGTTTCCAGAAAAATATTAAAATACTGTACCCATCAAACCTTAAAAGCTTCCCTAAACAGGGCTGCCTTCAGACGTCTTCTAAAAGTATGAATAATTGCTTATTTCTTTATTTCTCACTTTGCCTACTGTACTTTTCTGCTATAAAGTTTTCAACCAATAAAGCATATATATTTCTTTAAAAAATGAGCTGTTCACGGTGGTTTTTTAAGATAAACTTACAAACTGCCCCAGTTCCTTATTAAAGTTTTGGCCCTGCAGATTTCTGATTTTTCGGGTCCTTTGGGCCCTTTCGGCGTCATCCGCCCCCCATTTCTTTCGGTCTGCCTCCCTGGCCTAGTGGGGTCTCCATTGCGCCCAGCCTGGCCCTGGAAGGGGCGCCCCATGGGGAGCCGCCTCCCTCCGTCCCGCCTCGCCCGGGGCCCCCTCGCCTCCCCCGGGCCCCCCTCCGCCTCGCCCGCCGCCCCGCCACGGAGGATGGCCGCGGATTCCGCCTCGCCGCCCCGCCGGAGCTCACCTGCTGCCGCTGCTGCTCCCTCCAGGTCCCGCCGGAGAAAGAGACGCCGGAAGTGGATGCGGCGCCTATGTGCGCTTGCGCGACCCAGCCCCGCCCGCCGGAAAGGGAGGAAACCAGAGAGACGCCGCTTCCCAGAGAGGCCGTGTCCTGACCCGGAAGTTTTCCTTCCCGGCTCTGACACAGCGATGGCGGCGGCGGTGATGCCGGTTCCCCGCGCGGAGCTGAAGCTGGTGCGGCTGCTGAGCCGCTGCGAGGCGCTGGCGGCGGACCGGCGCGGGCCGGACGAGTGGCGCCTGGAGAAGGTCCGTGCGCGGCGGCGGGGGCCGAGGGGCGGGGACCCGCAATGCAGGGCGGGGTTGCTATGGGATCACGGGGAGCCGCCCCCTTTGGACAGGCGCCTGGCAGGCCGGCATCCGGCAGGGGCAGCTTTCCCTGCAAACAGCAGCACCTGGAGGCCGCCTGCCTGGGTCGCAGGTCTCCAGTGTCAGATTGGGGTTTTTAAAAAATAATAATACGCAATTTCATATGCTCTCAGGATTTTAAGAATTAAAAAGAACAATTGTAAATACTTTCACTTGTTTAAAGAATTTAAAAATCTTTCCTAGATTATAAACAACTTCAAATCCAGTAAGTCTGAAGATCACTTAAATGGCTCAGCGTAAATTTACAAGTAGATGCGCATTATTTACAAACAGTCTTTGCAATTATTATCAGCAGTTGTGCTTTGTTGTTTACTAATTTTTATGCTGCCCTGCGGCTCAAAAAAGTTCATGGAGCAGCATAGCAATGGGTATTTTTTTTTTTAAAGTACAAATTAGAACGTAAAGGCACAAGATCTAAGGCATGTCTGCATTAGATCACACATTCCAGCTACCAGTCTCGGCCTTACGTCCGTGTAACAGATACAAGGAATCTGAAAACGCAAAGAAAATCTCTGAGGTCATATCATATTGTAGCAAAAATGGAGAGGTGGTTTTAAACACACACACAACTTCTTCGATCCCTCCTAGCCAAGTAAGATTGTCTTCCATAAAATCGGTCTTAACATTGAGTCCGTAAGGGACTGTGGAGGCCAATTCTGGATCCCCACGTCCTTCCACAGTGGGGACATTGGTTTCCGGGTGGGAGTTGTCCCGGTGAGGGTTTGCCAAGCGTGCCTTCCTCTTGGCACATTTCTCCCTCGCGTCTTGTGTTCCAGTTTCTTCAAAGCCCAGGACACCTTTGGTCAAGGCTGTTCTCCAACTGGAGCCCTCGCAGGCCAGTGTTTCCCAGTTGTCAGTGTTTATACTCCATTTCTTTTAGCTTTGCCTTGAGAGGGTCTTTGAACCTCTTTTGTTGACCACCAGCATTACGCTTTCCATTTTTAAGTTCCTTTTTAAGCTGGGGGGGGGGGTCTTGGTGGCACTCCTAACTAGAAGGTTGTAATTTCAGAAGGTTTTTGGAGCGCTGGCAACCTTCCGGCCGTGGAAGGCAATCTCACGGAATGTCTTGCCACCTGCCACACGGTCGCCACTGGGTGTCGCCCTCGGCCTAAGGGGCTCCGCTCCAGCTTTGCCGTGGGAGGACTTTGACAGAACGGGCCAGCCTCTCCGTCCCCCCCACCCTATCAACCTGCCACGTCATGGGTCCGTTCAGAGCCAGAGGGTTGCTGTCCCCTCGCGGTCTCCCTCCACCGTTGGAACGTCCCTTAAGTCCTAACACTCTGCTAGGAATTGCAAGCGGGGAGAGATGCTGCTGCTGCTGCTACAGTCAAATCCTGCTTCCAGTTGCAACTGGAACTGGTGCAAACTGGTGCATGTAGCCGGCCACTGGGAGGACAGGAGGGCTGGACCAGCTGGGCCCCCTTTGGCCTGACCACCCCCTTTTGGGGGGGGGATGGTTTTACAAAATAAATCACACAATTATCCCAGTTAAATTTTGAAATAAAACCAGATTCTTCCAAATCTTTTTTTTAAAATGCAATATTTATTAAGTTTCCATTTTATATTATTAAAATACCATAACATTTTTCTATGATATTGATTCAGTTGAAACGTCGACCTCCTTCCCTCCCAACTCGTGGCTACCTGAATTTTTCTTTCTAAATCTTTTAGCATTTGTACATTTTCCTCCTGACTTCTCTGTGAAGAAGTGCGGCCACGAAAAGCCCCTTTAAATGCCCTAAATAGGTTACCTGAAGGCGGGTTTCTGTGGCATCTCCCAACCGAATGCTCCTTTGCTTGAAGAAGGCTCTGGTCCAGTGTTGCTCACACCAGTTCCCTCTCTTTCGTTCCCAGTACGTCTCTGCCCTGGAAGAGATGCTCCTGGACCTCAAGAAACACTCCAGGTGAGTTCCTTTCCCTGGTGGGATCTGCAGAGGTCTCAGAACCATAGAATTCTGCAAGGCAGAAATCCCAACCAAAGCTTCCAATCGCTGCTTAAACACCCCCAAGAAGGAGAGTCTGAGGGAGCCCCTTTCCCTTCCAAACCGCTCTTGCCTTCAGAAAGTTCTTCCTGGTGTTTAGTCGGAATCTCCTTCCTTGGAACTTGAAGGCCTGGGTTCGAGTCCTGCCCTCCAGAGCAGGAGAAAACCAAGCCTGCGCCATCTCCCATGTGACACAGCCCTTCAGATATCTCCTCTCAGTCTCCTCTTCTCCAGGCTGAACACTCCCAACTTCTTCAACCGTTCCTTGCAAGGCTTGGGTCTCCAGACCCTTGATCGTCTTGGCCGCCCTCCTCTGAACGCCCTCCAGCTTGTCAGTCTCCTCTGGAGGTACCCAGAACTGAACTCGGGGCTCCAGGTGGGGTCTGGCCAAGGCAGAATGGAGCGGTACTATGGCTTCCCTTGATCTGGACACTAGACTTCCCTTGAGGCAGCCTAGAGCAGCACTCGCATTTTCTGCTGCTGCATCACACTGTTGACCTCAAGGGCCTTCTCCAGACTCTTAGCAAAACAGATGTAGGAACAGAGGAAACTGCTTTCTGCCACGTCGGACCATTGGGTTTCAGGCAGGGGGAGAGCAGGGATGCCAGAGACCAGGCAGTCCACCGGCCTGATCCAGGCACTTTCCTTAACGTCCCGATGTTCCCCTTTCAGCAAACCTGCTCCCGAGGTGCTGAACGAATATTCCCGCAAGGTGGATTTCCTGAAGGGGCTGCTGGAAGCAGACAAGCTGGTAAGGCCCTTGGTGTGCGGACTTCCTTCGTGGTGGTCCTTCTCCCCGACAGCAGAAGGCCGGGCTGCGTCGTCGGGTTGTAAACAAAAATGGCCCTTTTCCCTTATGGGGTATCCAAGAGCCCATTTAGAGTCCTTACATAGGTTCCCTATTGGTAGGAGAGAATAACAGAGGCCAACCAGAGAATATTGAGAAGCAAAGCAGCTAGTAAGCTTGATCTTTATTGATCTGTTGCCACAGGGTGTTCCCCTCACCCGCAGGAGAGAGGAGGGACCCAGAAAAATGGTGCGCAAGGCCTTATAAAGACTTTTGAAATTGTCACCTTGTAGATCAAGACCACCCCCAGAAACATCAGACATACATCACAGAAGGGGTGTAACCGAAGACCACCCCTCAGATACATCACACCTACGCCACAGAAAAGGCAGTCTAAACAGAAATTTGAACGTTTTTTTTCTCCTGTCTGGCAGGTTACTTGATAGGATTGCCTGGGGAGCCTGGCCAGTCTTTTGTAATGATAAATACTTAGTTCCTGGGCCAGGTCACAGGCTCACACCCTATTCAAACACAGACATACCCTTAAGACAGGATTTGTGAGGAAAGAGACAATGGGGAGTTTTCCCACTTTGACCTTCCAGAGAAAACATTTGCTCAGTTTAGGAATCAAAATGGTTCCAGGTTGGTCTTCCTGTGCTGATCTATGTACGTGCTTGGTTGGCACACTTATGAGCATTACCATATATCTAAGACCATAAAAATCCTATCACAGTTGCAAGCCCCTTTCTCCCTCCCTCTCTCTCTTCCTCCGCAGTCGTCGTCGTCCGAAAAGGCCCTGGCCAACCAGTTCCTGGCCCCCGGGAGGACCCCCACCACCGCCAAGGAGAGGACGCCGGCCACCAAGACGGTGCACCTACAGACCAAGGCCCGCTACACGGGCGAGATGAGGAACGAGCTTCTTGGTACAGTTATGTCTCACCGGCCGAGGCTGGCGGAGGCGGCGGATCCTCTCGCCGCTTCCCCCTGGGGGGTCGCTTGGGCTCGCTGCTTCCTTCACCTCGGCTCTGGCTCTCTGTGTGGGGTCTCCCCCAATGGCATCTTCTGTCTTTAGGGACAGGCCAAGTTCAGGGTGGGGGAATCCTTTGGTGCCCTTCCAGGAACCAGTGTTAGCTACGTCAGCCGGGTGCCAATGGCTCCTTAAACCGAGGTTGCAGTCACAAAAACAGATACAGTCGGACCTCGGTTGTCGAACTTACATCTGTTCCGGGAGCCGAAATGGTTCGGAAACCGAGGCACGGCCTCCAATCAGCTTCCTGCGCTCAATCGGAAGCTGTGCCGGACGTTCGGCTTCCGAAAAGCGTTCACAAACCGGAACGCTTGCTTCCGGGTTTGCGGCATCCGGGAGCCAAAACATCTGACTCGCAAGGCGTCTGGGATCCAAGGGACGACTGTATCTGGCTGCCATTTTGGGGCAAGTCTGACTTTGCAAAGGATGGACTGGCTGCGGTTGATTCCCAGTTAGATATCTGGCTAGTTCGGAAGACAACCTAGAGCAGGGAAGGAGGAAAGTCACTTGATTCAGGGACTGTCCACCAAGCCGAAGAGCTAAAGGCAGCTGCGAGCGGAGCCAGAGAGAGGGGTGGCCTGGGGAGTGTCGCAGGGGCCGGGTAGAGATGTTCAGAGGGCCACATGGAGCCTGACATTCCCTGTTCCTGGGCATATTTAGTTCCTCAGCCTCCGACGAGGCAGGAGGCCCCCAAAGGCCCCAATCCCTCCGACCCCAATTCCCCCCTATCACTGAACGCTCTGTCTCTCTCTTCCTCCCCATCTTTCTGCTTCACCAGGACCCCTCGCGCCTGCCTGGTAAGTGTCTGCCCACATCCATGCGTACAAAAGGCGCCTTTGTGTCTTTTTGAGGAATCAACTTGGCCCAGTTTGGGAGATCCATTTTTATTTCCGACGGAACTGCTTTCTCCTCCTCCTCGCGTTCATTTGGGGCGGTTCTGTCGCTCGTCAAACCGGTTTTCATGGGGTGGGAGAATTGGAAAGTCGGAAGGGCCTCAGTTCAGTCATGTCTGTTGATTTCAATGGGTCTCCTCTGAGTAGGACCCTGTATCATCCCATCCTTTGGGCGCTCGCTGTTTCTGGCTGTCTGTCAGCTTTTGGGGAGTCCCTGTCGCTCCTTCCCCTGCCTGCCTGCCGTTACTTTTGGGGTGCTGTGCCTCCACCCTTCCCTCTCTACCCCTGTCCGCCTGCAGGTCGCCTTCTGCTGGCCTCTGGCCTCTCCTTTGCGCCTCTCCCCCAGCTGATGAACACAGACAAAACCTTTTCCTCCTTCCTTCCCCAGATCTGGAGGAGACGAGCCTGAGAAAACGCACGTGAGTGTCTCGCGGGGCTTTTGCTCTGGGGCGGTGTGACTCAGAAGACGTCCTTTGTTCTATTTGGGGAGGCCGGGTTTTGGTGGGGGGCAGGAAGGGGAGGGTGGGGCTGTCCTGGCTTGCTCTGCCAGGAACACAAAGTGTGTGCCAGTCCCACGGGGGGGGGGGGGGGTAGGCAGTTGCAGAATGTGGGCTGGAAGAAGGATCTTCTATCCTTTGACCTGGGATGTAGGACAACTTTGGCTTCATCCAACGACAGTGGGTAGATCAAATAACTGCCAGTTTTTTAATACTGTGAGTAGATCGCAGTCTATTGGGAGTTGGACGTCCCTTTACTATATAATAAAAAGGTCAGGATGTCTTCACGCTGCTGTTCACTTGGTCACAGGCAGGTGGTGCTGTGCAGTACAGCTTGAAGGAGAGAGCTGGTGGGCGAGTGGTCCAGGCAAGCAGTGGGGGGGGGGGGGAGCCAGAGCAGGCTGCAGCAGCCCCCCCTCCCAGATCCACTGGCTCCTCGAGGCCTGCCAGCCCCAGGCCCCCTTCTCTGGGGTTGTTGGAGGGAGGAGTAGGTGTGCCTGGCGAGCGAAGTGACCAGTGGCACAGCCCCCAGCACAAATGTAAGGAGGGCTCTCTCTCTCTCTCTGTTGATACACCCCCCCAGGGGCCCCCTCCCGGACGAGAAGCAGTCGGCCGCTGAGCTGGACGCCGTCCTCCAGCACCACCACAGCATCCAGGAGAAGCTGGCCGAGGAGATGCTCCACCTGGCGCGCAACCTCAAGAACAACACTCTGGTGGCGCAGAACGTGATCAAGCAAGACAACCAGGTGAGGGGCGGGTACTCAAGGGGGGGGGGAGCATGGCTTGTGGAGACCCCTGCCTGCCCCCCGCCCCCAGTTGCACAGGTTGTAACTCAGTGTTTGCACGCAGACCCTGTCCCACTCGCTCAAGCTGGCCGACCACAACTTTGAGAAGCTGAAGGACGAGTCGGACCGCCTGGAGCAGCACGCCAAGAAGTCCGTCAACTGGCTCCTCTGGCTGATGCTCATCGTCGTCTGCTTCATCTTCATCAGCATGATCCTCTTCATCCGCATCTTCCCCAAGCTCAGGTGATTCCTCAGGCCGAGGGCGGCAACCTGGCGGCTCCTCGGTTCGCCTCACACCGTTGCCCACAAAGTCCGAGGCCCCCCGGCGCTTCTCTGGCGGAGTCCCTGAAGACACTCGCTGGAAGGGAGCTCCTGGCGCTTCTCTGACGGAGTCTCTGAAGACACTTGCGGGAAGGGAGCTCCTGGCGCTTCTCTGGCGGAGTCCCTGAAGACACTCTCCGGAAGGGAGCTCCTGGCGCTTCTCTGACGGAGTCTCTGAAGACACTTGCGGGAAGGGAGCTCCTGGCGCTTCTCTGGCGGAGTCTCTGAAGACACTTGCGGGAAGGGAGTTCCTGGCGCTTCTCTGACGGAGTCTCTGAAGACACTCTCTGGAAGGGAGTTCCTGGCGCTTCTCTGACGGAGTCTCTGAAGACACTTGCTGGAAGGAAGCTCCTGGCGCTTCTCTGGCGGAGTCTCTGAAGACACTCTCTGGAAGGGAGCTCCTGGCGCTTCTCTGACGGAGTCTCTGAAGACACTTGCGGGAAGGGAGCTCCTGGCGCTTCTCTGACGGAGTCTCTGAAGACACTCTCTGGAAGGGAGCTGCTTTGGGGAGACAGTATGGTTGACAGTGGGGAGGCTCCTTCAGTTCATAAGCTGGGCCCGAGCAGGGAGTGCAGTCGGGGGTTCAAGCCGTTTGGGACCTGGGGCTGGACTGGGTATGGTTGCTTCCGAGAGCCTGGCTTCCCCAGGCAGAGGCGGAGGTGCCAGACCAGGCCTGGTCTCTGTTGCCTGAGAGGGGCAGTGGGGAATCCGACAGGAGCATCTCGCCTTCCTTCTTCCTCCTGACTGCTCCCTTTCCACCTGCAGGGAGCCGAGTCTCTGTTGGGATGACATCAAGTAAAGCACCCTGTACACACACAGACCCTCAAAAGTGCACCTTCACTGCTTAGCTGCCATTTGGGGACGGTCTGGAAGGAGGAATGCGAGGCCGCTGGGGTTTCCTTTACCTCTAATGAGGTTCTGCTGCCTGCAGAGGAAAACCAGGACTCTGGAGCTGGGGGATTCTGGGCCGACGAGTTGGGGCAGGTTGGTGGGAGGGGGGAGAAAATCACCTATCCTGTTCTTCTCCCCCCAAAGCCCCAGGTCCTAAACATTCAGCTATCGCTCTTCTTTCTCCCTCCCAGCCCAAAAGGAAAATACAACTTGGCCGGGGGGGGGGGGGTTGGCCACAGTTCTTACGTCTGGGGTTAGACTGCATGTGCCACAGCGACAGCAGGGGGAACGAGGGCTGCTGGAGGCACCTCCCCATTTTGAGAGCAAAGGCGCCCCCACCTCGCAGCGGCGGTGAATCACCTGCAGAAAGAGGCGCCAGTGGGGGCCTCGCCCCTCCACTTGCCAAGCGCACACCTTCAGCTTGGGAGGTGGGCCAGGAGAGGCGCAGTCCCCCCAGGGGCAGAGGCACTGCCTTGGCCGCCCAAACGTCGGGGCTCTGCGTCGCCCCCCCTTCCCTGCGCCGAAGCGATGAGCCTCTGCTTGCCCCCCGCCGCACGGGAAATGTACTTCGCCCTGCCAGGGAGGGAGCCGAGTGATGCATCGCCAGCCAGCCTGCCTGCCGCCACTCGCGCATTAAAAACAAAATCCGACTCGCTGCCCCGGTGTGATTCTTTCGTGCGTGCGGCCGGGGCAGTTTGGGGGGCAGCCCCCTTTGACGTGGGGCTCAGCGGCGGAGAGTTTAACTGCGGAACTCCCCTCCGTGGGAGGCGGCTTAGCCGGAGACGCCTTGGCGCCTTCTGCCTGCCAAGCAGGTGTCCTGCCGGCGGAGGGACAGCTTGAGATGCCTCTGCCGCAACGGGAGCCTCTGGCGCTTCCTGCCTCGGACGAGGGACACTTCTGGGAAGCCCTTCATTCTCTTCACACCTAAGGTGGCAGGATCCTCATCCGCCTGGAAGGAAGCGGGAAGGGAGGGTGCGGTGATGCAGAAGCCGTCTTGGCGTTCCCAGGCTCGCAGGAACCAGCAAGGGGTCAGCTTCCCAAGCTCTTGGTGCCAGCGGCTGGTGACGGAGGAGGATATCCTCTGGCCGGGGGAACTTTCCAGGCCGTGGGTCCTGGAGGGCTGGGGCAGCGGTGGGGAGAGCCAAGAGGCAGGCAGAAGGGGCCCTCAAACTGCCCTCTGGGTAAGCGGGCTTCCTTTTCGGGGTTGGGTGCCACTGAACTGGGCTTGCAGAACGATGGGGCTTTCTGGGTCTTCAGAAAACGCCACCGTGCTAGAGATAGGCCTCTGTAACTGAGATGGGGGGCAGGGAGGGCCCGTTAAGAGCACCGGGGGTTCCTGCCAGGCCAGGGTTCAGGTCTCCCCTCGGGGCACAAAGCTCGCTGGGCGACCCTCGAGCCAGTCGCTTCTCAGGCCCACAACGCAAGGTTGGCGCAAGGATAGCCTGGCGAAGGGAAGAACCACACACACTGGTCTCGAGCTCCTTGGGAGGCGAGATAAAGGGGATACAAAGGTAGAAATAAATTAGTTGGGCAGGGGTGGGGATTGATTTCGTAAAGTATATACAGTTTTTAAAAATAATAATCCAAAGCTGGTTTATGAGAAAGCCAAAGCAATGACTATCAATTGGGGGGGGGGGGTGTTAAAACTCTGAACAAGATAATAATGGACGAAATGCTAATTGAAATGGGTTATCGGCTTTGGAAACACCCAGCAAGGCCTTGCGAGGGAAGCCCCACAGAGAGCACATTGCAGCAATCCAGCCTTGAAGTCACCAATTTTGGTGATGCCGAAGCAAAAGATGTCGGGTTGAAGCATGGAAGGTGCAGTGTGGAATGGGCGGTCTCGGAAGATTCAGTGGCCCCCCACCTACACCCCCCCCCCCCATTAAGAAAGAGGAAGAAAGTGAGTGTCATGATTTACTGCTCTCTGCCGCCAAGGCTGCCCGTAAGAAACCCACCTTGCCCCTGAGAATTCCCAGCGACGGGAAGAATATAATTTCTTTTGGCAACCAGATTCCAGTTACTGTTTGTGTGTGGGGGGGGGTGGTATCTAGGTGACAGCTGAAAGAGGGGAAATTCACCAGCGGCAACAGCTCTTTTGCGTGAGTGATGATGCCAAGGGATTTGGGGCAGGGAGGGTCTCAGGATCCTAGGGGGACGAGCGGCCTGACGCCAGAAACGTCCACAGGGAAAGGTCAGCAGAACACCTGCATTGCATGCAAGAGACCCCAAGGCCAGTCTCCAAGGAAGGCTGGGAGTCCAAAACCATGGAGAGCCAATAATAATAATATTTATTTATACCCTGCCCATCTGGCTGGGTTTCCCCAGCCACTCTAGGCGGCTTCCAACAGAATATTAAAACTGCAATAAAGCACCAAACATTAAAAACTTCCCTAAAGAGGGCTGCCTTCAGATGTCTTCTAAAAGTCAGGTAGTTGTTTATCTCCTTGACATCTGATGGGGAGGGTGTTCCACAGGGCGGGTGCCACCACCGAGAAGGCCCTCTGCCTGGTTCCCTGTAACCTCGCTTCTTGCAGGGAGGGAACCGTCAGAAGGCCCTCGGGAGAGGGACCCCGGTGTCTGGGGTGGAGATGCTCCTTCAGGGATACTGGGCCATTTAGGGCTTTCAAAGTCAGCACCAAACCCTTTGAATTGTGCCTGGAAACGTCCTGGGAGCCAATGTAGGTCTTTCAGGACTGGTGTTATATGGTCTCCACTCCCAGTCCCCAATCTGGCTGCCACATTCTGAATTAGTTGCAGTTTCCGGGTCACCTTCCAAGGGAGCCCCACGGAGAGCACATGGCAGTAGTCCAAGCGGGAGAAAACCAGAGCAGGCACCACTCTGGCCACACAGTCTGCAGGCAGGTGGGGTCTCATCCTGCGTCCAAGATGGAGCTGGGAGACAGCCGCCCTGGACACAGAACTGACCTGCGCCTCCATGGATAGCTGTGAGTCCAAAATGACTCCCAGGCTGCACACCTGGTCCTTCGGGGGCACAGCTGCCCCATTCAGGCTGCTCTGTCCCCAGAGGTGCTGAGGCCACTTTCTGGCATGTGACCCCCCCCTCCCGCCCCCTCCAATTGCGGGCAGCGTTCTCCTCCTGCCTCGGATGGCTGGCACCCAGTCGGTCAAGCCAGCTCCAGCTGGTTGAACTACGAACCGAGGGTGGTTAAAGGGCAATTGGTGCCCTTCGATTTACCCTTGCAGAGAACGTAAGAGAAGACTTTGGGGTCCCATCCTGTTATAGGGGCCCCACCTTGAAGCCAGCAAGGCGGACCCCACACAACAACTCCCCCTATCTGCAGTTTGCAGGAACTGGGATTATTGATTATGATTTATTAAACTCGTATACCGCCGGTCTCAGGGTGGTTCACAACATAAAACCAGAATAAAAATTAAAACAAGAATGAGCCCCCCCCCCAAAAAAACACACTCTTAAAGGGCATCGGATGTCAGTCAGCCCAAAGCCTGCTTGAAGGGGAACGGGAAGACGGAACAAGCTTGTTCTCGGATGACCTGAACCAATGGATTCAAAGGGCGAGAAATGGGATTCCGACTCCAGAAAGTTATTCCGAATGTTAGGAGCCGTTTGGCCGTGGGGCTGCCTCCTCCCTTGTTTTTATTTTTAATAGAGGCTGTATGGCCAGGGATTCTTTAGCTGAGGTTCCTGCACTGCCGGGGGTTGGGGTAGATGACCCCTGGGGGTCCTACAATTCTGCGAATCTATGCTAGTCTTATCTAGCAATGGCAGCAGCTTTTAATTCTGCCTGGAGGCCCAAGGCTGTCATATATTATTATTATTATTCAGTTCATTTCTATATGGCTTTATATCTTCCAGAAAAACAATCTCAAAGCTGTTGACAGCACATATAATAATAATTATTATTATTTATACCCCATTACAATCCAGGATAAAAAATAAAACAACTATAACGTATGCAATCGAAGCAACATTAATGAACAGGAAATGAAAACATTACCGTAAAGGTTTCAAAACAAAACATTACAAAGGTCAACTACGGAGGAAGACATTGAACACGGCAAAGTCTACCCCCCAAAAAACCCCGAACGTTTTGGAAGAAAACATTACAGGGTGCCATATATAAAATTTGGGGGTTCCTGAACGATAGGCCGGGTTAGGATTATTTTAGCGCAGGTTGCAAACCGCAAAACGAAAGACAGGAAAACCAAACTGTGCATGAGTAATAAGACTGTTAACCCATTAAGCCGGAGGCTTCCCTGAATGTGGTTTAGCGGTGGAGAAATGGTTTTGAAGACCCGGGTGACAAAAAAGGTTATTTTATGTCTGCCACTACTGCGGCCCGAGTTTCGTTAGCCGCCAAATGGGAAAGGAGGGAGGTCCCAACCAAAGAAGAACGGCAGCTTAAATTGATGGAATATGCGCAGCTTGCAGACGTAATATATTCTATAAGAGAACCAGACGAACGTACGTTTAGAGAAAACTGGATTTTATTGAATATATGGGAAATAACTGCACAGCTGAAAACGCCAGCAGCATTAAGATAAATTCAGGGGGGTAAATAAGCTTTGATGGATGCAATAACGGAATACCGAATGGTACAGTTTTTGTAAAATATGCAGGGATTTATGATATGTAAAATGGAAAGAGGAGAAGGGAAGTCGTTGACAGCTGAAGGATGTAAAAAGGAGCATTTTAAAGTGAAACAGAAAATTTAATAAAAATTATGTAGAAAAAAAGGAAATGGTTTTGAAGAGGAACGAGTGAGGGCCCTTGAGTTTAGCAGGGAGTGTCTTGAGGGGTTAATAACGCGATAAGGCGAAATTAATAAATAACCCGGTTCTGGATCCAGGGCGCACGGTGGCAGAGAGGTTCTGAGTCATGCCCGGCTGATGGGATGCAGGCCAGTGTTGTGAATGGTCATGTGGCGGGTTGGGCAACAGGTTGGGTTTATGGTTAATAGCTTGCATTCTTTTCATATAATTAACCAGCTCCCAGGCAGCCTGGCAAGGAGGGCAAAGTCAGGATTTGCCCAACCGGGCACCTTCCAGATGTTCTGGACTACAATTCCCAGCTGTGTAGGGCAGGTGGGAGTGGTAGTTTTGTTTTGTTTTTAAATTAGATATTTTGTGGTTTTATATCTTGATTTTATTCTGCGAACCGCCCTGAGACCCCCAGGTATAGGGTGGTACAGTGGTACCTTGGGTTACATACGTTTCAGGTTACATACGCTTCAGGTTACAGACTCCGCTAACCCAGGAATAGTACCTCGGGTTAAGAACTTTGCTTCAGGATGAGAACAGAAATCGTGCTCCGGCGGCACGGCAGCAGCAGGAGGCCCCATTAGCTAAAGTGGTGCTTCAGGTTAAGAACAGTTTCAGGTTACGAACGGACCGCCAGAACGAATTAAGTACTTAACCCGAGGTACCACTGTAAATAAATTTAAGCGGGCCCTTGGTTCTCAAACGCCTTGGTTCTCAAACAACTTGGAACCCAAACACTGCAAACCTGGAAGTCAGTGTTCTGGTTTGCGAACATTTTTTGGAAGCCGAACGTGCTCCGTTTTGAGTGTTACGCTGAAGTCAGTCTGTTTTTGCTATTTATTTTGCGTTTTTGTTTTGTTTTTGTGACTGTGTGGAACCCAGTTCAGCTACTGATTGATTTACTGTGTGACTGCAGTACATTGTTTATCGATTTCCTTTTGTGGATCAATGGTCTCGTTAGATAGTAAAATCCACGTTCAATTGCTGCTTTGGTGGTTGTTTTCAAAAGTCTGGGACGGATTAATCCGTTTTGCATTCCTTTCTATGGGAAAGCGCGCCTTGGTTTTGGAACGCTTTGGTTCTGGAAAGGACTTAAGCTTGAGAACCAAGGAACCACTGTAGTAGTAGTAATAGCAATAATAACAATAATAATAATAATGGCATATGTTCTGCGGGCGCTGAGAATAAACACAAGTCAGGCAGCTGAGGTTTCTGTTGTTTTTCTCTCCCTCGGTTGCCAGGAAATCAGTTTGCAAAGGATTTGCAAGTGTTGCAAAGGGCCAAAACAGCCTTAGGTCCCTGCGTTTAAACCCGGCTCCCTTGGGGAAGGAAACTGGAGGAAGCTTCGTGTTTTGGAAGCTCTGAGGCAGACAAAATACAAGGCTTCGCCCGGCGCAGAGTTAAAACCCCTGGAATTTGCCCTCTGGAGAGGCGAGGAGGGCTGGCAGCCTGGACGGCTTTCAAAGAGGATTAGACAAAATTCGCAGAAGAGGAGGCGATCCATAGTTATGTTCTGACGGTCAGTGCGCCTCTGAATGATAAGACATAGAAGCACAGCGTTTCGGAAGGGACCCTACAGGGTCATCTAGTCCAACCCGCTGCAAAGCAGGGGTCTCAACTAAAACATGGCCATCAAACCTCTGCTTCAAAAGCTCCCAGGAAGGAGAATCCATCACCGTCCATCCCACGGTCGAACAGCTCTTACTGTTTAGTCGGAATCTCCTTTATTGTCACTTGAAGCCACGAGTTCGAGTCCTGCCCTCCAGAGCAGGAGAAAACAAGCTTGTTCCCTCTTCCGTGTGAGATATTAGAGGATGGCTCTCCTATCTGCTCTCAGTCTCCTCTTTTCCAGGCTAAACATCCCCAGCTCCTTCGACCGTTCCTCATCAGGTTTCCAGACCCTTGACCATCTCGGTCGCCCTTCTCTGCCCACCTTCCAGCTTGTCCACATCCTTCTTAAAGTGTGGTGCCCAGAACCCTCTCCCCTCCAACACTTTCCCCCCGTCTTGGCTCATCTTACCTCGCAGGGTGGTTGTGTGGAGTGGAAGGGAAGGCAATTAATTAGCAGGATGAGTGCATATGCAACACGTGGTAACGAATGCATGTTGAATCATTAATTGCCCCCTGTTAATTATGCCCGGAGGGGTAGCTTGGTTGGTAGAGCGGGTTGCGAGTTCGAGCCCCACGTTGGGCAAAAGATTCCTGCATTGCAGGGGGCTGGACTAGATTGACTCTCAGGGTCCCTTTCCAACTCTGAATTCATAGATGCACAGCGCCTTGTGTAATTAATCCAGTAATATGTTTCCGCGCCCCCTGCTATTTCCTCACCGCAATCGAATTCTTACTCAGATCAGGCTCCGTTATTCTCATGAATAAAAGCTTAATCCCTCGCGGTTTGGAATAGTTAAGAAATTAACCCCGCATTAATATTGTTACTAATATGTTGTCATATTCCCATGAATAACGTCAAACACCCGCGACCCCTTATGCCCTGCAGATAACCATTCAACCCCATAAACAGAGGTGTCATCAATCTATTCTTCTTTATAGTTAATCTGTTCTTCTTTGTAATTAACAAGCAAATTAACCTGCTGGTATCCTCCTTTATTACAACATGGGTCGGCCACAGTTTGCTGTTCTTGTGAGCTGGTTAATTAACTCCTCACGTCCTATTATTAGCAGTAATTAATACATTTAAATCCTCTTTGCTGTCCTCATCAAGCAATCAGATGCCCTCTTCTCAATTTCTCCGGTCAACAATAAGAGACTTATAGGAAGCTGGCCTATTAATGGGGTGCTTAATTAATAAATCAATTAATAAATGATCAGGCTCCCCCTTTCCCCCAGCTGGAATAGCTAATCCTATGTCTACTCAGAAGTAAGCAGGGCTAGGATTGCAGTCCTGACACATAAATAAATATACTTTCCCGCACTCGCTCATTAGCGATCAGTTCCTAATGACTCAAGCAGTGCCCCTTTGGCCCCCGATTAATTAGCCCATTTGTTTCAATTTCTTACATGGTTACATTTTCTTAACGTTTATTAAGCCCGCCACAGGACCGGAGGTGGCGAGCGCATGTTCGTTAATACGACTACTACTGCCAGCCGTTAATTATTATTAAGGGGAACTGTAGTAATGAGCCAATAATAATAATCAATAAAATAAGGAAAACCAGCTAGCTTCGAAGGGAACCAATCATAATTTCAGGAAATCCACAATTCCTAGCAAGAGGAAACCAATTAGGATGGGTGATATTCAGCTAAGTCGGGTCGGTGCTTATTATGGGATGAGTGCTCTTCACGCCTGAAATTTCGCATTGAAATGCCAGCCAGAATTCCTCCCCCCCACATTTAATCCAGATTTACCTTTTCCGTGGAAAAGCCAATATATTAAACCTTGTGGCGAAAACCCTGTCGGCGGTATTAAGCCCTGGTGAAAGCAGCCCTACTCAGTGTAAACCCATGGATTTGCAGGGAGCCTGCTCAGAGCATGGCAAGCCTTTGCTGTTGCCCCGGAAATCACAGAATCGCAGAGTTGGAAGGGACCCCCCAGGGTCATCCAGTCCAACCCCAGTCAATGAAGGAATCTCGGCTCAGTGAAATTAATCAATAGTGGGTAATATCCTGATAAGCGCATAAGAAACAATGATGATAATAATAATAATAGAAAAATAATGGGGGGGGGTGTCCCCAGGGGACCTGAGTCCCCAAAGCGCATCATTTTATATAACAACATTAATGGCAATAATGTCAATAATAACAGAATTTTCCATGGACGTTGGCGATAATAACAGCAGCAATAATAAGCCACACAAGACCTTTGGGAAAAATAGCCCCCACCCCCAGATGGTTCTGTAATAATAATAATAATAATAATTTTTATTTATATCCCGTCCTCCCCAGCCGAAGCCGGGCTCAGGGTGGCTAACAACAAGAAAATAATGCAACATGCTAAAAACCTTTCATTACAAAAATTAATTAAAATCAAATTGATGGCAACCATTAAGGAAAAATTCTGTGCAGATTGCCAAAGGAGGGAGTCAGGCTGCGCCCTGCAGTCCTTCCAACAATAGTAAGAGTAGTAATAGTAATAGCCAACCAGCACAAAGATGATAATAACCCTAATTTCCATAATAATGGAAGCCACCCAGGAGGCTGCTAGTGGTGATAATGACAGCCATAATAAGGAAGAAAGGCACCAGAGACCTTTGGGGGGAAAGGGCGACCTAGGAGCTGAACTACTGAGAATAATGGTAATGATTTCAATAATGGTAGAAGCCACCAAGGAAGGCGGTAGCGATAATAACAACAGTAATAACAATAACAGTAATAATAACAACAGTAATAATAATAATGACGACGATAATGAATAAAGGTACCAAAAACCTTTGATGATGATGATGATGAAAGGTACCAAAAACCTTTGGAGGAGGAGGAGGAGTAATAACTATATGGGATGTTAATAATAATAATAGCAGTAATAATAATGAAAGCCGCTGAAGACCTTTGGAGAAAATAGCCGCCACCCTCACCCCCCAGATGGTTGTGGTTCTGCAGCTGTTCTTCTCCTTCCAACAATAGTAATAATAATAGTAGTAATTGTTATTATTATTATTATTGCCATCTGGGATGTTAATAATAACAATAGCAGTTATAATAATAATAGTAGCAAGCTGGGTTGTTAATAATAGCAATAGCAGTTACAATAATGGCCAGCTGGGGTGTTAGTAATAATAGTAGCAGTTATAATAATAATAATAGCCAGCTGGGCTATTAGTGATAATAATAGCAATAATAATAGCCAGCTGGGGCGTTAGTAATAATAATAGCAGTAATAATAATAGCCCCCAGGAGGACGTTCGTGAACATAACCACAGCAATCATAATAATAATGAAAGACCTTTTTTGTGGGGGGGGGGAGCTGACTAAATAATAATAATAATAGTAATGATACTACTAGTCATACGTGGGGCTGAGGGGCGTCCCTTTTCCCTCCTCCTCCTCTCCGGGGTCTCCTCGTGAGGAGCCTACTCGGGGGGGGGGCTCCCTCCCCGTCTCCTCCTCCCTCCGCGTCCCTCCTCCTCCGGGGAGGAGGCTTGTTTACCGGCGGCCTCGGCGGCCTGGAGCTCGGGGCCTGGCGAAGGAGGAGGCGGGCCTGCGACGCCGACGCCGCCGCGGCCTCTTGCGCGCCTCGGGAGAAGCAGCAGCAGCAGCGTCGCCTTCGCCTTCTTCTTCTTCGCCGCCCGCGAGGGAAAGAGGAGAAGGGAGGCCTCGTCGTCCTCCTCGCCGGGTCTCGGGTGCCCCGCCATCATGCCCCTTCCCGGCGGGCGGCGGGGGGCGCCTTCGGGGCTCCTCGCCTTGCTCGCCCTCGCCCTCCTGGCCGGAGGGGGCCTCGCAGAGAGTGAGTGCGGGGAGCAGAAAGGGGAGTGGGGGGGACCTCTCAGGTGGGGGGATATAGGGGGTAACGAATAGGAGGGAGGGAGAAAATCGAGGGGCTCCTGAGGTCGGGGGGGGTGCAGAAGGGGAGAGAGGGGGAGGATATGGGGGGCGAAGGGGTGGGGAATAGGAGGGGTGGGGGAGCAGGACAGGGGGGTGCAGAAAGGCGAGTGAGAGGGATATGGGGTGGGGGGTAAGGGTAATCGTAGGATCGTAGGATATAGGGGGGAATAGGGGGTAACGAATAGGAGGGAGGGAGAAAATCGAGGGGCTCCAGAGGTGGGGGGGTGCAGAAGGGGAGAGAGAGAGGAGGGATATGGGGGGCGAAGGGGTGGGGGATATAGGGGGAATAGGACAGGAGGGGGCGAGTGGGGTAGGATATGGGGTGGGGGGGTGAAGGGAAGAGATAGGGAGTGGGGGTATGGGGCTGAGGGGTGGGGGGAGCAGGACAGGAGGGTGCAGAAAGGCGAGTGGGGGGATATGGGGGGGAAACAGTAATCGTAGGGCTCCTCAGGTGGGAGGATATGGGGGACATAGGGGGTGGACGGGAGGGGGTAATGTGCAGGAGGGAGGGAGAAAATCGAGGGGCTCCTGATGTGGGGGGTGCAGAAGGGGAGAGAGGGGGGATATGGGGAGGGAATAGGGGTGCACAGACAGGAGGGGGGAAATAAAGGGCTCCTGAGGTGGAGTGGGGGGTGAATGGGGTAGAGGGAGAATAGGGGGGCAGGTATAGGGGGTGGGGGTGAATGGACAGGAGGGAGAGAGAATCGAGGGGCTCCTGGGGTGGGGGGTGAAGGGTCAGTGAGTTGTGGGGTGGGCCCTTCACTGCAGGTATCAGGAGAAAACCAGCCTTGGCTTTTGCAGCTCAGCCCCCCAATGGGGGACCTCAAAACCTTGCTTCCTGGACCTGGCCCCTCTTTGTATCTCTGCCCCATAGCGGACCTCAAGGGGCCCCGACTGGGCTGCAGAAGCCAAGCCCAGGGGCCTGGCAGCCGATTGGAGGCCTCTGGGGGTGGGGCTCCCAACATCTGGCCGCACTTGCTGGAGGGCGCGTGGGGAGGAGAGGAGGCCTCTGGGGTGCCCCCCCAGTAGTTATGGGGAGTTCTGCCTGGTGGGGGGGCTTCTGGGGCGACTGCAGTGCGTTAATCGGGATGCTGGGGGTTGTATTGGGGGACGGAGTGATTTTGGATGGCTTGGAGTTGCGCTCAGGAGTGTTTGCAATGCGTTTAGCAACCACTTGGTAGAATCCGAGAATTTGCAGAGTTTCAATGGACGCCAAATGTCACTCGGCCCGACCCCTTGCAAGGTTTTGCCCAACGTGGGGCTCGGACCCATGGCCCTGCCTCTCTTTACCAGCTCAACTAGACTTACAATTTTCCTTGAAAGGGGGTAACCGTTCAAGACTGGGGTGGTGTTGGTGGTGGTGGTGCCCATCTGTGTGTCTGCGATGCGCTTGGCAGTAGTGGAAGACTTAAAACGTAATGGTCAAGATTGTAGCCGACGTAAATTGGAATGGCGAGAGGAGACTTGATTGCAAGGCATTGATTAATGGAAGCGCTGCCAGTTGAGGAGACTGGGGTCGCCTTGGCGGGCCGCTCACCCAGATCTTGGGGGGCTGCAACTGGGGAGCGGTTGTGGAAATTTCATTCATCGTGACATTCAGGGAAGAAGGCTTCTGGTGCGGAACAGGAGGAGAAGGAGATCACAGAGAAGCTCCTCTTTTTATTTATTCTATCGTAACTTTGTATTAATGGAATGTTTTTCTACGTAACTATGTGTCCTTGTAGTGCTCTGTTTAAGTTCTCCGCTGTGGCTGCTGCTCCTCTGAGACGTATCAATTAACTAACAAAAAAGAGTAGTAGATTGAAATCACAACCGAAGGCGGGACGTTCAGGGAAGTCCTCTGGGGTGATTTTTCGGTATCGCAAATAGTAGTAGCAGAAGATTTAGATCCTAATGACAGGGTGTGTCTAGAGAAGAGACCGCTGGGCTGATTGCTCCCTTTACTACTGGTAGTATTACCGGGAGTAGCCTCAATTATAATAGTAGACGGCACGTGAAGAGGATAGACCTCTGGGCTGATGCTTTTCTCTTCCCCCATAATAGGAGTGGCCATGATTCGCGTTCTTGACTTGTCGAGAGTTTGTTTTATTGATATAAGCAGTATTACGGTGGCACGCTAGCAGTAACAGTGGTGGGCGTTATTCTAGTATCTGCATAAATAGAATTGGTAGTAGCAGCCTCGACGTGTGGTCTACTCAGAATCCACTGGTCCTGAGTGGGGTTTGCTTCGGGGTCAGCGTGTGTGGGCTTGCGTCACCCGTAACTAGCTAGTAAATAGCAGAATTAGAATTAATCATAACAGTGCCAGGTGATTGGAAAGGAGCCGTTTGGGATTATGCCCTCTCTTCTTGTGGTAGTTATGACTTTTGTACTTGCCTGGAGGGCGTTGATTAATAAGCTTTAATGAAACTGATAAGAGTAGAAATAATAGTAATAATAATAATAGGAATGGAGAGCAGATCTCTAGAATTATTCTCTCCTGCATTTGGACGCAAGACTTGTTATGTGCCTGGAGATTTTTATATGCTTCACAAAGCAAGTTTCCTTTAGTTAGTTATCAAAAGCATCTGTACGCCACTTAGCATCCAAAAGTATTGAAGCAGTTGTACGAGATGACGGGAAGGCATTCAGGCGAAATAAAATAACATAAAACGTAGTTTAGGCTTCATAAGCCGCTAGGAGGGCAGGGCGGCATCTGTGATGTGTCACCAGCTAAACATCACGGCAGACCGATAGATCGCGATGTCCGGAATAAGGATGGAGGAGAGGGGAGCCTGGGTACAAAAAGAAAAGTCGTTGGCATGCTCTGAAAGTGTAAGATCGTTGGCTGATGCCTCTGAATGTCAGAGGGAAGGTGGTTCCCGCGCGTGTCTCTTTTTAAGGCGTCACGCGGGACGTGGAGACAATTGCATAAAAGCGAAAACATCACAAGGAAAAGCTGTATTACGCTGAAACCGTAACAAGGCGGAAGAGGCGGCGGGCACGAAAGCAGGCATGAGATAATAAACAGATCGCGCTTATCTTCCCGGAGGCCTCCTTCTCCACGCATCCTGACCATCGATAACAGCAATTAAGTGCCACACTGGATTCCGTGGCCCGGTTGGCATGCCAGGGCCGTGGTTCTGTTGCAGATGGCATCTCCAGGCAGGGCTGAAAAAGCTTTCCCCCACAACCCCTGGGCAGCTCCTGTCGGTCAGCGCAGGAGACATTGCTGAGATAGATGGACCCCCTTGGCCAGCCGCTTGCAGGAGGGAGGCGATTCTGCTCCCAAGGCAGCTTCCTGCTGAAACCGGTGCTTCGTTTGGACCCATGAGGACTTGAACCTTGGCTTGTTTGTAAGGAAAGGACCGTCTCTGGGGGCAGAGCAGCTGGGAGAAGGAAATGGAGGAGAGGGACTGGCCCAGCGCTCCTTGCTTTGCTAAGAGTTGGCGTAAGAGTTTTTGGGGGGGTCCTTCCCCCTTCTGCCACGCCGAGGCACCATGTCGGAGCTAATTGCTCTTACGTTGGTTCAGCACCTGGCAACGATCATTAAAATTTCAGGAAAAAATATCTGGCAGAAATCCTGGAGAGAGCTGCTGCCAGCCAGTGCAGGCAGTATTGAGCTAGGTGGGGTCAGTGGCCCTGGCTCTGCGCAAGGCAGTTCCCTCTGTAGCTCCCAGATTTCGGGGGAAGGCGCTCCCTTTTAAGCTGGAAGATACACACATCAGCGAGGGTTTCATTGTCTAGGAGAGAAAATATATACGAAACAGTCTGTGGGGAGCAGCGCTGGTGTGGGTCTGTGCTGACCTACAGGTTGGGCAGGCTGTTATTTGGGGCTGTGTTTGAGCTGTGTGGGGCCAGTCTGTTCTCCCTCTGTGCCTCGTGGCTCCTGGGCAGTTGCATCACTTCTTGCGATGTGTTTTGGGATGTATTTTGGTCGCGGAGACCCTGGCGATGTCGGGTTCCTAGAACCAGGCCTGAAAGAGCGTTGCCGGCAGCGGGGGGGCTTTTATTTGGAGCAGCGGCTTAATAACAACAGGAAGAAAGACACCTGTTGACGAGATGAATCACCTGGAAGCTGGCTTATCAGAACTCTCCCGTTTCCAGGCCAAAGTTCCTTGCTTTGCGTAGGGACGGTCTCTCGCGTATTAGCAGGGATCGTTCTGTTTGGCGGGGGCCGCTGATTTGCCGTCTCTCTCTGTGCTTGATGCAAGCAGCTGCCATTATCCCCAATCAAAACACGAAGCAGCAGCCGTTGTGTTTGCTCTCCGCCATCGGGGCCGCTTCCGCGAAACACGCTCTTTTATATTCCGTTCCTCGTCGGCCTTCCTCCCCAGCAGCACATTCTGCCAGGCAATCTCTCTCTGCCTCTCGTTTCCAGAGAAGCGGAAGGAGGAAGAAAGGGGTTCTCCTCAGGAGGGGACCAAGTCCGAAAATCTCTCTTAATCTAGTATTGTGCATGTGTCAGGCTCCCAGCTGAAACGGCCTGTTTGTTCAGCCTGTAAAACTCTGGGGCCTGTGCCCTCTCTGGCCCCTTCCCTCCCACAATTTCCTGGGACCGGCGTTTCCAATTTTGCACATTCGACTTCTCAGGCCGGACTGGTTCTGCCCATGCAAAACCCAGAGATGGGCATCACTTTCAGGAAAAAGACGTGGCTTGCCTTACCTCTCCTGGGAGGGCGGAATTATTATTTTTTGGGAGGGGGAGGTGCAAATTTAATACAGCCCTCTACCATTTGGAATGGGAGAAAGAAAGAAAGAAAGAAAGAAAGAAAGAAAGAAAGAAAGACCATTGGAACCTTATTTTCGTCTGGTTTCATAGTTTTGTAGTAACCCCTCCCTGGAACCTTATGGCGACAGATGGGATAAAAAAATAATAATTTTGTAAGTAAATAAACACAGTCAGTTTGGAAGCAGTTAGGCATTGCAGTGCCAAACAAGCACCCCATAATAACTGGAGGTGGCCGTTATACTCTGCACAGTTTTCATTCTTCCCCTTCTCTCTTTTTCCCAGTTGTACATTCTTTGGTTTTTCCCCCCGTGTTAGAAAAAAACGAGGCGGTTGATCTGAGAAATGCATTTGGCAACCTCGGACGTGACCTAAGCCATTTTCTGAAATGCGTTCCTTGAAAGCGCTGGAAAACAAAACTCTTATTCTTCTGGACGGGGCTAAGGATTGTTTTAGTTGTTTTAGTTGTTGGGTTTTTTTCTTACCCCGGATACGGGGGGTTGTTTTTTGTGTAGGGAAGCCCCGTGCTTTTGAGATCCCAAAAGTTGGTTTCTTAAGTGCAAGTGGGAGGCTTTGCAGAGAGAGGAAAAAGAAGTTTTGGTTTTCCCTGGCTCTTACTACATAGCCAGAATGCAAGGAGCTCAGACTTGTGAAAGCTGCCTTGTGTAACGTCCATCCATCCAGCTTGATATAGGCTACACTGGCTGGCAGCAGCTGCTTTTCAGTGGGGAACATTCCCCCGCCCGGTGCTGAGCAACATCACAACAGGTTTTGAACATGAGAGACGAGGGGAGACAGTTCCTTGAGTTTCCCCCGTCTGCTGCGAGTGCACACGCAGTGAGGTTACTCGCGAGCAAGTGACTTCTGACCCAGCTGCTGGCCGTGTTTACGTGCATCCAAGTTAAAGTTTGACATCGCGCGCTGCAATGCTTAACCGGGGGATAACTAGGAACACGGCTGTTTTCTCCACGCTTAAGCAGAGGCCGTGTGGGTCGCGCCGCCTTCCAGGCCTCCCCACAAGCGTTTCTCAAACGGGTCCCGAACTGCTGCTGTCCCTCCCCTCAAAAACCGCCCACTGTACCAGTCCCCCAAACGGCTTCTCTGGACTGTGGCATTTGGAACACAGAGGGGTATAATTGTGTCTATATATCCGTCCTTTGGCTATATATAAAAGCGGGCGTCGAAGCGGCCACATTTGTGCAAGCGTTATTCCATGCAAAACACGGAGCGGCGTTCTGGGGCTTGGGGGTGCGCCAACAGACGTTTTTTGAGACTGCTCTTCTGCCAGACTTCCCTCCCGTAGAGGCGCGCAGCAGGCTGCCAGCCCGTGCGGAATGGCAGGGTGTGTGTCCTTGTTTTGAAAGTGCTGCCCTGAAACATGGAGCAGAAATGGAAATAATAGAAAGCAGCGATGAACAAGGGTTGGCCGGCCCTCTTGCAGGTTCTGTTCTCGGTGGCGCCTCTGCTGCCGCGTCAGTGTGGGCAATATGGAGCTTGTTAGAATATCGGTAGCTTCTTCCGTCCTTATTTCAGTCTGACGATGAGGACTGGCATCTTGCTTTGCATTTAAGGGAAGGAGCAGGGCTTTGTATGCCTAGCAGGTCCCGGGTTCATTCCCTCTGCCGGGATTCCCCCCGCAGGGAACCCTTGCTGCCAGTCAGTGCTGCCAACACTGGCTTCAGTGGACCTCGGTAGTCTGGCTGCCCAAGGCCCCTTTCCTGGGCTCCTGAGATGGCAGTGATGCGAAGAAAGGCTTGTTACGCAACCTCATGTCCTTGCCAAAGCCGTGTGCTCACCCCGCAAGGCAGGCTTCGCCAACCTGGTGCCCTCCGGGCGCTCTGGAGTGCAGCCCCCCCCCCCCGACCCCAGGGTTTTTTAGTCCAAAACCTCTGGAGGAGAGGGCACCAAGCTGGCAAAGGCCCCCCAGAGCCCCCCCACACGACAGCTGTGCAAGAGGCGCCGACTCCCCTCTCGGGACTCCCAGTTCAAACCAACCCAGGGTGTAAAGAGCCACACGCCCTTCGCTGCCTCATTAACGATACTGTAAAAGTGGAGGCTTTAAACGGAGACCTGGGTACAATTCAATAAAACTTTCCCACTGAGTTTGGTTTGTTTGGTTTCTGTTTTTTAAGGCCCTTCGGAGAACTCTTGTAAAGAGAGAGAAAGAAAGAAAGAAAGAAAGAAAGAAAGAAAGAAAGAAAGAAAGAAAAGCATTAGTGGGATCTGTCCTGTCTGCAGCCTACTTGGAGAAATCACAGCAGCGTTGCATTTCTCAAATGTTAAGAAATATTTTCTTTTATATTTGAGACAGCCTTCTTCCCCCAAATGTTTCATGCAGCTTTCACCAACCTGCTTGGGACCACTACTACTACCATCAACCCCTGTCGGGTAACCAGGTTGAGAAAAGCTGATTTAACAGGGGGAAGGAACCAAAGGGTGTGCGTGGGTCCCTCTCCTCCCCATCCTACCCCCGGGCACGTGCCCCAGCATCATTCCCTGCGAACTGTAACTAGGCAAGCAGAGGAGAGTCAGTCTGCCAAAAAGATTGCGCCGGTTTCTTTCATTTAGAGGGCTAGCCAGCCCCTGGGGCGCAGAACCTCTCACCGTTCGCAGTATCGAGTCTCCTCAGTCTCCTCTTCTGTTTTTGCCAGGCCCCATCCTTAGTCGCTTGGCATCTGCCCACGTCAGGAGGCAAGGCAAGAGGGGCGAAGTCAGACCGCTGGAGAGTCGCGGCGCCTGCTGTGGCTGTTTCATGCTGGGAGAATCCTGGGAATTGTAGTTTGTTGTGGGCGCCGGTAGTTCTTAGGAGGCCCGTGTTCCCGTCATCGCAGAGTTGAATTTCCCTGTGTGGGGAAGAGGGGCTGGCTCTTTAAAGGCACACGAAAGAACAGAAGATCTCTCTGGGTCAGGCCGGCGGCTCTTCTCGCAGAGATGCGTGTGCGAAACCTGCACGTTGAGCACAAGAGCCCTCTCTCCCCTCCTGCCCTTTCCAGCAAGTGCTGTTCGTAAGCATTTGGCTCCCGGTGGAGTTCAGGGTCAGGTTCAAGGTGCTGGTATTGATCTTTAAAGCCCTATAGGGCCTAGGACCCTCGTACCTACGGGACCGCCTCTCCTGGTATGCCCCACTGAGGACCTTAAGGTCCATATATAGCAACACCCTAGTGGTCCCGGGCCCTAAGGAAGTTAGATTGGCTTCAACCAGAGCCAGGGCCTTCTCAACACTGGCTCCAGCCTGGTGGAACGCTCTGCCTCATGAGACCGGGGCCCTGCAGAATCTGATTTCTTTCCGCAGGGCCTGCAAGACAGAGTTATTCCACCTGGCCTTTGGTTCAGAATCAGTTTGATTCCCTCCCCCTCTTTCTTTTTCCTTTCTCCTCCTATGAAGAGATTGCTCCCTAATTGTTTTAATGTTGTATCTTAATCTTTTAAATTGTATTTTAATCAACTTGTTTTTATTATTGGTTGATAGCCGCCCTGAGCCCGGTCTCGGCTGGGGAGGGCAGGGTATAAATAAAAATATTATTGTTATTATTATTATTAATTGATTTCCTGCTCCCGCTCTCTGAATTTGCCCAACCCTCTTTCAAAGAGCTTGCTGACTGTCGCATTCCTCCTGCGGCGGCGAGTTCCAGAGTTGAACGGCGGCGCGCTGAGAATTGGGAGAGGGTCTCTTGACAACTCACATGGCACAGACTACAGGATTTTTTGGCGCCGGCGGTGGGTGGGTGGGGGGAAACCGTGACGAATCAAAATGGCACGGTGCTGCTTCAGATGCAGAGTGCAGAGGCCGCCCCTCGTGAGTCATTAAAGGTTTGTTATCCAGATTGTTTACTACAAACACGCTCTTGCTGCGTTCCAGAATTGCCCTCGCTCTTTCGGTGCCTCAAGGGTATGCTACCTTCGGAGCTTATGTAAGATGCTCTCTCGCCCCCCCCACCCCAAACGGCTTGCTGGCAACCAACATCTTTTTTGTTTTTGCATTGTGTGCTTCTGGGACTTGTGCTTTGCTTAAAAATTTAGGTTTGGGGTGTGTGTGCCGAGAAGGTTCCGATTCTGCTCAGGCTGGGGGTGAGGGAGCCTGTCCGCCTCGCTCAGCGCTGGAAGCGGCTCCCTAGGGTTTGTTTCCCAGCCACACTGGAAGGTGTGGCGCATGCAAAGGTGTTGTTGTTGTTGAGTTATTTAGTGGTGTCCGCCTCTTCGTGACCCCCTGGACCAGAGCACGCCAGGCCCTCCTGTCTTCCACTGCCTCCCGCAGTTTGGTCAAACTCATGCTGGTCGCTTTGAGAACACTGTCCCACCATCTCGTCCTCCATCGTCCCCTTCTCCTTGCGCCCTCCATCTTTCCCAACATCAGGGTCTTTTCCAGGGAGTGTTCTCTTCTCATGAGGGGGCCAAAGTCTTGGAGCCTCAGCTTCACGCTCTGTCCTTCCATGCAAAGGTAGCACCAAACTATGCCATCCATTCCAGGATATAAATGGCTCCCTAGCACACACCTGCCTCACCCAGTATGTGCAGCGGAACTCGTGATTCCTGCTTCTCAGGGGGGTTGGACTAGATGTCCCCTAGGGCTCCCTTCCAACTCTGCAGTTCAGCAAATGAACCGGGTTGCGTGGCTCAACAAAGTTGCGTCCGTCCAGCAGACTTGACCTCCCTGCTGCCCCGCAATCTCCCCGAACATTTTCCTCTGGGGATGGGGAGATGGAGGGCCGGAACTCAAGGCCGGCCGGTTCTTCCAGAGGCCGGAGCGGCCAGCTGGCCGGCCCAGCAGAGAGGGACCTTGAGTGGCACCTGTGTGTGCCTCTGGCCGAACAACTCCCCGGCCCAGATAACGGCGCAATATCTCGAGCAAGCACATTTTCCCTCAAGGATTTGTTTGTCAAGACGGTTTGCACTTGGAGCTTTCAAGGTTAACAAATAAGTCTAACCTTCTGCCAGGAACAGCAGGGAGGAAAAAAGCCCCAGTACTTTGGTTTTCTGCCCCCACTCCGCTTTAAAGAAAAGACAAACAAGTTTTAAGTTGTTTGGACTAAGGAGCATTGCAAGAAAGGCCAGGAGGATTTGCAAGCGAGAGGTCGCCCGAAAAGTGCCTACTGGCCGCGATGGCGCATGTTCTGCCCCCGGCTACCAGTCGCTGGGAGCCACACATGGGGAGGGTGTCCTTGCTTGCACTCAGGCCCTATGGAGCCTCTAATTCATGGAGGGGAAGGCCGGAATCGGAGGAAGGGTGTTGTGCAAGCGAGGAGAGTTTGGGACCTGCAACCCTGAGATCAAGAGCTTCAGGCTCTGGCACCTGAGCCATCTTTAACGGGAATAGGCCAGTCTGGCTTGGCCTTCAGCTGGCGGGTCAGAACACATCCACGGACTGCACCCTGGCCCAAAATGGATGGGTTTGTGGGGTCCTGGTGGTATTTGGTTGGCAGCCGTAGGGTGCCCCCCAGCAAGGCTGTTCTCACCTGAGGGTCAGTTGCCCCTTTTTGCAGCCAGGCAAAGATTGAGGTTTCAGCATCTTGGGGAGGAGGGCGAAATGTGTTGTTCTTTAGTGGTGTCCGCCTCTCCGTGACCCCCTGGACCAGAGCACGCCAGGCCCTCCTGTCTCCCACTGCCTCCCGCAGTTTGGTCAGACTCATGCTGGCAGCTTCGAGAACACTGTCCCACCATCTCGTCCTCTGTCGTCCCCTTCTCCTTGCGCCCTCCATCTTTCCCAGCATCAGGGTCTTTTCCAGGGAGTCTTCTCTTCTCATGAGGTGGGGGTTCATCTTGGGTGCCCTGCTTGGCATAGTTCATAGCTTCTCTGAGTTATTCAAGCCCCTTCGCCACGGCAAGGCAGTGATCCATGAAGGGGGGGGGGCGAAGTGTGAGATGGACCAAAACCAGCACAAGGCAGCCCCCTCGGTTCCTCTTTAAATCAGCCCAGCTTCACGTTCAGAATGCCGCAAGCTCACTCCCAGGTGACAGTGTCTCCAGGTAACGCCTGAAAATCTGGTGCTGCCAGTCAGTGCAGACGGCAAGGAGCTAGATGGGCCTGGGAGCCGCAAGGGCCGCCGACTCAGATATCTTAATAAAAAGAGATTTGTGGCAGGTGATGGCTGCTTGCCACAACGGCTCTGTTGTCAGAGAAGGTGTAGAAAACTCCAGCTAGCTTGTGGAAGGGAAGTTAGTCTAATCCACTGCAGGCTCCGTCAGTGGCTCCTAGTCGAACCTCTAGACTCAGAGGCAGTCTACTTGCGAACGTTAGTCCCCGCGGCACAAACGAGGCAAAGCTGTCCGCAGGCTTCCCGAAAGCTTCCGGTCGGATTCTGCGCCAAATGGAAACCACCTGTTTAAATCAATACGTTCAACTTGCCCCACAAGGAATCCTTAAAATGATAAATTGGGGCAAAACATTTTACATTCTTTGTGTCTCGGCTGATTTTTTTGCTTTTTTAAGAGGAAACCGTTGTCCAGGGGCCCCTTTTCCAGCCTTGCCTTTATAAAAACGCGAGGTCGACGCCGCATTTCTCTCTGCATCTTTAAAAAGAGGGGAAGGTGAAAAATTCCACTGACGATTTACAAGGCGGCCTGGACCTCTTGCCAGAAGAATGCCGTCGAGCAGCCATATTGTTCCAGATTCCGCAGCAGCGCTGCCAGCTGAAAACTTTTTTTTTATTTGCGATTAATGGGCTTTAAACAATAACTCGTAAAGGAGCTTTCGAGTTTTAATTGCACGGGGAGAAGGCAACTCTGGAGCCGGCCTTGCGGTCCGACTCGTCCCTTCTGGGTCCCTGAGCAGATCCTGAATGAGTACCGGCTCAAGGTTGCAGCAACATTCAGCATCCCGGGCTTTTGGCAGCCCCCAGAACTTGCAGGCGGGCTCCGGCGAGGCGTTTCCAAATACCTGGCCTTAGGCCGCTGCCGCTCGCCTCCAAAAGGACACGCAGGGAAGTGGCCTAGCTGGATGCCTTGCGGTGACATTTGTCGGGGTTAAGCACGGGCGACCTTTGCAGATATTGGGTTGCCTGGCCTCTGCCGCCTCTGGCCCCACCTCTGGCCCAGCTCTCCTTCTCTCTGGGACGCGTGCGGCCGTTTAGAGAACAGGGCAGGATAGGAACGCAGCAAAGAATAGGAATATTCAGATAAGAAAGACCCCTAGGAATCGACGGGCTTGGCGTTTGTCGATAGGGCAGGGCGATATCTGGTTTTCAGTGTCGTGACATGCCACCAGTTGTGATATACAGTGGGACCTTGGTTCTCAAATGCCTTGGGACTAAACAACTTGGAACCCAAACATTGCAAACCCAGAAGTAAGTGTTCCGGTTTGCAAACTTATTTCGAAAGTGCTCCGTTTTGAGTGCCACGCTTCCGATTTGAGTTTTATGCTGAGGTCTGTCTGTTTTTGCTGTTTATTTTGTGTTTTTGTATTTGCGGCTCTTTTTTCTGTTTTTGTGACTGTGTGGAACGCAGTTCAGCTACTGATGAATTGATTGTGTGACTGCAGCACATTGTTTATCGCTTTCATTTTATGGATCGATGGTCTTGTTAGATAGTAAAATTCATATTAAGTTGCTGTTTTAGGGGTGGTTTTTAAAAGTCTGGAACGGATTAATCCGTTTTGCATTACTTTGTATGGGAAAGCGCACCTTGGTTTTGGAATGCTTTGGTTTTGGAATGGACGTCTGGAACGGATTCAGTTTGAGAACCAAGGTACCACTGTACTGATATTATATCACGATGTCCAAAATAAGGATGGAGCTATGGAGTGGCACTGGCTGGCTCCACACTTTTCTCCGCATTGTGATTTCTGCACAGCGCACAAGTATAATGATCCTTGACATATCGCCAAGAATCATAGAATCCTATTCATCATACATACTGGTTTCAGTGGATCTGTTTTGAGTACGAGTAATGCCAGCCGTGGGTGGGACGCGGGTGGCGCTGTGGGTCAAACCACAGAGCCTAGGACTTGCCGATCAGAAGGTCAGTGGTTCAAATCCCCGCGACGGGGTGAGCTCCCGTTGCTCGGTCCCTGCTCCTGCCAACCTAGCAGTTCAAAAGCACATCAAAGTGCAAGTAGATAAATAGGTCCCACTCCGGCGGGAAGGTAAACGGCGTTTCGTGCGCTGCTCTGGTTCGCCAGAAGGGGCTTAGTCCTGCTGGCCACATGACCCGGAAGCTGTACGCCAGCTCCCTTGGCCAGTAAAGCGAAATGAGCGCCGCAACCCCAGAGTCGGCCACGACTGAACCTAAGGGTCAGGGGTCCCTTTACCTTTACCTTAATGGCAACCCATAGAAATTGAAGGACACGGGCTAACTAATCAGGCCTGTTAATTTCAGCGGGTCTACTCTCAGTGCAGTTTAGGAGGATACCGCCCTGGGCTCCTTTGGAAAGAAAGGCGTGCTATAAATCCAATAATAAACAGGATAAAATGCAACCCGCTCCCTCCCAACGCTGGTAGGGTGGCCTGTTGTGGCCAGTGGCCACGGAGCGAATTACCTCAAATCCCCTTTCAGAGCCGTCCAAATTGGCTTTTGGAGATGAAGACTTTTAAGCGCTGGCAGCTTATCCCGCAGCCGGGAGGGGATACTAATCCCGGCCCTCTGGTTATCCAACGCAGATTAGCATGTCTAAATCAGATTATGACACCGGAGCGTCTTCGTGGCCAAGGGCTTTGGGGGGGGGGGGGAGAAGCAGATAGTTGGACTGGAAGGTTCAGATTCCCAAGACCGGCCCTTCCTGTCCCAAGCAGTGGCCCTCTGGGTTGGTCCAAGTGACATAGAGGCCAGGCAGGGGGTGGGCAACCCTCTCCCCAAAAAGGCCAAGGGTGGGGGGAAGAGAGGTTTGGGGTTTTCACACGCTGTGGGTTTGCCCTTTGGGGCTGAGTGGCTGGAAAAGGAAACCCCAAGGCCCTCTTAATGTAACCCACAGCCAGTGGGTGGTTCCTCCCTTGACTGACGTAGGCCTATTGATTTCAGTGGCTCTGCTCGGAGGGGAACTCAGATCAGCTGCAAACCCGCAGTGCTTGAAGTTACAGCCGCGTTAGAAACTCAGATATCTAAGCCGGACTTCAAACGGCTCCTTAAATCAGGGTTACAGTCTCCAGAACAGAATGTCTAGTTGCCAGTTTGGGGCAAGACAGCTCTAAAGTCTTATTTATCAAATGATGGACTGACTGGCTGGTTCTCCGTTGAACATCTGGCTAGTTCAGAGGACAACCTTGAGCCAGGTTGAGAGCTTTGAGAACAGAAAGTGGCCAATAAAGGTAAAGGGACCCCTGACCATTAGGTCCAGTCGTGGCCGATTCTGGGGTTGTGGTGCTCATTTCGCTTTACTGGCCGAGGGAGCCGGCGTTCAGCTTCCGGGTCATGTGGCCAGCAGGACTAAGCCGCTTCTGGCGAACCAGAGCAGCGCACGGAAACACCGTTTACCTTCCCGCCAGAGTGGTACCTATTGATCTACTTGCACTTTGACGTGCTTTCGAACTGCTAGGTTGGCAGGAGCAGGGACCGAGCAACAGGAGCTCACCCCGTCATTGCGGGGATTCGAACCGCCGACCTTCTGATCGGCAAGTTCTAGGCTCTGTGGTTTAACCCACAGCACCAACAGCCAGGTGCAAAACGCGCCTGGCGCCTGCCTAATTTCAAACACTGAGTTACAAGCTGTTGCCGCTTCCTTTTGGGAGGAGAGGTGTCTGGAAAGCTCTCCCAGCAGATTATTTTAACCGTTTTTGTCCCCGCCCCCCGGTTCTCTTTCCAGTTTGCCCGAGTATGAACATCCGGAACGACATTTCCAACTTCCGCCAGCTGGAGAACTGCACGGTGATTGAGGGCCACCTCCAGATCCTGCTGATGTTTGGGGCCAAGACGGAGAACTTCCGGGGCCTCAGCTTCCCCAAGCTCACCATGGTCACCGAATACCTGCTGCTCTTCCGGGTCTACGGCCTGGAGAGCCTCAAGACGCTCTTCCCCAACCTGACGGTCATCCGGGGGACGCGGCTCTTCTTCAACTACGCCCTGGTCATCTTCGAGATGGTCCACCTGAAGGAGGTGGGCCTGCCCAGCCTGATGAACATCACCCGGGGGGCCGTGCGCATCGAGAAGAACGCTGAGCTGTGCTACCTGTCCACCATCGACTGGTCCCGGATCGTGGACTCCGTCGAGGACAACTACATCGTCGCCAACAAGCGGGACGAGGAGTGCGGGGACATCTGCCCCGGGAAGGCCAAGGGGAAGAGTGTCTGCTCCCCGACGGTGATCAACGGCATCTTCATCGAGCGCTGCTGGAGCCACGAGCATTGCCAGAGAGGTAAGGGATGCTGCTGAATGCCTCTGGCTGCCGTAAACCGCAGGAGGGGGAGAGAGGGCTCTTGCGCCGGGGAGAAGAGGATTCTGGACTGGGTGGGCCTCTGCTCTAATCCGGGGTTTCCCAAACCAGCTCTTTTTGGACTACAGCTCCCATCATCCCTAGCTAGCAGGTCAGGGATGATGGGTATTGTAGCCCAACCACTAGGAACCTTAGTTTGAGAAACGCTGTTTAGCCCAGTGGTTCCCAACCTCTTTTTTTGGCCATGCCATACTTAAGCATCTCTAAAATTCTGATGGCACCTCCCTCCTGTGACATATAATTCTTATTATTCAAAAAGTGAACTCCTATTCATGTGGAGGAAGCCTAAAAGGCCATTCATTTGTTGATACAATGGTACCTCGTGTTACATACACTTCAGGTTACATACGCTTCAGGTTACAGACTCCGCTAAATAGTGCTTCAGGTTAAGAACTTTGCTTCAGGATGAGAACAGAAATCGTGCTCCGGTGGTGCGGCAGCAGCAGGAGGCCCCATTAGCTAAAGTGGTGCTTCAGGTTAAGAACAGTTTCAGGTTAAGTACGGACCCCCGGAACGAATTAAGTACTTAACCCGAGGTACCACCATACAGTCGTACCTTGGTTGCCAAACGTCTTGGAACTTGTACAATTCGGCTCCCGAATGATCGAAAACCAGAAGTGAGTGTTCTGGTTTTCAAACAATTTTGGGGAGCCGAACGTCCGGCGCAGCTTCTGATTGGCTGCATGACGCTCCTGCAGCCAATCGGTAGCCATGTCTTGGTTTTTGATCAGTTTCGGAAGTCGAACAGACTCCCGGAACGCAATCTGTGTGAGAACCAAGATACGACTGTAACTCATTCTCAAATTGCCCCCCTTAAAAATCTAATTGCCCCACGTTGGGAACCACAGGCTTAGCCCATCCTACCCAATTCTTACTTCCTGCTGCTAGGCGGAGTCCGTGGTGTTTGCCGAGGGCAGCGGTCCTTAACTGGCCCCGACACAAAGCCCCCACCTCGGACTCCCAGCCTGTACCGCGGGACCCACCCTCTCCTATTTGCTTTCGAATTAACAGTGCAAATAAGGCACGTTATGAATCCGAAAAGGGCAGTTCACAGAGCGATAGACATCATGCCACCCTCGCATGACCACGAAATGAAAACGAGTGCTTTAGCCCAAACCCAGCGGTGGTGATTTTTAAGACCCCATTTCAGTGAGACCCCTGGGCAGGTTTGCTCTTCCAGCGGCAGGCGTTGTTGGAAAGTCGTTAACTCGCAACTCGTTTTGTGCGGCGTAGCTGGGTTTTGGTTTCTGTTTTGAGGGTCGCTGCGGCGCAGAAGCCCGCTCACAAATATCTGTGGGTACCAGACAGCAGCAGGTGGACTAGCCAAAGTCCAAAACCGGTTTCCTTCCCCGCTTCAAGCTTCTGAAGCAAACCCTGAGGCTTTGTGTTCGATTTAACTTCAGTAGCTGCTTAACTTCTGCATTCTGCCTGGAAAGGGCTCTTTTTCTGTTTGTTTTTTCTGTAGTTTGCTCTCCAGTTGTCATTATTTGGAATCTCTCCTGTCAATGTTTGGGTCTCGCTTGCTAGGAGAGAAGAGACAACAAAGGCTTTGTGATGGCTAAGCTCCTTCTCCGGTTTACTTAACCTGCCCAAAGCTTCCTTGTCGGTTCTGCGTTCTTACTTTTTTATTTTCCTTTAATTGTTTTACAAGCCCAAAACATTTGGACTGGTAGCATCTGCAGCCGGTGAGATATATATATACACACACACGCACAAACACAGAGAGAGAGCTTGCAGAAAGCTTTTTGAACGCCACAAACTGTTGCCACGGCCGAACTTCCTTTGTGTATATTTTGACTGCCAGATTTCGAAGGAGCTTGCTACGTAGACAGCGGCTGTTGTATGCTTGCACAGATTAGACAGATTCACGAAGGGGAACAAAGCTGTTGGGGGGCTGTTAGACCCCACGGCTAGGTCCCCTCCTCTGCAGAAAACGCAGGTGCCTGTTCTGCTGGGTATCATCGCAAGTTCTGCTTGCAAAGGCTTCCCCTGGGGGCATCTTGTGGTTCCTTGGGAGGATAGGAGGCTGAACCAGGGTGGCTGCTACAGAGTTCTTCTCATGTTCTTATGAATGACTTTAAAGGGGGGGTTAGGCAAATTATCTCTGTGGCCCCGATGGCCATCTCCGAATGGCAGTTGCCACGGATCACAAGAAACCAAGCCTTTAGCATCGCCGGCCCTGTGGAACTCCCTGCCACTAGAGGCTCAGCAGGAGTCTTCTGTGCCCGCTGAGAACTTTTCTATTCCGCCAGGCCTATGCAGGCTGCTGTAGAACCACAGGATTGTAGAGTCGGAAGGGACCCCAAACCACCCCCTGCAATGCAGGAATCTCCGTTAAGAAGACATCCTTCCACAACACTGAATTGGTGCCTGTCTTTAACCCTTTTAGTGGCTTTCGTCGCAGGGTTTTATGCTTTTATTGCCGAAAACCTGCCCTGACACCGCAGTATACAAATACTCTCATGGGTAAATAGGTGGGGAGGGAGGTGCTGCTCGTGGCCTCGATCCAGGAGGCTCTTTTTATGCGTGTTCCTTCTGGGTCCCTGGCTTGCATCCAGCGGCTTCGCGGTGCAGGCTGAGAGGGTTGTTTGTGCCAAAGTGAGGGGCGCTGCTCCTCCTCCCAGGGCCTCAAACCCCCTGGAAGTAACAGTTTGCCTTCTCCTGCCCTGGCTTATCTCTCCTCCTCTCTCTGATCCAGCAGACAAAACAAGGCAGGCGTGAGTGGGTGGGAGCTGAGGCCTCAACCGTGAATCCTGGCAAGACGAGGGTTTTCCCCTCAAACACGTCCGTATTTTCCATTTCTGCTCCCTCGCAGCTGTGTCTCTCCCTCCAGCCTCCATCTTTCCACTACTGCTCCCAAAACTGGCCACTCCAGCCCCGATTTTGGCCCAGGTTTCCCCCAATTTCTTCCTGGGTTTTCCTCTGCTGCTGATTTGCAGCTGCTGTAGGGAGCGAGCGAGGAATTACGGGTTGCTTTGGGGGTGAGGAAACAGGGGAACCGTAGACGGCTGAGTCCTGAAGTCCTCTCCACTGGCCTGATCATCCTTATTAATAATAGTAATATTTAGAATTCATTTCTTAGGGTTGTGGGTCCCTCATTCCCCGAAGGTCTCCACGCAACTCGGTGCACGCTTGAAATGTCTTGGGGAGCCCAAGGAAAGCTCTTTGCCTGCAGGAACAGCCTCGCTTCCTCAATTATTTTTTTCCCTGCTGCCGAGACTTTGCCTTCTCAGAGGGTGGCAAAGTTCAGAGGTGTGTGTGGGAAAAACAGCGTCTTGTAATGTTTGCTTAGGTGGGAACATTCCTTAGCAACAGTTTCCTGCGACTTAAAAATAAAAATAAAAATCCTGGGAATTCCTGTAAATCGTAAGCTGGTCTTCGCTGCGATCCACTTCCTTCTCCCACCCCATAACCCCATCCCCTCTTGACACGGGAAACTAGGCCTATAGATAGCTCTGGATTAAATCAGCCCCGTTCTCTCAAGGGTGTGATGTTTCTTTAAAGCTCCAAGAAAAGCAAAGGAAAGGAATATATTTCCTGCTGCTTGTGGGAGAGAAGGAAGGATGCTATTTCTTTATTTATTTCTGACGTTGGCGCGTTTATTATTATTATTGGTGGAAGTTGGCAACCGGCGGTTGCGGCACGTGCGTTTTCCCATCCTAGCAAGTGATAATATTTCCATCACCAACACACGCAAGGTGGGGCTTCTGAGAACACACAGGGAGCCCTGCAGGCCGAGACTTTATCTTCTTTCCATCTCTGGGCCAGTAGGATCCGCGCTGCTGTTGTCGCATACATAAAGAATCGTTTCTGCTCCTTTGGTATCTGTGCACCTAAAATTCCTAGTAGGAAAAAAAGCCTCTGTTTTTTTCACAGACTTTTTAAAAACTTTTTTCCCCCAGCTCATTATATATCATTTCCCAGAATGCTCTTGTTACCTTGCACAACCACCACACGTGGTCGAATGTGCCTTCCTTCTCCTTACACTTCCAACATACATTGAAGCAGTTCTATACATCTTTGCAATGTATACATCTTTGCAATGACAAACCTAGACAGCATCTTAAAAAGCAGAGACATCCCCTTGCCAACAAAGGTCCGTATAGTTCAAGCTCTGGTTTTCCCAGTAGTGATGTGTGGAAGTGAGAGCTGGACCATCAAGAAGGCTGATCGCCGAAGAATGGATGCTTTTGAATTGTGGTGCTGGAGGAGACTCTTGAGAGTTCCATGGACTGCAAGAAGATCAAACCTCTCCATTCTGAAGGAAATCAGCCCTGAGTGCTCACTGGAAGGACAGATCCTGAAGCTGAGGCTCCAAGACTTTGGCCACCTCATGAGAGGAGAAGACTCCCTGGAAAAGACCCTGATGTTGGGAAAGATGGAGGGCACAAGGAGAAGGGGACAACGGAGGACGAGATGGTTGGATAGCGTTCTTGAAGCTACCAACATGAGTTTGACCAAACTGTGGGAGGCAGTGGAAGACAGGAGTGCCTGGCGTGCTCTGGTCCAGGGAGTCACAAAGAGGCGGACATGACTAAACGACTAACCAACAACAACAACAACAAATAAATACCAACGGCACATCATTTTCATATAGTTCTCCTTCGACACGCAGTGCTGGATGCAAAATTCTAATTTCAAACACGGCAGTCTCGGTCAGGCCAAAGGGGTCCCATCAGGCACCCTGCGGTCACGGTGGCCAACCACAGGTGACCTGTAAGGGAAGCCCCCAAATGCACACCAGAAACTGGTGGCGGGAGGCATTGACCACCTCCAACGGAGGAGGCCGGAGATAGCTGGACGCTGCATGGACACGGACTGGCCACCTTTTCCAGTCACAGACTAGCTCACCTGCGGCCCTGACTTTCTGCACAGTTCCTGGTGCAGAGGCGCAAAATGACGGTGGAAGACGGAAGGCCCCCGGGTGATGGCCAGGGGTGCAAGAGCGGCTTGCGCCGTGCCCTCCCTCGCGCAGCCTTCCCCGCTGCATGCTTTCCCACTTAGCAGAGCGCACGCATTTGTCCCTCTGAGCTTCCACGGGAGGCCCGTCGCTCCGGAATTCCTGTGGAATGCTGGCTATGTGGCCACGCTGGAATTGCTGGGCCTGGACCGCCAGGCGGCTCCCTGACTGTCAGCTTGGGGGGGGGGGAGAGGAGGATGACGACGACGAAGGCCTCTCCTTCTTTAAAAAGAAATCTGTGCGGAATGGAGCTTGCCAAACGAATTTGAGAGCGAGCAGGCGGGACAAGAAGCAGCCCGGAGCAAAAGGCAGGAATGGTTGGTGCCTTCTCACAAGGCCATCTAGAGCTGTGTTGTCTCCACGGACTGGCAGCGGCTCTTGAGGGTTTCCGGCAGAGAGGGTCATTCCCAGCTGTTGGGGAACTGGGCCTTTTGGACACCGAGCACAGGTGCTCTGCAGCTGAGCAATGGTCCTTTCCTTCAAAATAAACAAGAAGGTTCTAGTCCTCATGATTACGGCTGGGCATCGGAGAGGCAGTCTGTCTGGAGAGGCAATGGAGCACGTCTCCGGGGGTGAAACCAAACCGCTGCGTTAGCAGCACACCGAAGTGACCTCCCCAGGGTGCAAGGCTGGGCAGCGCGTCAGGGGGTCCTGGGCTGCCCAGATGACAAGACACGCCCGCCTTGGCCTTGCTGAGGGGCTCCAATGCAAAGCAGAGTGGGCTGCCTTTAGCTGGGCAGAGGGGCTTCCGGGACCCTCGCTTCCTCCACGGATGTTGCCCGCAGAAGCCGTAAGCTCACCAGGGAGCGATTCTCAGACACCTCCGTTCTCGAAAGAAGAAAGCAGTGTTTTCTAGCTGCTTGGCCTCGGGTCTTTCTATTTATTTATTATTTATTTATTGAATTTATAAACCGCGGTTCACATAACATAAAAACCACAATATATATATAATCAAAATAAAAACAATAACCTGATAACGCCAAAAAAAGAGAGCCACATTTTAAAAGGGAGTAGGATGTCAATCAGACCAACCAAAGGCCTGGTTAAAATGGAACGTTTTTGCCTGGTGCCTAAAGGTGTGCAATGAAGGCGCCAGGCGAACTTCTCTGGGGAGAGCATTCCTACAAATGGGGAGCCACTGCAGAGAAGGCCCTGTTCTCATGTTGCCACCCTCCTGACCTATCGAGGAGGAGGCACACGAAGGAGGGTCTCAGAAGATGATCTCGGAGTCTGGGTAGGTTCATATGCTCTTGCTCCCCTGAGTTAACAACAGCCCTGCGGGGCTGGCCCGTGTGGCAGCGGCGCTGAGGGTCTCTCGGCTCCTGGACCTTGTGGGCCTCCTGCTGCTCTTTCTCTTCTGCTTGCGTTGCTGTTCTTTAGGTAATCGGAGCTCTTCCAGCAAACGTTCCCCGCGTCTCGTCCGGGCACGACTCGCTCCAGATGTTTTCCTGGAATTCCCTCTCTCTGGCGTTCCCCAGAATCCAAAGAATAACAAGCGCAGGCCCTCGCAGGGGTGAAATCCCGCTCCTCAGATTTCTAGCCCCTCTCCGCCGAATGAGGCTGTCCGTGTTTCAGTACGAACCAGAGGAAGGAAATGGAGGGATTCCCTTTCCTCCTCTTCCCCTCCCTGCCCCTCAAGATTCTGCAAAAAGGGATTTGGGAACTTTCCCTTGTCGGAAATTTCAACTGCGGAGCTGGGGTGGGGGCGGGGAGGAGATAAAAATCTCCCTTCTCAGAAGCCAGAACAGGACAAATTAATGAAGTGCTGAAATGCCAAGAGCTCTATCCGCGGTTGCAGAGTCTTTCACGTGCTGCTGCTGCTGCGGTGTTGCAACAGCCTTGCGTAAGACGGGGCGCACTCTTCCTCTTCCCACAGATGTGGTTGTACGTTACGCGCCAAGTTGCCTGTCGGATCGGCAGCTCCCCGAGGCCTTTCGCCCCTGACCCCTTTTGCAGACGCAGCCCCTGGGAGCGTCCGATCTGACCTGGGCCTCTTTGTCTTCATCCACGAGTGAAATAAAGCCTTTCAAAGTTTTGAAACTTGGAAAAATATATATGGCTTTTTTGTTAGCCTTCAGATTCCACATGCAGCTGTGGAATAAACAGCTTATCTGATACTTCTGTTGAGAATTACTGAATGGCTGCGGGAATGTCCTGGAGGCAGCACTTGCTGTTTATTTCGCCGTTTCAAAACCAAGCCGCTTACAGCAGGTCTTGGTCCCCTGGAAACCGAGTCACGCCTTGGGGAGTCACTCCCAGGTGCAGCTGAGGTCAGCCTAGCCCTCACCTGTGCCTTCCTTCCTTTTTGAAACAACGCCTGTCCCAAAATGGACTCTTCCCCCAAACTGCAACCCTGCGGAAGTTGCCTGCCTGGGTTTTACTCAGTCTTGTTCCGTGTGGCTTCCACACCATGGCTCCAAATCGCCACCCTCTGATCACGGCAGTAATCCAGGCTGACCTCCTGCCTCGCTTTCAGACCTGATTTATTGCAGTTTTGACCTCGGAATACATGGCGGCATCAGCTAGCCTGGCAGAGCGCTCTCGAGGCATTTCGGGGGCGCCTGCCGAAAGCTCCCTCCTCGCGGATTTCTGGGGCTACTGTTATCTTTTTACCAAAGCTTTCCCCCTTGCAAATTCAGCTCGTTTTGTTGGTTCTGGTTCAGCAAGCAGGTGGATTAGCGGCAAGCCACCCCTGTGAATTGTCCGCTAAAGTTCCCTGCCAGTTCTGCGTTTGGCAGTAGGAGGGGCTCTCCTTCCTTGGAGGTTCTTAAGCAGAACGTGGGTGACCCTCTGTCCTGGATGCTTCAGCTGAGATTCCCGCATTGCAGGGGGTTGGACTGGATGACCCCTGGGGGTCCCCTTCCAAATCTACGATTCTAGGATTCTGTGACGCGGAGAAAGCGAACAGGAAGACGTCCCCCATCCCACCCCTCTTGTCGACATCTAGCAAAGCTGAGTGTTGGAAGACTCAGGAAAGACAAAAGAATGGGCTTTTTCACACAGCACATGGTCAAAACTGTGGAACTCCCTGCTGCAGGAGGCACCAACTTGGAGGGCTTTAAAAGAGGGTTGGGCAAATCTATGGAGGAGGAGAGGGCTCTGGAGGGGTGCTAGCCAGGATGGCTGTGCGCTGCGTCCCTGCTCAGTATCCTCCTTAATGTGAGTTGCTAGAAAGTGCAGGAGGGGAGGGGCGCTGCTCTCGAACTCAGGTCCTGCCATCAAGTTCCCCCTTGGGGCGCCTGCCTGGCCACAGTGCGAAGAGCAGGATTGCGGATGAGACGGGCTGCCTTTGGGCCGACCCAGCAGGCTCTTTCTTCCGTCCTCCTGGAACAAAATCTCCCTTAGGCCTCCTCCGCCTTCTGTGAGGGATTCTGCAGGAAGTTCTGGGACCGGCAGCAAGCGGAAACCAAGGTACCTTTTGTATTCGGAAGCAGGATCACGCAGAAGCCACCCCAGAGCCGTCACGGGCACAAGCGGCCGCAACGGGACTCATGAGGAATAGGATGTCCGGTGGGCGAACGCTGCCTCTCTGGAGCTGACATCGCCAGAGTCCCGGTCAATCGAGTGCGGAACGATGGGGCTCTGGCTCTCTGTCCGCGCACGGCCCGGGGGTCACGTCTGCCCAGACACCACCTTCCTTCCTGCCCCGGGAAGCGGTTGCATCCTGGCTCTCGACCCGGGCGTGCAGAGGGCGGCAGACGCCAAGCAGAGCTGGGACCCCCATCAGCTGTTTGCCGCCTTTAGGCGTCCCTTCTTTTTAAAATTATTTTTAGCGGGCAAGCGCTAGAGGCCGGGGCACGGCTGAATGAGGTTGTGGCGAAGATTGGGCAGATGTTTCCTCCTCTGGCGCCAGATTCCTGCTTCCTTGACTTCAAAGTCGGCAGGCCCTCTGTTCTTGCTGCTTCTGGTCATGGTGGGTTCAAATGTGCTATCCCTGAATCCTCTTTCCTCAGTGCCAGCCCCCCGGGCATTTTCACTGAGCTCTTCGCCAGCAGCTCCTTGAGGGAAGATGCTTTTGCAACTCCCTTCATTATTACTGTTCGCCTGCTCCGCCAAAGGTGTTCCCTCCCCACCCAAACCCCTTTGTGCAATCGCTTTGGGGAGGGATCCTATTGCCTTGATTCAGCGCTGCTGCTGCGTTTAAGGGAAAGGTACAGGGCTCCTCTTGGGCTTGCATAATAACCGTCCTGGGTTTGCAAGCAGGGAGGCTGACACTTGCAGGAGCAGAAGGCTTTGTGCTTGTAGGGGGAAGCAGAACGGCTGCCACATGCCACAGGGGAGCCAGCGGGGTGGAGAAAGGAGTTCAGGGGAAATTGGGGGCTGAAAAGAAACTTGCTTCTTCTTTTTTGACCTCTAGCAGATTAATAAAAACAAAACATCTCAGAACAGAGGTGTCAGGTGGGCAGTGGCTGCATCCCTTTCTGAACAGAGGCATCACAGGGGGTTCGACTAGATGTCTCTTCGGGTCTCTTCCACTTTTGGGAGCAGAGATGGAGAGCGCCACGGTAGTGGCAGGATCTGCTGCTTCCCCCTCTTCCTCGGTCATGTCTTGCAGGATCTTGGCTCCCTCCCCACCCTGAATGTTGGCCCGTGTAGACTGTCTTGAGCCCAGTGGACAAAACCAGCTCTGGACAAGGCAGCTTTCATTCCGCGTCCCTGCGCAAGAGAGAATCAGGGCTGCGTAGTTTCTCGAGGGAAATCTCTCTCTCTCTCTCTCTCATGCACATAGACAAACACACCCACTCCAGTTTCGCTCTTCAGATGGCCGGAGGGCCTGTTGCTTCCCTGCTATCAGATAAAAAAGATGAATGAGTTCAAGAAGAAGAAAACTGGTTTTGGTGCTTGTTTTAAAGTGCGCCTTATTTATTTGTTGTCTTAAGCTGCTTCCTTTGCAGATAAATTTCACTGAGTGGGGTGTTGGTTTTTTGTGGGAGGGGAGGTTCTTGTTTCGTTCTTTTAACTATTCATTTGTGCTTTTTAGCTTGCATATTTTTATCGAAGGGCGGCATGCAAGTCTAAGAGATGAAAATAAGTCGCGTGGAAAGGCAGGGAACTCCGTTAGCGTCGAACCGTAAGGAGCAGCTCGCGGTGTTTCCTCAAGGCAGGAACAGGCAGCAAAAGGCAGCGTCTCGGATTCAGGGCTTCTTCGCCCGCCCACAGCAACACTTTAAATTTGGCCCAGTAGCATCTTGGCAGCCGGGGCGGATTCCTCAGCAGGCTTGTCACATGCTGCCGATAACCAGCTCTGGTCAGCAGCCTAGGCGTTCTGCGCCCCAGTCCCTGCCTTGCCCCGGGGGTGTCCCAGCGCTGGCTTCCCCCCTCAGCAGAATCCTCTTCCTCCTCTCCGTCGTCCTGCCGGTTCAGGACACAGACTAAGATGGAGATGTCCGCCGCTGGAAAGGCGCTTTGGGGAAAGCGCCTGGTGAAGCTGAATGCCGGAAGGTTCAGGAAGGAGCTGTGTTCACCTTTGGAACTGCCTCCCACAGGAGTTGGGGGAGGCCGCTGCCATGTATTCCGAGGTCAAAACTGCGAGTTTCCTTTGGGGCCTCCTGAGAACGGGATGCTGGGCTAAACGGGCCCTCTGCCTACTCTTCTTAGGCGCTGAGAAGGCCAGAGTGACAGCGTCTGCCTTATGCGCAAGGGGAAGGTGCTGCACCCCTCGAAAGGCCCGATTCTGACACGGCACGGAACCAACCTGCAGCTGAAACGGTGCCTGTTTCATATGGTGGGGCTATTTTGTGGCAGATGTGAGCCTCGCACAAACACAAACCTCAAAGCCCAGGCGCGCCCTCCCTGCAGAGTTGTCTGCAGTTTTACTGGTGGGGAGGGGAGCCCTCTCTTCTCCTCTCCGCCCCAGACCCAGATTTCTGCGTGTGCCAGGTCTCGATCAGGTCCCAACTTTGGCTCAGGAGTGACACACCCATATTCCAGTCAGCATTGCCCGTGCAGAAGGCGTGTGCTTGTTGGCATCCTCCGTTCAGGACTGGCTTGCTTTCCTGTGCCCTGGGCTTTTCCAAAGCGGGTTGGGCTAGATGACCCTGGGGGTCCCTTCCAACTACAGTTCCATGATCTATAAGTCAGCCCACCTGGCCCCGCGTTGCCTTCATGGACCGGCAGTCTCTCTCTCTCTCTCTCTCTCTCTCTCTCTCTCTCTCTCTCTCTCGGTTTCTCACTTCAACCTGGGAACTTTTTCCGCAGTTGCCGTCTCAGCGAAGTGCGCAGGGTGGCTTCAAAAGAGGGATAGACAATGGAGAGGGCGATCCTGGCAACAAGCATGGTGCCTCTGCAGCCGGGAGTGTCGCATTCAAATCCTGCTTGCTTGGCTCCTGGGAGAACTGGACGCCGGATTCCGGTGCCCTTCCGTTCCTATGTTTCATGGGAGCACAGCTGCCTCTTTCTACGGTGAGAGGCAGGGCACACCTTCGGAAAACCCGTAGTTTAGTGGTTAGGGTACCTGCTCCGCATGCAGAAGGCCCATGGGGCATCTCTGGGGGGGAACCCCAGAGAACTGCTGCCAGTCAGTGCAGGCATTACTGAGAGCCTGCCGGGTCGGGCCAAAGGGGGCCCATCCCGGCCAGCAGCCTAAATAAGAACGATGATAATTTTATTATTTGCAGCATGCCCATCTGCCCCAGCGGCCATCCAGACACCCCAGCAGGATTCAAGCGCAAGAGCCCCTTCTCACAAGGGTCTATATGACTGGATATTCAATTTTGCATTCAATCCAGCCTTTTTTCAGAGCAACGAGTAGTAGTAGTAATATTATTTATACCCCTTCTCATCTGGCTGGGTTTCCCCTGCCACTCTGGGCAGCTTCCAGCAACAATGAAAACACAATAAAACGCCAGAGCTTAAAAACTTCCTGATACAGTCAATCTGAACTTTATTTCTAAGGGAAGGATTTTGACGGGGGGGGGGGGGGAGAGACACGCCTGATTCGAATGCGGAAGCTCAGTCACTGGTAGGGGGAAACCCCATCTAAAAACCCAGAGGGCTGCTGCTGCCAGTCCGTGCCAGCAGCAACGAGCCAGGCCTGGTAGAGACCTGCTTCCTGAAACCCTGGCCAGCCACTGCCAGCCAGTGCCTGGCTCTATAAGGCAGCTCCCTCCTTGCATGCGTCTCCAGGCGACGCCATTCGTTAAGCTCCTCTTTTTTCTTTTTTTGCTTCTGCTGTTGGATCTATTTATCACAAGCCCCGATGCAACGTGGCTTTCAACTTTTTCAGCGCTGGATCTCAGCTGGGGAAAGAGGCCGAAGGGGTTAAGGATCTGTTTGCTTTGTGCAGAGGCAGGAAAAATGTCTTGAATGACGCCCCCCTCCCTTCGCCACTCCAAGCAGCCAAGGCATTGGTTAAGGGAGAGGGCGGTTCTCCTGGGGGAGCCCTTTTTCCCGGCCTGGATTTCTCGGGATCGGCAGCCATGTTACATATCTAGGGATACATGTTTATATATTTTTCTCCTCCTCCCCGTGGCCTGCGGTCTGGACTCACGCCAGGTCTTTTGCTTTGCTTTACTCCTGTTATTATTATTATTAAAATAATGGCAGGCAGGCAAAGAAACGAAAGGGAAATCGAGATTAGTCGCAACAAACGACAGTAAAGAAGTAACAGGATTTGCTACAGTTGTAATGGTAATGTTCCATGGCCTAGACTGACTCAATTAGGTATCGGAAAAATATACCGAGAAATAACCTTGAACCTGAGAGGCAGTGTGGTGTAGTGGTTAGAGTGTTCTGACTAGGGCCTGGGAGAGACCAGGGTTCGAATCCCCACTCGCCTCGAGCTCCTTGGAGGTGGGATATAAATGCAATACTTTGTTGCTGTTGAGTCGCTTAGTCGTGTCCGCCTCTTGGTGACCCCCTGGACCAGAGCGCGCCAGGCACTCCTGTCTTCCACTGCCTCCCGCAGTTTGGTCAAACTCATGCTGGTTGCTTCAAGAACACTGTCCCACCATCTCGTCCTCCGTCGTCCCCTTCTCCTTGTGCCCTCCATCCTTCCCAGCATCAGGGTCTTTTCCAGGGAGTATTCTCTTCTCATGAGGTGGCCAAAGTCTTGGAGCCTCAGCTTCAGGATCTGTCCTTCCAGTGAGCACTCAGGGCTGATTTCCTTCAGAATGGATGCGTTTGATCTTCTTGCAGTCCATGGGACTCTCAAGAGTCTCCTCCAGCACCATAATTCATAAGCAGTACTAAATGAATACTAAATCCAGACAGGACAGACAGTGCGAGGTGTGTGTCTGTGTCCCAGATTTTGCGTTTGAGAACTCCAAAAAAACACATGGGTTGTTCTTCCTATGTGCAGGCGACAACCAGCTTGCTAGTCCCCCCCCCCCCCCATGAGATCACGTTGTGCAAGTGATCTCTTCCTTGGCTGGATCTTTCTCAGAATACAGGAGGGGGGAAGAAGGTGATTAGAACACCTGCTTTTTTGGGGGGACCAGGTACAGAACAGATGTACACTAGCATCTCCAAGGCTGGAAAAGGCTGCTCGAAACTCTGAGAGCTCTCAGAGGCGACAATACTGAGCTGGTCGGATTTGATGGTCCGACTTGGGGCAAGGCAGCTTCCATCGTTCCCATTAAGCGAGCCCTTTATTCAGAATTGTGGAGACTGCCGTCCAAAAAGAAAGGACCGGAGCTGTTGGCCGCTCTGGACTATTTCAAGCGACAGGGGGAGCCACCCGCTGGAGGCCCTGTTCTGTGTGCAGCCCAGCCTAATGGGAAGCAGTTTGCCCCCCAAATTGGGAGGACAGGTAATGGGGTGGCCCAGCTCTGTGGGCGGGAGGGAGTCGGAAGGGTGGAGACGTGGGCAGGCATTGCTCTATGATAATAATTCTCTTATTTATAGCCTTGTTGAATGGTCTCTTTAAATGTGAAGGTTCATTATTGTTCCACAAGATGTGTATGTCTTTAAGGGCCAGAGCAAATAACGAGACCCAGTATTACAGCTGTGGAACAGTATAGCAGGTGCTGCTAAGTTGTGTTAATTAAGCTGTGTCAGCAATTGGGTATAGTATATAAAGAGCAGCACCTAGCTCCTCTCCCATTACCCTGGGGGATGGGTTGGTGGATGGGTCATGCTTGTTGATATCTTTAATGTAAAAGGAGTTTCTGTTTTTGTGGTTAAAACCTTGTTAAAGTTATTTTTGAGTTCCTTGTATTATGTGGTCTCCCCCACAAGCTTTCTGCAGCGCAACTAATCTGCAAATAGCCAACAACCCTGCCCATCTGGATGTGTTTCCCCAGCCACTCTGGGCAGCTTCCAGCACATATAAAAGCACAAGAAAATGTGAAGAACTTCCCTTCAGATGTCTTCCTTGGCATCAGATGGCAGGGCGCCACCACCGAGAAGGCCCTCTGCAAGAGGTGGGGCTTGCGAGGCATGTTCTCATCCATTTCTCTCTTTCTCCTCTGCTTCCTGCAGTCTGCCCTTCCGCCTGCAAGTCCCAGGGCTGCACCCCGGAGGGCACCTGCTGCCACGCCGAGTGCCTGGGCAGCTGCCTGGAGCCCGGCGACCCGGAGAAGTGCCTGGCCTGCCGCCACTTCAGCCTGGAGGGCCGGTGCGTGGAGAGGTGCCCCGCCGGGTCCTACCGCTACGCCGGGTGGCGCTGCGTCACCTTTGACTTCTGCCAGGAGCTGCACAACAAGTGCAAGGCCGCCCGCCAGTCGGACTGCCCCGTCATCCACAACGGAGAGTGCGCCCCCGGCTGCCCTTCCGGCTACACCATGAACTCCACCAAGTGAGTTGGCAACACGCACACACCGGGGAGGGAGGTGGAGAAACCAGGGGGGGGGGGCTCTTCTCATCGGCAACCGTCCCCCCATTATCGGGGTCTTGCTTTCACTCCCTGTCCCCGTTGCGAGAGTCTGTGCAACTCACTGCTTTGTGGCAGTCGAGACGCCCTGAAACAGAGCAATAATAATAAAAGTGATGATTTGGGGAAGAGAAAGAGGTTGGCGCAGCGCAGAGTGAGCCCCCCAACCCGTTAAGGAGGAAGGCAATGAGGATTTAAAGCCCTTTTTCTGCCAGATACCGATCCCTGAGGGCTCTTGTGGTGTGGAGAGAGCTGGACACCCTAGTCTCAGAGATCCTCCCCTTTTATTTCAGGGGTGTCTGAACCCCCACACTCCCGCTGGGGGTCCTTGTCCGAAAAATGCCTCCCTACGAAAACATTAACGTTTCGTTTTGGAAAACGATTGAGAAATAGCGTCTAGCCTTGGAACGGCTGCTAAGATTTATAATTGGCTAAAAGACGGAGGTGAGGGGAGCTTAACTACTGCTCTGTCCTGATGGATGGAGAGATAATTGGTCAGTAGGATCTCTGGTTAAACTCACCTGTTACGAAAGAACGCGCACAATGCAGCCTAGCAGGTTTGTGGGGAAATGGGCATTTTGGGTAATGCTTTGGAAACACGTTCGGTGATCATGCCCAATCTTAGGCGGCTGTCAACCTGCTGTAACAATATTTCTGTTCTTTATCTTCGGTTTATCTTGTTTATTAATGGAGGAAGGAACGGAAAATGGGGTCGGGGATCAACCACCGAGCAATTTCACAATGTAAAAAGCGGCGAAAGCGAATTCGCAGACTTAAAACAGCGGGTTGCGCCCCTGCCCAGAGGAGACTCGTTGAAACGGGCCGATTTGTTTCCGTGGGTCTCCTCTTAGCCTAGTGAGAACGGTTAGAACAATTCCAGAGCTCCGCTTACTGAAAGAGGCAGACCTTCGGTCGGTCCCAAGGAGCCCCTGCCTGATAACGCCACAGGAGGGAGTTTAATCCACGCTTAATGTATGTTTGATATTTAAGATATCAACAGAGTTACTTGTATTTATCAGAGGCAGCTTAGGGTCACGGGGGTCTCTGAAATTTGCCTGCTGTGAGGACGGGGTGAGAGGCTGGGTGGGGGGCTGTTGCCCCTCCAAATGCAAGGCATCCCCTTCTTGTCGCCCCATCTAGACCTATCTAGACCCCATCTAGATCTGGGGGGGGGGGGGGTCCTCGGCCTCCCTCTTCTTGGCAAACCAGCTTCCTGACGCTCTTGGGCAAAGCCAGGAGCCAGAGGAGGAGAGGAAATGGCCTGTTCTGATCATTCTCAGGAAAGGGTAGCTAATTGGCCTCTAATTGTGGCTGACGGCAGCAGCGGCGGCGGCAGCAGACCTTGTTCCTCCTGCACCGGATGAATGTTCTCAAAGCAGATGACATTTTCTCCGAATGCTCTTTTCCCGAACCTCCTTGCTATGACGGGGTTGCGAAAAGGAGGGGGCAGGAAACAGGAAGCAGAATCTCGAAGGCAGGCCCCTCCAAAACATGCCCCCCCCGACCAGCAGGGTGCTGAAGGACCTTGCAGCGGGGACCCTTTCAGCCGTCCTGTTTTGTTTGAGCTCGATTTGCCTCCTGGGGAAGAGAGATTAGAACAAGGCTTCGTTCTGTGCCAGCCCACAGCCCCCAAGGCACTGTCCTTGTCCCGAGCAACACATCGTAAACCCGTGGAACTCATTGCCACAGGAGGCGGTCATGGCTTTAAAAGATGACTGGACAAATTACCGACAGCTGCTTTGCCTCCATGAATCCTAGTTGCATGAAACCACAGGAGGGTGGAGGATTCTTGTTCTCAGATTGCACTGGCCACTGGCCTCACCCAGCAAGCTGTTCTGAGGTTCCTTTCCTCTCCCCTGTTGGGAATGTGGGTCTGCAGGCCCCACAGGGCCATCCCAGAGGCTGCAGGTGCGTCTCTGCAGCCTCTGCGGACAAGCCAAACTCCCAGAGCTTTCCTAAATGCGCACATCGGTTCTGGCGGTGGCAAGAAAAGCCCCATTTGCAGCGCAAGAGGCATCTCCCTTTCCCCGCCGTGTCTTTTCTGCAGCCTGCTCTGCACCCCCTGCGAGGGGCTGTGCCCCAAAATCTGCGAGTTGCCCGTCAAGGAGAAGACCATCGACTCCGTGACGGCGGCCCAGGAGCTCCAGGGGTGCACCGTCGTCAACGGCAGCCTGACCATCAACATCCGCGGAGGAAGTGAGTTCCTGGGGGGCGGGATGTGGGGGGCGCCAGAGGGGCCTCTCTCTCTGCCCCACGCCAAGCCGGTCACCTGGAAGCTGGTTCTGCTCTTTCTCTCTGGGACACAAGGGCTTCCTTCTCAAGTCCAGAACCTCACGGCTTCAGCTCAGGGGGAGCCTTTTCCGCGGAGGGCCGCATTGCCTTCTTCCGGGGGCCTTGTGCCGATTTGGGGAGCGGAGAGGGCCAGGTGGGAAAGCCGGCAGAGCAACGGAGACGAGGGCTTGGTCCAGTTCTAGGCCTGAGGAGGTCATGGACAAGGTGGAAGGTGCGCAGAGGAGAGAATTGGAATCGTAGAATAGTGCGCCAGAAGGGGCCCAATGCAGGAATCCCAACTAGATCATTCATATGGAATGATAGAGTTTGGGGTGTTTGGCCTGGGAAAGAGGAGACCGAGAGTCCTCTCCAAATATCTCGAAAGCTGCCCCTTGGAAGTGGGAGCAAGCTTGGTTTTCTGTTGCTCTGGAGGAACTGAACCGATGTCTTCCAAGAAAGGCGATTCCGACTAAAAATGTGTTCGCACCACGCCAAGCTTTTTACCGATAAGAAATCCCTTTGGGGGAAACCCAGAACTAGGATCGGCCTCCGTATCGCTTGGGTGCTCTCATTTCGAAAAGATGTCTATCCATATTCTGCCAAGGGGAAAAGAATTATTTTGATACTAGAATGCGCCCAAATGCTTCTTGAATCTTCCTGCCCCTTGGAGAATTTTCGGTGGACTCTTTTGGTCGGTAGTGGATTCTCCTTCTTTGGAGGTTTTGAAGCAGAGCTGGGGGGGGGGGGCGTCCTCCAGGGATTCTTCATTGGAGATTCCTGCATTGCCAAGGGGGGTGGGCTGGATGACCTTTGGGGGTCCCTTCCCACCCCGCAGTTCCGTGAGCCTGTGAAGCAGGAGGGCCGGTTTCCAGGCTGGCTCAGCCCACGCCTCTGCATCCTCCCTGCAGGCAACATTGCAGCTGAGCTGGAGGCCAACCTCGGCTTGATTGAGGAGATCACCGGCTACTTGAAGATCCGGCGCTCCTACGCCCTGGTCTCCCTCTCCTTCTTCCGGAAGCTCCACCTGATCCGAGGGGAGGCCCTGGAAGCCGGGTGAGTGGGGCAGGGCTCCGATCCTCGCTGGGTTGTGCGGCTCCGCCCTGGCCTCTCAGGGGCGTTGTGGGTATCAAATGGGTGGGGGGGAACGGGACACACACGCCAGCCTGAGCTCCCTGGAGGCAAAGGGGGGTTGGACATGCCCAAAAACAGATAGGGAACAAACGCTGGCGTCGCCAAGTGAGCGCTACTCAGAGTAGACCCTTGGCAAGAAGCTGCAGCTCAGCTTCAGAGCTTTGTGCCCCAAATGACCGGAAGAATCAGAAATCAGGAAGACCAAAATTTAAATAAGGAATGGGGAATAATTCTAATTCTACCCTGCCCGTCTGACCAGGTTTCCCCAGCCACCCTTAAAGTAAACTGTTGTAACTGAAAGACCATTGTAAACAGTTAAAATCATTAGTAGAATTGGAATAACACTTGTAGTTTAAGGGTGAGTTTTGGACGCAGCAGAGAGGTAAAAGATTTGGATTATCATAAAAGATGCAAGAGGAAATGATTAACAATAGGACCCACAGAGGGGGGAGTGCAAGAGATTCCTTGGAATAATAATAATTATTATTATTATTATTGTGGAATTTGCTGCCAAGGAGTGTGGTGGAGTCTCCTTCTTTGGAGGTCTTTAAGCAGAGGCTTGACAACCATATGTCAGGAGTGCTCTGATGGTGTTTCCTGCTTGGCAGGGGGTTGGACTCGATGACCCTTGTGGTCTCTTCCAACTCTATGATTCTATGATTCTATTTATACCCTGCCCATCTGGCTGAGTTTCCCCAGCCACTCTGGGCAGCTATCTTGTTTTTATGTTGTATGTTGGAGATATGACTGTAAAGTTTTAATCTGAAAAACCGAATAAATAAATTTCTAAAGGAAAAAGAGGCAGAGAGGAGTCCGGCTGGAGAAGAAGCCTCTCCTGCTGCAACCGGGAGAGGGATGAAGAGGGCAGAGCAAAGGCAGTCGAGGCGGAGAAGTCTCAGATTGCTTGGGATTTAGGCGGCTGTGGGAAGGCAGGGGCCTTCAGTGCCTCATTGGGGATCTTTTTTTCTTTGAAGGAAGAGTTCCCTTCCCTGGCAGCTAGTGAGTTCTTGCTGAGCCCGCTCCCCACCTTGGCCAAGGGGCATCTCTCCCCCCCCCCCAGCGTATTCACCCTGCTCTTTCCCCGCCAGGAACTATTCCTTCTACGCCTTGGACAACCAGAACCTGCGCCAGCTGTGGGACTGGAGCAAGCACAACCTCACCATCGCCCGCGGGAAGCTCTTCTTCCACTACAACCCCAAGCTCTGCCTGTCTGAGATCGACAAGATGGAGGAGATCTCGGGGGCCAAGGGGCGCCAGGAGAAGAACGACATCGCCCTCAAGACCAACGGCGACCAGGCCTCTTGTAAGCGGGGCGGCCGAGGGGTGGGCGCTGCGCTTTTGCACGCACAACGGTCCCAGGTTCGAATCGTGGCAGTTTTCCCAGCAGCTCCTGCCTGAAACCCCGGAGGACTGCTGCCAGTCTGAGCAGGAGATACGGAGCTAGATGCTTCAGAGGGAGAGGTAGCAGGCAGCTTCCGATTGCCCTGCTTGAATCACTTCTTCATCTAGAACCTTGAGGGCTGGAGTCTTGCCTCCTTTGGAGTAACTCGCAGGAAAGGGCCGTGTCTCAGTGGCCAAGTAGCGGGTCCCAGGTTCTCCCTGCAGGGGCATCTCCAAGTTGGGCTCTGGAGAGCTGCTGCTGCCAGTCAGTGTGGACAGCAGTGAGGTAGAAGAGCTCTGTAGAAGGGCATTTCAGAAGAGCCTGGTGGCGGCATTGGCGGGATCAGGCCAGAGGAAAGACCCCCAAGCAGGACCCAAGTGTGCTGTGGGTCAGGGGTGTGGGCCGCCCCCATGCGCCGCTGGCTTCCTGAGACCAGAAGGGCTGCTCTTCAAGCTCCTGGGCCTGAGCTTTGTTATATTAATAATAAAACCCCCATTAAGCCTGCCCTACTCCACTTGGAGGGGGGGGGTCGAACCCTGTACACACCCGACACCCTCCCTCTGCTCTCACAGAGCAGCGCTTCCGGGTTGTCTTCCTCTTTCCCTCCTGGCCGGCGCCTCCTCTCTGTGTACGATCTATATGTTTGCTCAGTCTCGGCTCCCTCCCTCTTGCAGCGCCTGCCAGGCTGGCAGAACGCGGGGCAGCTTCTCCTCCCAGGGGCCTCCCTTGGCACCGACAGCCTCCAGGGGAGAGAGGGGGGAAGAGGGGGGAGAAAGAGAATGAAAAGGAGAGAAAGAGAGAGAGAGGAAGAAAGAGAAAGAAAAGGACAGGGAAAGAGAAAGAAGGAGAGAGAGGGATGAAGAGGAGAGAAAGGGAGAGAAGGCGAGAAAGAGAGGGAGGCGGGGAGCGTGCTCTTGGACTGGGGTTCCGCTTAAGGGCCTCCCACGTGGTTGGTGGTTCACAACATAAAGTGACACGACCAAAAGGAATGACCTGAGCCCCCCGGTGGGTCCTTGGCCAGGCCCTCCCGTCTCCAACCTGCCTTTTCCGTCCTTCCTGCAGGCGAGAGCGAAGTGCTCAAGTTCTCCTACATCAAAACCACCTGCGACAAGATCATGGTCAAGTGGGAGCCTTACTGGCCGCTGGACTTCCGCGACCTCCTGGGCTTCATGCTCCTGTACAGGGAAGCGTGAGTAAAGTGGGGCGGGGAGCTCCTTTCTGCACTTTGGGTCTTGGGGAGAGAGGGCTTCTCTGGGATTCCTGCGTTGCCGGGGGTTGGACTAAACGGCCCTGGAGGGGGGGTCCTTTCCAACCCTTCAATTCCAGGATTCTATAACACACACATCCAGCTTGATCAGAGAGAGTTACAGCGCCTGCTGTGGCTGTAGAGACCCATGCGGGAGAGACATGTTTTGTTGCAGCCGGGGAAGAGGAAGAGGATGGTCCAGTCTAGGAATAAAAGGGGACGTGGCTGGCGCTGTGGGTTAAACCACAGAGCCTAGGACTTGCCAATCAGAAGGTCGGCGGTTTGAATCCCTGCAACGGGGTGAGCTCCCGTTGCTCAGTCCCTGCTCCTGCCAACCTAGCAGTTCGAAAGCACAAAGTGCAAGTAGATAAAAAGGTACCGCTCCGGCGGGAAGGTAAACGGCGTTTCCGTGCGCTGCTCTGGTTCACCAGAAGCGGCTTAGTCCTGCTGGCCACATGACCCGGAAGCTGTACGCCGGCTCCCTCAGCCAGTAAAGCGAGATGAGCACCGCAACCCCAGAGTCAGCCACGACTGGACCTAACGGTCAGGGGTCCCTTTACCTTAGTCCAAACTAAATGTGAACACGCTCTCTTCTATACCCTAAAAGTCAACTGAGGAAAGAGACTGTATATTTTCCCAATCGTCGCCCAAGAAGGATTTTAAAAAGGCTGGGCATTATTTGAAGGAGTGGCGCAGAGCGATTTCGTTTGAACCACAAGATCCCCGGCGAATTGCTGAGAACGTGCATTATTTAAGTTGAAAGGCTTCTCTGCAAAATAACTTGGGATAAGGTGTCCTCCTATTCCTCCTTTGTCTCGGGTGATGCAGCGTTTGGAGGGCTGCCCCCTAAAATAAAGTTGTCGATTCTGCCATTTCTGTAGCTGGGGTTGAAGGATTGGTAGAGGCAGCACTTGAAATAAAAGCGAGAACGCGGGAAGAGCAGCCGCAGCCCAACCGGCTCAGTTTCTAAAAATTTCCGTGACCTTAATTCATTTCTGCAACAGGCTTTCACATCCTTTTGCCGTTTTCACATCTCTCCACCAAAGCGTAATTCCCTCTGCAGGTGTGTCTTTCTGAAATAAAAGCCGTTTCCTCCTTTCGGCCTTTTCTTCCCCCGCAGCCCCTTCCGGAACGTGACGGAGTTTGACGGGCAGGACGTCTGCGGTGCCAACAGCTGGACGGTGATGGACGTCGAGCCGCCTCCCCGCAACAGCGACACCAAGCCGGGCCACCTTCTGCGCGGCCTCAAGCCCTGGACGCAGTACGCCATCTTTGTGAAGACCCTGATCACCCACTCGGACGAGCGCAAGTCCTACGGGGCCAAGAGCGAGATCATCTACGTCCAGACCAACGCCTCGGGTGAGAGGCTGTCCCCGGTTGGAAGCGGGGGGCTGGGGTGAGAGGGGGGATTGCCCTGGGGTGACCTTTTGTCTCTCTTCTCCGCCCCCCGCAGTGCCCACCGTCCCCCTGGACCCCATCTCGGTGTCCAACTGCTCCTCGCAGATCTTCCTGAAGTGGAAGCCGCCCTCCGACCCCAACGGGAACATCACGCACTACAAGGTCTCCTGGGAGAAGCAGCCCGAAGACAGCGAGCTCTACGAGCTGGACTACTGCCTGAAGGGTGAGCCGCTGGCACCGCCCTGCCCGCCCGCCTGGGTCCCACCTAGTGCCCCAGAGCTCAGGGAGTGGAGGTGGGGTGACAGTGAGGGAGAAGACGGGGAAGAGGGGGTGTTGGAAACCAGAGAGGGAACAGGGCTCCATGAGCGGGGAGAGTCGGTGGCAGAGAGCAGTCTAGGCACAGAGGCAGAAGCTGAGGCTGAAGAGGAGGGAAGCCAAGAGGCAGAAGTGAAGTCACAGGGGTCTGCCCCTCCTGCTGCAACCGGCTCCCCTCTTTGCTGGTCTCCCAGGACCAGAAGAAAAATAAAAAAGTGTGGTGCAGCGCGAGACAAGACGATGGTGCCTTAGACTGCTGGGGAAGGAGGAGCCTTCGAGAGCTTCCGACCCCGCAAGTGCCTCCTTGAGGCAAGACCCGCTGCTTGGGTTTCCTTGAATCAAGGCCGGGTGCTCCTGACCCCCAGGGTGGGCCTTGGGTGGGGGAATTTCCCCCAGATAAAACTCCTTCCCCCTCTTCTCTTTTCTGTTTCTTCTTGAGTGTTGTCGCTTATCACGAGTTAGAAAAGGAATATATCTATCTAAAGAAAAAGGTTCTCCATCGCTGCGACAGACAGAGTGGGGGGACTGTCCAGAATTGGGGGTGACCTCTGCCTGGTGCTGTGGGGCGCCGTCTCCATGGCTTGGCCTCACAACCTCCCCCTCCCCGCAGGCTTGAAGCTCCCCTCTCGGACGTGGTCCCCCCCGCTGGAGTCGGAGGACTCCCCCCACAAGCCGAACGACAGCAACAGTGAGGAGCCCAGCCTGGAGTGCTGCCCCTGCCCCAAGACCGAGTCGCAGATCATGAAGGAGACGGAGGAGTCTGCCTTCCGGAAGGTCTTTGAGAACTACCTCCACGACATCGTCTTTGTCCCCAAGTAAGAGGCCGAGCGCGGATCCTTACCCACCCACCCCTTTCTGGCTCAGGTGTGGGAGCAGGAAATGTAAGTGGAAGAAGAGCCTGCCGCTGCTGCCGGCCAGTGCAGGCAATGCTGGGTTAAATGGCTCTGTAGGCCAGTGTCAGGTCAGACCCAAGAGGATGATAACCGCGCTTAACCTGCTGCGGCTCAGTGGTTAGAGCCCCTGTCTTGCACGCAGACGGTTCAATCCCCAGTGGCTTCTCCCTGAGAGCCCTGAGCCTGAAACCTGGCAGAGCCACTGCTGCCAGTCTGCGCAGGCAGTATTGAACCCAAAGCTGGGCAGGCCTGCTGTGCCAAGGAAGGTGTTTGTGCCCTTGGATCTTTGGGCAGGGGAAGGTGTGGGGTGCGTGACGGAGCCTGTGAACCCTGCCCTGCTGCGGAAGGGGGCACAGTCCAGCCGGGCGCTTGTGCTGCTCACAACCCCAGGATTAATGAGTAATCCCACCGGAAAGGGAGCCAGGCCCTGCAGCCTCTCTTTGCTCCCGGAGCCCCTTCCTTCCTGGGAACGTTTTGAAACCCAGAGCCTGAGCCGAGGCTGCCGGTGAACCTATTTCTGCCCACGCGTTTGCAAGACGAGGCCACGCACCCTTAAAGAACCAAAGGGGTTGCACATCCCTCGACCAAACGTGAGGAGCCGATTTTGAATCGGAAATAAAGATGCGATATCGAGTGGCGTATTTGCAGCAGATAATTAAGCAAGTGAAAGGAATTTGCATATGCAGAAGAATATTTTAAAAATAAAGTTAAGGAACCACAGAGAGAGGGGGAAGGAAGTCAAGTTTTGAAATGTTAAATTGATTGTAAAAGGAATGAAGACATATACATTTGAAAAGTATAAATAAAAAGCTAAAACAAATATATGTAATATTGAGCTGGGGGGGGGGGGGACGCATCCAGGACGGAGAGTGGGAAGTCAACTTTGGGGGGAAATTGTAAGGAAAGAAAGGAAAACCAATCAAGATTAATGGGCAAAGTCTGAGCTCAGGGAGCTGAGAACTCTTTTTTAAAAGTGGGGGGATCCCCGGAAGGGCCAAAGAAAAGCCCCTCTCCCCCAGTGCCCCCTCCTGCCCCAAAGGGAATCCCGAATGGAGGAGACACTGTCATGGAGGCTCCAGTTTGTTTCTGAGCTGCCCGGCCAACCGCTTTCGGAACCGGGGCTCCGACAGACACCTCTCTTTCCCCTTGTCCACAGGCCGTCGGTGACGCGGCGCAGGAGGGACCTGGGCGCCCCGGCCAACAGCACCACCCCGTCCCCGACGCTGCCGGCCTTTGGGAACGGCTCCACAGCAGCCCCCGCCAGCCCCCCGGAGCCCAAGCCCTTCTCCAAGGTGGTCTTCAAGGAGTCCATCGTCATCTCCAACCTGCAGCACTTCACGGGCTACCGCATCAAGATCCAGGCCTGCAACCACGAGGTGCCCCAGGAATGCAGCAGCGAGGCCTACGTCAGCGCCAGGACAATGCCGGAAGGTGAGCAGGGGGCGCCTGGCCAGGCCGGTTTTACGGGTTACGCTGCGTGTGCATCGCGCCCTCGTCTTCCTCACTGATGGCCACGTTTCCGTCTTGAGGGGCTCATAGTGGTGGCACACGCAGATCGCCCCCCCCCCATTTATCCTTTCAACAATCCTGCGAGGTAGGCTGAGAGGCAGTGACTGGCGTCCGAGGTCACTCAGCGTCCTGAGTGGGGATTCGAACCCTGGTCTCTCCCAGGTCTGACACTCTGACCACTACACTGCGCTGGATCTCCATATGGAGAAGCTTTTGAATATTTCTTGTTTTATTGTGTTTTTATATACATGCTGGAAACCCAGCCGGATGGGCAGGGTGCAAATATTATTATTATTATTATTATTATTATTACCACCATTATTTCTCCCTCTGAGAAGCTGGCGCACGAGATTCTCTCTCCCCCATTTCTGTCCTTCCAACAACGCTGTGAAGTCAGCTTGGCTGTTTGAGCTTCATGACGGAGCAGGGCTTTGAACCCGGGTCTCCTACCTGCTGGCTCTCGCGTCGGTTGTCCTCAATCACACTGAGCAAGCCTTTTCTCTTGGTTGTGTTCCTAGCGAAAGCCGACGACATTGTGGGGCCCGTGACCCACGAGCTGGACAAGAACGTGGTCCACCTGCGCTGGCAGGAGCCGAAGGAGCCCAACGGACTGATCATCCTTTACGAGGTGAACTACGGGCGCCTCGGAGATTCGGAGGTGAGAAGCCCTTTCTTCCCCTCTCTCCCTTTTCTGGCTTTCCGCCCCAGAGGATGCGCATGCGATATGCCGTTCTTAATCTTCCCCGATTGCCGGTTGCTCTGCAGCGTGATCCGGAAAGCGCCATTCCCCCCAATAGGTTACAGAAACCCTTCCTGGCGCTCCCTCAGCGCTGTGATCCACCCCGGGCTTGCAAGCCACTGCTCTGAAGGATGTGGGGTGGGGGGCGGTGGGAGACCCCCACTGAGCATGCCGTTTCCCCACAGGAGCAGCGCTACTGCCTCTCTCGCCTGAAGTTTGCCGCTCAGCAGGGCTGCAAGCTGACGGGGCTGCAGACAGGAAACTACAGCGTCCGGGTGCGAGCCACGTCCCTGGCGGGGAACGGCTCCTGGACAGAGCCCATCTACTTCTACGTCTATGACTATTGTAAGATCCTGGGGGGGGGGCAGGGGGGCACGGAGGAGCTGGGCTCCCACAACCACCCGCCCAGGGGCCACAGTTTGCAGGCGGAAGTCATGCGACTGTAGATTAGGGCTTTCCAGACTTGGCTGCTTTGGGATTACGATTCCCATCATCCCTGGCCAGTCCTGGGATGATGCGAGTTGCAGTCCAAAAGCAGATGGAGGACCACATCGTTCATACTTTGTTTGTGGCATGTGCGTACATACCGATTTTAGCTATTTACATCGATAAAGCATTTATAAATACATCAAATATATCAAAGTAGTTTGCAGCGACAGAGCCACATAGAAAAGCTGCAGTCGGGTACCAACCGGCTGTGGTGGAAAGATGAACCCTGAATTGACCATGGAGGGAGAGTTTTCAGTGGGTATTTGGGAGTTTGAACAAAGGCACTTGCTGCGGGATCTCTAGTGGCAGAGAGTTCCTCAGGATGCCATGAAAGCAGGACTTGCTTGTTGCTGTCAGAGGAGCCTCTTGTATATGTGAGAGAGGTTGTGTGTCCTTTTGTGGGGGGGGTGAGAGAGAGGGGCGGGGCACAAGACGCTTATGGGGGAGGTGAGTCCTTTTTAACCCAACCTGACCTGGTCCCCCCTCTCTCCCCCCCCCCACTGCAGTTCCCCCCAACAATAACCTGGTGAGCATCATCGTCCCCATCATCTTCGCCATCTTCTTCCTGGGGGTCATCGGAGGCGCCTACATCTTCATCAAGAAAAGGTGGGGCTGACCCTCGTTTGCAGATTCCCTCCCCATAGACTCCGGCGGGGAAGGGGGGGGAGCTGGCAGGCGCTTGCGGCCGCAACCAAGGACACTGCCTTCCCCTCCCGATCCGCGAAAAGCTTTCCCCACTGCGGCTGGTGGGGCAGCGCCTTCTTCCCCCTCACGGATCGGGCAACATTTCCCACCCCCCAAAAAATGGGTTTTAGCTGTTCTTGTTTTATCTGTTAGAGCCTTGAGTCCCTGGTAGAGGAAAAGGCGAGGTATCAATTAACTTCTTCTTCGTCGTCGTCGTCTTATAATAATAAGCATTCTGTAGGCTGGGTGTGTGGGGTCACATGCCCTCACCTGGTTTTTCTTTTTAAGGCTTTATTATGAAGCTAAGAATCCTGTAAGAAATACGAGATTGTTGGCCCTGGGTTTTCTTTCTTTCTTTCTTTCTTCCTTCCTTCCTTCCTTCCTTCCTTCCTTCCTTCCTTCCTTCCTTCCTTCCTTCCTTATCCCCTGGTTTTGCTTGAGCACGTCAAAAGCTTTAAGTGCGACAAAACACACACATGCGCCGTCTTGAGAACTAGAAACCTCCTTGTGCCTTTAGGCGATTGCTTGAGTCCTTTCGGATTACGCAGGCCCCTCTGTGCCCATGCATGCCCCTCCCACACGCACAGCCATTGCCGCTCTGGTTTTGGGGATCCCCGATGGGTGATGAGCGCCTCTCCTGTGCTTGCTTCCCCCCAGGCAAAAGGAAGGACCGACGGGGCCGCTTTACGCCTCCTCCAACCCGGAGTATCTCAGCGCCAACGATGGTGAGTGGCAGGCCGAGGCGGCGGGGCCCTTCCTCTCCTTCTTCCTTGGTTCAGGGAGGGCACGATCCACTGGGAAGAAACAGATACTCCTCCTTCCCTTCGGAAGCTTGGAGGTGCCTCCGCTGCCCTTCTGGCCGCAGGCGTTAAAAGAGGCGGATGCAGCCATTCCGGACTCGGACCAGAACCGAGCTAGAGAGAATCCTCTGGGACGCCGAGCTGAGAGCCGTGCCATTCTCCCCTGGGCTGGCCTCTGCCCTCCTAGAGAACCCAAGCCTTGAAGGGACCTGAGGGTCATCTAGCCCAACCCGCTTCCCTCTTTCCCCGACTTGCAGTGTACATCCCTGACGAGTGGGAGGTCCCCCGCGAGAAGATCTCCCTCCTGCAGGAGCTGGGCCAGGGCTCCTTTGGGATGGTCTACGAGGGCATCGCCAAGGACATCGTGAAGGGCGAGGCGGAGATGCGGGTGGCCGTCAAGACGGTGAACGAGTCGGCCAGCCTGCGGGAGCGCATCGAGTTCCTCAACGAGGCCTCCGTCATGAAAGGCTTCAGCTGCCACCACGTGGTGAGGGGTCCCGAGGGTTATCCAGACTAACCCCCTGCGATACAGGGGTGGTGGGAGGGGAGGGCTGAGAAGACTGCTCCTCAGGGGGGTCGCAGCTCAACCAACCCATTGGAGAACCACGGTGGGAGGCAGTTACCGGGCAGTTGCAAACGGGGAGGACCGATTCCTTCAGGTCCTTTGGCCACCGAGGGGACAGGCGGCCAGGGTTCTTCATTGGCTGACGGGCCCTTCCCTCTCGCCCTCCTTCTCCCCAGGTCCGCCTCTTAGGGGTGGTGTCGAAAGGGCAGCCCACCCTGGTGGTCATGGAGCTGATGGCTCACGGAGACCTGAAGAGCTACCTGAGGTCCTTGCGCCCGGATGCAGAGGTAACGGCCGGGTGTGGTTTTTTTGGGGGGGTGGCAAGGCAGAGAAGCCAGGCCCCCCTTTTGCTCACGCCGCCTCCTCTCGGCTCCCCCAGAACAACCCCGGCCGCCCCCCGCCCACCCTCCAGGAGATGATCCAGATGGCGGCCGAGATCGCCGACGGCATGGCCTACCTGAACGCCAAGAAGTTCGTCCACCGGGACTTGGCTGCGAGGAACTGCATGGTGGCCGAAGACTTCACCGTCAAGATCGGAGGTGGGGTGGCTTTCCTCCTGGGGGGCGGGGGGTGACCCCAAAAGGGATTCATTCCAAGCCCCTAGTTTAAACAGCGCAGCTGAACCGGCCAAAGGAAGAGCCAGAAAGATGCCTGTCCTCATTGAGTGACATTTCTAGCAGTAAAACTCACCAAACTCTCCATATCCCGTAAGAAATACATTGAGGTTGGGGGATCGGGGAGTTATTCCATAATCGGGTGCCCCCACTGCAAAGGCCTTTAATAGATGTGTGTGTGTGTGTGTGTGTGTGTGTGTGTGTACACACACACTTTTCTGTTTTGTTTTGTTTACATACCCCCCTATACCCAGTGGTTTCAGGGCAGTTCACAGAATAAAATCAAGCTCTAAAACCACAAAATACCTAATGAAAATAAAAACAACAACCCAATAGCAACACCCCCACAAATAAACACACAATTTTACAATTTAGAATATTCATTTAGACAACCTTAAAATATTAAGGTGGTTCTTCTCTTTCCGTGGTTCATTTTGTTGTTGTTTAGTCGTTTAGTGGTGTCCGCCTCTTTGTGACTCCCTGGACCAAAGCACGCCAGGCCCTCCTGTCTTCCACTGCCTCCCGCAGTTTGGTCAAACTCATGCTGGTAGCTTCGAGAACCACTGTCCAACCATCTCGTCCTCTGTCGTCCTCTTCTCCTTGTGCCCTCCATGTTTCCCAACATCAGGGTCTTTTCCAGGGAGTCTTCTCTTCTCATGAGGTGGCCAAAGTATTGGAGCCTCAGCTTCACGATCTGTCCTTCCAGTGAGCACTCAGGGCTGATTTCCTTCAGAATGGATTGGTTTGATATTCTTGCAGTCCATGGGACTCTCAAGAGTCTCCTCCAGCACCATAATTCAAAAGCGTCAATTCTTCGGCCATCAGCCTTCTTTATGGTCCAGCTCTCACTTCCATACATCACTACTGAGAAAACCATAGCTTTTACTATACGGACCTTTGTTGGCAAGGTGATGTCTCTACTTTTTAAGATGCTGTCTAGGTTGGTCATTGCTTTCCTCCCAAGAAGCAGGCGTCTCTTAATTTCGTGGCTGCTGTCACCATCTGCAGTGATCATGGGGCCCAAGAAAGTAAAATCTCTCACTGCCTCCATTTCTTCTCCTTCTATTTGCCAGGAGGTGATGGGACCAGTAGCCATGATCTTCTTTTTTTGATGTTGAGCTTCAGACCATATTTTGCGCTCTCCTCTTTCACCCTCAATAAAAGGTTTTTTAATTCCTCCTCACTTTCTGCCATCAGGGTTGTGTCATCTGCATATCTGAGGTTGTTGATATTTCTTCCAGCAATCTTAATTCCGGCTAGGGATTCATCCAGCCCAGCCTTTTGCATGATGTAGTCTGCATATAAGTTAAATAAGCAGGGAGACAAAATACAGCCTTGTCGTACTCCTTTCCCAATTATGAACCAATCAGTTGTTCCATATCCAATTCTAACTGTAGCTTCTTGTCCCACATAGAGATTTCTCAGGAGACAGATGAGGTGATCAGGCACTCCCATTTCTTTAAGAACTTGCCATAGTTTGCTGTGGTCGACACAGTCAAAGGCTTTTGCATAGTCAATGAAGCAGAAGTAGATGACTTTCTGGAACTCTCTAGCTTTCTCCATAATCCAGCGCATGTTTGCAATTTGGTCTCTGGTTCCTCTGCCCCTTCGAAATCCAGCTTGCACTTCTGGGAGTTCTCGGTCCACATACTGCTTGAGCCTTCCTTGAAGAATTTTAAGCATAACCTTGCTAGCGTGTGAAATGAGTGCAATTGTGCGGTAGTTGGAGCATTCTTTAGCACTGCCCTTCTTTGGGATTGGGATGTAGACTGACCGTCTCCAGTTCTCTGGCCACTGCTGAGTTTTCCAAACTTGCTGGCATATTGAGTGTAGCACCTTAACAGCATCATCTTTTAAAAAATTAAATAGTTCAGCTGGAATACCATCACTTCCACTGGCCTTGTTATTTGTAATGCTTTCTAAGGCCCATTTGACTTCACTCTCCAGGATGTCTGGCTCAAGGTCAGCAACCACACTACCTGGGGTGTACGAGACATCCATATCTTTCTGGTATAATTCCTCTGTGTATTCTTGCCACCTCTTCTTGATGTCTTCTGCTTCTGTTAGGTCCTTACCACTTTTGTCCTTTATTATGGCAATCTTTGAACGAAATGTTCCTTTCATCTCTCCAATTTTCTTGAACAGATCTCTGGTTCTTCCCATTCTGTTGTTTTCCTCTATTTCTTTACATTGCTCATTTAAGAAGGCCTTCTTGTCTCTCCTTGCTATTTTTTGGAAATCTGCTTTCAATATCCTGTATCTTTCACTATCTCCCTCGCATTTTGCTTGCCTTCTCTCTCCCGCTATTTGTAAGGCCTCATTGGACAGCCACTTTGCTTTCTTGCATTTCCCTTTCATTGGGATGGTTTTCGTTGCTGCCTCCTGTATAATGTTTCGAGCCTCCATCCATAGTTCTTCAGGCACTCTGTCCAGCAAATCTAAATCCTTAAACCTGTTCCTCACTTCCACTGTGTATTCATAAGGGATTTGATCTAGATTGTATCTTACCAGCCCAGTGGTTTTTCCTACTTTCTTCAGTTTAAGCTTGAATTTTGCTATAAGAAGCTGATGATCTGAGCCACAGTCAGCTCCAAGTCTTGTTTTTGCTGACTGTATAGAGCTTCTCCATCTTTGGCTGCAGAGAATATAATCAATCTGATTTCGATGCTGCCCATCTGGTGATGTCCACGTGTAGAGTCGTCTCTTGTGTTGTTGGAAAAGCATGTTTGTGATGACCAGCTTGTTCTCTTGACAGAACTCTATTAGCCTTTGCCCTGCTTCATTTTGCTCTCCAAGGCCAAACTTGCCAGTTGTTCCTTTTATCTCTTGATTCCCTACTTTAGCATTCCAATCTCCTATAATGAGAAAAACATCCTTCTTTGGTGTCACTTCTATAAGGTGTTGTAAGTCTTCATAGAATTGGTCAATTTCAGTTTCTTCAGCACCAGTGTTGTTGTTGTTTAGTCGTTCAGTCGTGTCCGACTCTTCATGACCCCATGGACCAGAGCACGCCAGGCACTCCTGTCTTCCACTGCCACCCGCAGTTTGGTCAGATTCATGGTTGTAGCTTCGAGAACACTGTCCCACCATCTCGTCCTCTGTCGTCCTCTTCTCCTTGTGCCCTCCATCTTTCCCAGCATCAGGGTCTTTTCCAGGGAGTCTTCTCTTCTCATGAGGTGGCCAAAGTATTGGAGCCTCAGCTTCACGATCTGTCCTTCCAGTGAGCACTCAGGGCTGATTTCCTTAAGAATGGATGCATTTGATCTTCTTGCAGTCCATGGGACTCTCAAGAGTTTCCTCCAGCACCATAATTCAAAAGCGTCAATTCTTCGGCCATCAGCCTTCTTTATGGTCCAGCTCTCACTTCCATACATCACTACTGGGAAAACCATAGCTTTTACTATACGGACCTTTGTTGGCAAGGTGATGTCTCTACTTTTTAAAATGCTGTCTAGGTTTGTCATTGCTTTCCTCCCAAGAAGCAGGCGTCTCTTAATTTCGTGGCTGCTGTCACCATCTGCAGTGATCATGGAGCCCAAGAAAGTAAAATCTCTCACTGCCTCCATTTCCTCCCCTTCTATTTGCCAGGAGGTGATGGGACCAGTGGCCATGATCTTCGTTTTTTTTGATGTTGAGCTTCAGACCATATTTTGCGCTCTCCTCTTTCACCCTCAATAAAAGGTTTTTTAATTCCTCCTCACTTTCTGCCATCAGGGTTGTGTCATCTGCATATCTGAGGTTGTTGATATTTCTTCCAGCAATCTTAATTCCGGCTAGGGATTCATCCAGCCCAGCCTTTTGCATGATGTAGTCTGCATATAAGTTAAATAAGCAGGGAGACAAAATACAGCCTTGTCGTACTCCTTTCCCAATTATGAACCAATCAGTTGTTCCACATCCAGTTCTAACTGTAGCTTCTTGTCCCACATAGAGATTTCTCAGGAGACAGATGAGGTGATCAGGCACTCCCATTTCTTTAAGAACTTGCCATAGTTTGCTGTGGTCGACACAGTCAAAGGCTTTTGCATAGTCAATGAAGCAGAAGTAGATGTCTTTCTGGAACTCTCTAGCTTTCTCCATAATCCAGCGCATGTTTGCAATTTGGTCTCTGGTTCCTCTGCCCCTTCGAAATCCAGCTTGCACTTCTGGGAGTTCTCGGTCCACATACTGCTTGAGCCTTCCTTGAAGAATTTTAAGCATAACCTTGCTAGCGTGTGAAATGAGTGCAATTGTGCGGTAGTTGGAGCATTCTTTAGCACTGCCCTTCTTTGGGATTGGGATGTAGACTGACCGTCTCCAGTTCTCTGGCCACTGCTGAGTTTTCCAAACTTGCTGGCATATTGAGTGTAGCACCTTAACAGCATCATCTTTTAAAAAATTAAATAGTTCAGCTGGAATACCATCACTTCCACTGGCCTTGTTATTTGTAATGCTTTCTAAGGCCCATTTGACTTCACTCTCCAGGATGTCTGGCTCAAGGTCAGCAACCACACTACCTGGGGTGTACGAGACATCCATATCTTTCTGGTATAATTCCTCTGTGTATTCTTGCCACCTCTTCTTGATGTCTTCTGCTTCTGTTAGGTCCTTACCACTTTTGTCCTTTATTATGGCAATCTTTGAACGAAATGTTCCTTTCATCTCTCCAATTTTCTTGAACAGATCTCTGGTTCTTCCCATTCTGTTGTTTTCCTCTATTTCTTTACATTGCTCATTTAAGAAGGCCTTCTTGTCTCTCCTTGCTATTTTTTGGAAATCTGCATTCAATTTCTTGTATCTTTCACTATCTCCCTCGCATTTTGCTTGCCTTCTCTCTCCCGCTATTTGTAAGGCCTCATTGGACAGCCACTTTGCTTTCTTGCATTTCTTTTTCATTGGGATGGTTTTCGTTGCTGCCTCCTGTATAATGTTTCGAGCCTCCATCCATAGTTCTTCAGGCACTCTGTCCAGCAAATCTAAATCCTTAAACCTGTTCCTCACTTCCACTGTGTATTCATAAGGGATTTGATCTAGATTGTATCTTACCAGCCCAGTGGTTTTTCCTACTTTCTTCAGTTTAAGCTTGAATTTTGCTATAAGAAGCTGATGATCTGAGCCACAGTCAGCTCCAGGTCTTGTTTTTGCTGACTGTATAGAGCTTCTCCATCTTTGGCTGCAGAGAATATAATCAATCTGATTTCGATGCTGCCCATCTGGTGATGTCCACGTGTAGAGTTGTCTCTTGTGTTGTTGGAAAAGAGTGTTTGTGATGACCAGCTTGTTCTCTTGACAGAACTCTATTAGCCTTTGCCCTGCTTCGTTTTGCTCTCCAAGGCCAAACTTGCCAGTTGTTCCTTTTATCTCTTGATTCCCTACTTTAGCATTCCAATCTCCTATAATGAGAAGAACATCATTCTTTGGTTTCACTTCCATAAGGTGCTGTAAAAGTCTTCATAGAATTGGTCAATTTCAGTTTATTCAGCACCAGTAGTTGGTGCATAAACTTGGATTATTGTTAAAAGGTCTGCCTTGGATTCGTATTGAGATCATTCTATCATTTTTGAGATTGCATCCCAGTACAGCTTTCGCCACTCTTTTGTTGACTATGAGGGCCACTCCATTTCTTTTACGGGTTTCTTGCCCACAGTAGTAGATATGATAGTCATCCGAACTGAATTCGCCCATTCCCGTCCATTTCAGTTCACTGATTCCCAGGATGTCAATATTTATTCTTGCCATCTCATTTTTGACCACATCCAACTTACCCAGGTTCATGGTTCTTACATTCCAGGTTCCTGTGCAATATTTTTCTTTACAGCATTGGACTTTCCTTTCGCTTCCAGGCTTATCCGCAACTGAGCGTCCTTTCGGCTTTGGCCCAGCCGCTTCATCAGCTCTGGATCTACTTGTACTTGTCCTCCGCTCTTCCCCAGTAGCATGTTGGACACCTTCCGACCTGAGGGGCTCATCTTCCAGCGTCATATCTTTTATATGCCTGTTGTCTTTGTCCATGGAGTTTTCTTGGCAGGGATACTGGAGTGGCTTGCCGGTTCCTGCTCCAGGTGGATCACGTTTGGTCCAAACTCTCCACTATGACCTGTTCATCTTGGGTGCCCTGCTCGGCATAGTTTATAGCTTCTCTGAGTTCTTCAAGCCCCTTCGCCCCGGCAAGGCAGTGATCCATGAAGGGGGTGGTTCATTTGGCGTAGCATAAATCCCTGCATATTTTACATAAACTAAACCTTTCAGTATTGCGTCGTTTCCAAAGGCCTTTTCCCAGATCACCGAATAGTGGAGGTCTCCGGACAGCAGGCGAGCATTGAGAAGGCCCCGTGTATTCAGAGGTGGTGGGGGCCCCTGGGTTGGGGTCCAAATGTGGCCCCCCAGGACGGGTCCCCCCCAGGCATGCCCCTCTGAGCTCTCCCCCCTCTTCCTCTCTCTCCCCGCAACCCCCAGACTTTGGCATGACCAGGGACATCTACGAGACGGATTACTACCGCAAAGGAGGGAAGGGCCTCCTCCCCGTGCGCTGGATGGCCCCCGAGTCACTGAAGGACGGCGTCTTCACCGCCTGCTCTGACGTCTGGTGAGTGGGAGCCCCCCAACCCCCCTGGCGCTGCTCACAGCCCCCCTTCCTGGCCGCATGCAGGAGGACGCTGGCACTCCTTGCAGGCCTGAGAGGCCGTAGGAAGCCGCTCTTGTCCCGAGTCAGGCCATCTGGCTCAATATTGCCAACTCTGGCTGGCGGCATCAGCGGCTCTGCAGAGTTTCAGGCAGGGGGTCTTTGTCCCGGCCCATCCTGGGAAGGGAAACTCTGATCCGAAACCTCCGCTGCCTTGTGGGGTGTTTGGGGAGAAAAGGCTCAGGAGTAAACCTCGCCCAAATCCAGAGCGGAGTCCCTAAGGCAGTTGGGCAGCAACTCCTGCAGCCAAGCAGGTGCCAGACATCTTGCTCTGCTTCTCTTTGGCCCTCATCAGTGAGGCCAAGAGGGGGGTCTTGCCGTCTGGGCAGCCCAGGACCTCCAGACACACGGCCCAGGTTGTGCCCCCAAGGAAGTCACGTCGGTGCTGCTAACACAGTAGTTTAGCACACCTCCGGGCTCCACCCCCGGAGGTGTGCTCCATTGTCTCTTGAGATGGACTGGTGCCCCTATAGGGGGCTGAACCCGGGACCTTCTGCATGCGAAGCGGGTGCCGTGCCGCCGCTGCCCAGCTCATTCCAATCTCCGTGGCTCTGAATGGAAGTGTGGGGAGCCGCCTTCTCCCGAGTCACAACAGTGTGGTCTGCACTGACTGGCAGCAGCTCTGCAAGCTCAAAGGCTGGGGGTCTTTCTGCGCCCTTTGTGCGGAGAATCCTTTCCCTCCAGCAGGGAGCCGGGGACTCCAGCCTTGCGGGGGGGGCACCCTGGAACGGCTGCATGGGGGACAGCCTCTGCCTGGGGAGTCCCCTCTGCTTCCTGGCCCTCACCCTCCTGTCTCCCCCAGGTCCTTTGGCGTTGTCCTCTGGGAGATCAGCAGCCTGGCCGAGCAGCCTTACCAAGGCCTCTCCAACGAGCAGGTCCTCAAGTTCATCATGGACGGCGGGTGCCTGGAGCAGCCGGAGAACTGCACCGAGAGGCTGTGAGTCGGGAAGGGGAGGCAGGGGCCACCCTCGGGGTGCCCCTCCGGGTGGGTGGGGGGCACCAGGCAACTCCTTTGCCCTCAGGTGGGGACACCTCAGCGTTCGTTCCATTAGGGGGAACAGGCTCCCTGTGCCCTGCCAACCAGTTTCTCAGGCTTGTCCCTTAAGACGGAGTCGGGGGAGAAGCGGGCTCTGGCGCCACCTGCTGGCAGGCTCCTTGCCTCCTGCCCATCGCTTTCCGGAAGTGGTGGCGAATTCATGCCATGCAGCCAGGCGGCACTGTGCTCTAAACCAGTGGGCCTCTTGGGCTTGCTGATGGGAAGGTCGGCAGTTCTACTCCCCACGACGGAGTGAGCTCCCTTTGCTCTGTCCCAGCTCCTGACAACCTAGCAGTTCGGAAGCACGCCAGGGCAAGTAGATAAATAGGTACCGCTGCGGCGGGAAGGTAAACGGCGTTTCCGTGCACTCTGGTTTCTGTCACGGTGTCCTGTTGCGCCAGTAGTGGTTTAGTCCTGCTGGCCACATGACCCAGAAAGCTGTCTGCGGACAAACGCCGGCTCCCTCGGCCTGAAAGCGAGATGAGCGCCGCAACCCAGAGTCGCCTTGGACTGGACTTAACCATCCAGGGGTCCTTGACCTCACCATACCTCTCCTGCCCCCTTGGCGCAAATTAGTGGCAGAGGGAGACGGGTCCTTTTTTTTAGTGGGGGGTGAGGTCTCAGCCTTCTTTGCCCCAGGGCTGCTAGTGGCAACCCCAGAAACAGAGGGCTTGGGGGAGGCAGCGATGGCCATTTGGCATCGGAACGGTTTTTGGGGAGCTGACCCCCCGGTGCCTTTGTCCCCCCCCCTCTGCAGCCACGACCTCATGCAGCTGTGCTGGCAGTACAACCCCAAGATGCGCCCGACCTTCACGGAGGTGATTGAGATGCTGAAGGACGAGCTGCACCCCTCCTTCCGGGACGTCTCCTTCTTCTACAGCGAGGAGAACAAGCCCCCCGAGACGGAGGACTTTGAGATGGACTTTGAGAACATGGAGAGCATCCCCCTGGACCCGGCCTCCTCCTACTCCCAGCGGGACGACGTCGTCCTGGGCCGGGACAACGGCCTCTCGGTGGCGCTCAAGGGCAGCTACGAGGAGCACGTCCCCTACACACACATGAACGGCAGCAAGAAGAACGGCCGCATCCTCTCCATGCCCCGCTCCAGCCCCTCCTAATGGCAGGGGTGGGGGCGCACCCGGCTTTTATCTCCCCCCCCCCTGCCCCGGCGGTTCCTCTCCCACACAAATCTCAGGACTGGCAGTATTTTTGCAGACACACCGCGGACTCGCTTTCTACCGAAAAGACAGACTTTTTAATCGTTGCGGAAGATTATTCTTATTACTACTACAAGGACAGTGAATTTTCTCCCCCCGGGAAGGCAAATCACGTCGTATTTCTGGGTCGGGGTGGTTTTTTTTGAGGGGGGGGGAGGTTAGGGGCGCGCAAACGTCGACTCGCCGTCAGCAGCCTTCGTCTGTGAAAGACACAAGCGGCCGTTTTGCGGCATTTCCACCTGGCCCGGATCCCCATGCACAATGCTGTGGCTTTGAGACGGGGAGGGGCTTCTCGGGAGTAGGAGGGAGAGGGGAGACCCCTCTGCCTACCTCCAGTTCCACGGTGGGGTGGGGGGGGGGCTCTTTAGCGCGCCGACAGCCCAGAACCACCTTCCCAAGCAGAACCCGGAAGCGTGTTCCCTCTCTTCTTGCCTGTCCCCCTCTTTCGGAGGGGATTCCGTTGCCATTTTTTCCTTTCCTTTTTTTTTTTTTAATTTAAAAAAATTAGGATCTGAAGGATCTCTTAAGGCGTGTCCCACCCAGATCTGTCTTTCTGTCCCGATTTGACCAACTGCTGCTGCTTTTCTCAATGGGTTAATCGGTGCGTGTGTGTGCGCGGAGCTATATGGGGGGAGCGAGCGAGTCTTTTTGTACAGAACCGTTTTCTCCAGCCACGGAGGGGCGTGAGAGCCAGCCCCCGCCCCGGAGTGAATGGATTCTCAAGAGATTATTTTTATACTGAAGAACTTTTGGGGCGAGGGGTCCCCCACCCTGTCGTCGTCCCCCCCCCAGCAAAGCGAGGTAGCCAAAGCAGTAGCCAACACCCCCTTTAGGACCCCCCCCAAGTGCTTTTTGGCGGCTTAAAAATAGCACAGAGTGAGCCACCTCCCTTTGGGCCCTGTCCGGTTAGCGTCCCGTGTGTGTGTGTGTGTGTGTACATAAATATATATATATGTTTGTTGTGACATATTTAAGTCCGAGGTAGCCAACCTCCTTATAAATTATTGTTGCCTTTGTCGATTCCCCCCCACCCAAAAACCTTCTAGGGTGGGGGGGAGCCTTGCTTGGTGGTGGACCTGACAGGGAGACTTGCTAAGCGTTTGCGTTTCTGTTTTGGCAAAGTTGGCAGACGGCGCTAGGGAATTTTGGTGGGAAGTTCGCGCAGGATCCATCGCGGCCTCCTAGGGTCCCGCAGCCACTTGGCTAAGCCGCTGGTCTGCAGGCAGGAAGTCCGGATAGACGGGGGGTGGAAACACCCCCCCCCACTTGAGGGGCCGCCAGGCCTGGCATCTTGCCGGAAGGGCCGCAGCCCCACCGTCAGAGCTCCTGCTTGGCACGCAGAAGGTCCCAGGCGCGCGCCCCGCTGGCAGCGTCTCCAGGCAGGACTGGCGAAAGGGCTCTCCGCCTGGAGAGCATGCTGCCGGTCCGTGCAGACAACACTAGCCTAGGCAGGCAAACGGTCTTGCTCTGGCCTTGTGCCCCCTGTGCCTTTGCCTCAGCCCCCCTTTTTTTGGGGGGGGGAATAAGCCCAAACGCTGTGATTATTTGCCAGGGAGGCAGAGATGGAGGAGGAGGAGGAGATGGCGGCTGGGGAAATGTTTCTGCCCTGCTAAACCCGGTCAGTTGTGCAATCTGCCTGTGTGTCTCCCGCCTGTGAGGTGGGGGCAAGAACTTCACCCTCTTCAACCCTTGGGGTTTTCTTTTTTTTAGGGTTTCTCCCCCCCCCCCCCCGGCTTACCTCCCCAGTGTTGCACTTTAGAGCTTTTCTGCTCCAGTCAGTGGGCCCCACAGAATTTGTGGGGTCCGCCCTCTGCTTCTCCTCCTCCTCCCCTCCCCAGTTCAGATTTCCTCTTCAGTCCCAGGCGATTGTTCGCCTGCTGAAATTTGCATCGCCAAAACCTCTCTCTTACCTCAGTGTCATTTGAAATAAGCTTTTTCTATAAAAAAAAGAGAAAAAAGGAAGAAAAAAACCCCCTGTATTTCCTTATAATGTGAATCGTTCTGAGAAAAAGAAACCGACATGGATCTTGTCGAGTCGACGGAATAAGCGGATCTGTAGGCCTTGTGGGTACTGGACAGACTAATTACACATAGGTGGTTCTGTGCCCCCCCCCCCAAAAAAAATCCACTCTGCTTGCCTTCGTTGAAAATGCACCTTGATTTATCTTCTTTTTTTATGCTGAGCACAAGGAGGATGGAGGTTTGAATTTGATGGGGGGGGGGCGTGTGCTGGGGAGCGAGGAAGATTGTTTGGGGTGGTGTGCCTCTCCCAGGAAAGCAGGGCCGTTGTTAGGAGCTGCCTCAAGGGCCCCCCTCCCAGAGCGGTGGGGTTTTTCATGGGCGCCATGGTCACAATCAATAGCACATTCATGGTGGGCTCCTCCTGGGCCTTCCATGCTGCGCTCCTGCGACGCTTCCTCAACGTTGGCGCCTTATTGCCGCCTGCAGGGGCATCTCTTGGTGGGACAGAGCACAGAGCGGGAAGTGCGATGTTTGGGAACGAAGCAGCTTTCTCTGTCTGCCCTGAAACCTTTGCAGAGTGGCGTCAACCCACCCCTAAGGCCATCGTGTGAAGATGCCTAGAAGGGGGGTCCTTAGTCTCTCCTGCCAGTCTGCAATTTTGTTTTGCGCCCATTTGAAAGATTAGTGAGCCTCGAGCGCCCCAGAGCTTTCAAGTCGCCCCTGACGCCTTTGGCCCTAGTTTGCACAGAGAGAGAGGAGGCCTCACATCTGCCAGCCTGGGTAGAGATGTGCCACGTTGCTGTTCAAAAGTTTTTGGTGCTATCCATATTGCGGAGCCTCTTGCACTTAGGGGAGAAGGGCCCAGAGCGCCTGTCCGTTTAAGGGGAGCCGGGGGGGGGCTGGTGCTGGAAGGGAGAGCAGAAAGGCACACAGGAAAAAAAACCCTTTTCGAAAAGATTCCCCTCTTGAGAACCTCAGCTCAGTGGTTGAGCACTTGCTTCACGGGGGGAGAAGGGGACTTGTCCTACTGCAATCCCCAGCAACCTCTCCTTGGCAGCTGGGCTTTAAAAAAGCTCTCTTCATGCCCCGGGCAAACTGGGTCATCTCCAACGGAGTCCAGTTCCTCGATGGCATCAATGGGTCTGCCCTGCGTTGGGCGCAGAGCTGCGTAGACGAGGTGGGGTAGGGAAGCAGCTCCCTAGATGTTGGCCGAGGGGTGAGGGTGGAGGCTGGCCCAGTGGGGTGCTAGGCGGTCAGGGTCCCCCTTCTGCACGGCAGCTGTAGCTTAACTGATGCTGCCATCCCGCTGCTGCCCCCTGAGGCAAGGGCCTTGCGCTGTCTAACGGAAGGGCCGGGCGCGGCCTTCGGACCTCTTTGTGCTGGGATTGCGGATGAGGCGCTGTGAGCTGCAAGTGAACCAGGCCGGCTGCTCAGCTTGTGTGTCCTCCGCCTTCTCTCCCTCCCTCGCCTTCCCAATTGCCCCTTCTGCCCGCAGCCACTATCAAGCAGCTGCCCTCCAGCGCGGTTCCTCCTGCCAGGATGGAGGGGAGTTTCCGTTGTGCCTTGCCTCCCTTCGGAATAGTTGCAAACAACTGGCAAGACTTAAGTCACACGTGGGGTTTCGTTTAGGTTGTTTCCCATTAAGGTCACAAACTCCGGTTTTTGAGTTCCAGCCTGCCTTGAGAACTCTGACTCGCCAGCCTTTCGTTCTGTCTGAACCCCGTGGAGGATCCTGCAGGGTGGAAGAAGCATCCCTCTCCGTTTTGCCAAGCGAGACCCACAGAGGGGACTCCAGCTCGCTTCAGAGTCAGAGTCAGGAGTTCTCTTGCTCGCGTTGCAGGGGGTTGGGCTGGATGACCCTCGGGGTCCCTTACGATTCTGTGAGCTCTGCGTGTTCTCTAGGACTTTTGCTGGACACAGCCGTCTCTCTTGTGTGTGCTCCTTCGCCCCGGTTTATTTCTGTGGAAATCCGTCGAGCGCTTCTCAGCCCTGTCCCGGAAGCAGAAGGGGGGTTTACCCACCGCCTTGCCTGTTGGTAAAATCACCTCGCCACCAACACACACTGCTTTTTGTTGATTTTTGTTGCTGCTGCTGCTGCTGTTCAGGACTGGTCCAGGTGTCTTAAAACGTGTTTTGTTTTCTTTATTTTATATATATATAAAAAGAATCACAATGCAAGCGTTTCCTAGGGACGTTTTGAATTGCCCCATTGCCGGAACGTTGGAAAGGTTAACGGATCTCTGCACGGAGAAAGCTGGGCTGGCTTCCCCCTTGCGAGGCGGACGGACAGGGTGGGGCCGCCTCCTGGGTCGCCCCGGGGTCCAAGCAAAGGCCTCGCTGGGTTCCCCAAGCCCGCCGTGGAGTGCCTGAGAAGCCAGCCCCCCCGCTGCCCCACTTTCCCTACACGTGCAGAGGATGGTCCCCAAACACTGAGAAGGGGCGGCATTGGAGAGAGAGAGAGAAAGGAAAGAAAATACCTCTTGTTTTTAAAATAAAAGGATCAATATCAATATGTGCCATGGTTTTGAGAAGAATTCATAGAAAAAGAGTAGGCCCACTTGATTTTTATTTCTTTTGTCAGTGCTTTTCATATCGGAGCCCAGGCAGTGATGTGTACAGAGAGTATCTTTGAATATCAAACGGATTTTTCTTTGCTGTGTGTAAAATATTGAACAATTAACTGTTTATATTAAAAAAACACAAAAACAAAATTCTGAATAAATTATCCAAGAATGCCTCCGACTCCCAAGGGTCCTAGTCTGCGCTGCTAAACGCTGCTTTGTTTTCTAGCCTTGCAAATCCCAGCCTCCTGCTGCTGCCTCCTTCTTCGCTGTTTCTGGGCCCCTTTGCAGGCTCACAAAATCTCTTCCCAGCCTGAAGCTACCAGGGAGTGTTGCATTAGACCAAGATAAAAATGGATTACTGATGATAATAATAATAATACTGTAATAAAGAAATGCAGGCTTGTGTCCAGTGCCGCTGTTCTACTCAAGAGTCATTTAAGCCCTTAATTTTGGTGAGTCTTGAGTAAGGCTTTGCTGGAGGCAGCCCACTGCCAACTCAGTGGTTTTAGATGGCAGGACAGGAGATCCTGACTACATTAGGAAGAGCTTCCTGGTGGTTTGACAGGTCGGAAGGTGGCGTGCTCTCCTTCCCTGGGGGGGGTTTCAAGCAGAGGTTGGACAGCCACCTGTCATGGGTGCTTTAGTTCCTGGGGGTTGGGCTAGATGACCCCAGGGTTCCCTTCCAACTCTGCATCTCTAGGATTCTGTGAAGCCCATGATTTCTAAAAGCTGCTCCCGCAAACTGAATAGCAAACCAGTCGCACAGATGCAGTTCATGTTCCCATAAACAGCTGGGTCGCACCTTAGTTTAAAAGCCTGGCAGTGGGCAGCTGGCGATCGATTCAGGACTCCCCGCTCCTGTTGCCCATGCTGACAAGAGTTTGGGGTGCAGGACCTGCCTTCTTTGTCCAGAGTCCGACCCTCGCTCTGCCTAGACCAGTTCTGTCGACGCAGGTCCGCCGCGGCAGAGGCGAAGACCTTGGGGTGTCTGCCAGCCCCAGCTGCATTTGGAAGCGGGGTTCTTTCTGCACACCAAGCAGGTGCTCTCCCCAAAGCAGCATCTGGATTCCTGCACTGCAGCGGCTTGGACTAGATGGCCCTTGGGGTCCCTTCCAGCTCTGTGGCTCTTCAAGGGCTGATGTGATAGAAGCTGCCTTATCAGCTTGTCGGTCCATCTCGCTAAGGACTGTCCACACCGGTTCTCGGGAACCTGCCCTGCATGCGTCCCTCGGGCTGAATCGGCCCGTGGCTTTGAGGCTGAGAAACGGCTGCTTATCTCGCTGAGAGCAGAGTCCGGTTGCCCAACTTCCTTCGCAAGTACCGGGTGCCTGAGATGAGCCAGAGGAACTCCCAGCCCTGCCGGTGCTTTCTTTCAGGAGTGTGTCTCTGGACACCCTTTGGAAATGTGGTACATACAACCCCCCTGCTTTTTGGCCTCCTCAGCGACTCTTCCCCCAACCGGGCGCCTTGGGACTACAACTCCCATTGGCCCCCACAGCCTGTGTAATATTGGAGCTCCAAAGCTCTGGAGGGTGTCCCATTGAAGAAAGGCTGTTTCTGTGAGTTTTAGCACAAGGGGGAAGTGGAGGAACATTAGCAGTTGCTCTGTGTGGCGGCTGCCGGGCGCCTTGACGAGTCCTGACGTGGCCCCGCGCTATGTTTCCCGCAAACGGTAGCTAGATGCAGTGCTGCTGCTGGCAAGAGTGAGGCCTTGCCGGCCTGTAACGCCTGTGGCTCAGAGATCTGCACATTTGCTGCCGGGCCAAGTTCATAGAATCATAGAACGGTAAGACTCGAACCCACAACCCTGAGATCAATAGCCTCATGCTCCCCTGGACTGAGCTACTCAAGGTGTTACTATTAGTACCCCATAAGTGCCTGTTAACGTTAACAGAGTATCTTTAAATGCTGCTGGGTGGTTTTTATTGATAGTTTTAATATTCCCTGAAAAACCACCTAGCAGTCCCATTGCAATTGAGCGGTATGTAGACTTTGTTAACTGAAACCAAACAGCATTCCATCCGCCTTAAACCATGGCAGATCCTCCCCCCCTCCATCGAGCTCAGGTTTGTCAGCACAGGCTGGCAGCGTCTCTCCTGGTTAACAAACCTGGTAACAAAAGTCGCTCAGAAAGCCTGCAGAGCTGCTGCCAGTCCGTGCAGGCAATACTGAGCAAGGTGGGTACAAGGTGCTGTCTGTATATTTTGTGGCCCCCACAAAAGGAGGGAGGACCATTAGCAGAAAGCGAGTGGCATGAAGAAGGGGTGAGTCAGTCTCACCTTCCGGAGATGGGAGGAGGTTTCTTAAGAGAAAAGGAAGTGGTTGGTTTCGAACTGGTTACCCTAGCGAGCCAACTGCCTTTATTTCATTTTATTTTTGGCTGCTCCGAGTGCCCAGCGAGAGAAGAGGCATCAGGAAGCAAGAGAAAGAGAATCTGGGTAAGTCCGCCCCCGCAGAGAGAGCAAGCTTCTGAGCTCAGCAGAACGCTTCTTCAGCCTGGATGTTAAAATGCAGAGGGAAGCGGGGTTGAGAGAGCGAGGAGGAGAGAGCAAAGATTTTGCCACAGTCTTAAAGGGAGGAAGGTCAGCAGGAGGAAGAAGGCGATGCGGGGAACTGGCTGGGGGCAGAAGGAGGTCGGGTGGGGCAGGGGCAGGGGCCGGGCCCCCTTTCGCCCCAGCAGACCTCCCAGCGCCCTTCTCCAGGTTCACCAAGTGCCTCGGTCTCAAAGAAAGTCCATACAACCCCCAAGCCCAAGTTTTGGAAGAGGGAGGGAGGTTCTATTCCACAAGTGTGTGTGTGTGTGTGTGTGTGTGTGTGTGTCTCTGCCTGACCTACCTCTCAGGGTTGTTGGGAGGATAAAATGGGAAAGAGGGGAATTGCTCAGGCCGCCTCGAGCTCCTGGAAAGGAAGACGACGGGGCACGAATTTAACAAATGGATGAAATGGGTGAAGAGAGACCTGCCCTTTCTGTGCCCCAGAGTCGTCTCCTGACCCCTCCAGCCCTGCTTCCAAAGTGACAGCGACACCCTCTGGCTTTCGAAGTGCCCCCTTTAAGCAGGGCAGCCGCTACAAAGCCTGCCTTTTATTCAGGCTCGAGGTGTGTACGTTGCGTGTGTGTGTGTTCAGGTATTTCTTGTCTGTGCGCTGATCCCCGAGGCTTCGCCTGTCGCTCTGAGCCACTTTCGTGCCAGGAGGAAAACGGGGGTTCCGAGTTAAGGCTGGAAATCCCATCCTCACAATGCGACGGCCGTGCACAGAGGGCGAAAGGCGCAGGATTCACTGGAGGGCGTTAAGCAAAATGCCAAGGCAGCGGGCATCCAGATTTGCCTCTCCAGAGCTGCCTGTGCGATCCGGTGGGCGCGCCCGAGCAGGTGCCAAGGCAGCCGGCTTGCCTCTACTCCTGTGCTCCTCCTCCTCCATCATCAGCTGATGCCTTTGACAAAGTCCTTGCCTGTCTCCTCTCTCCCAGTCCTTCCCTGGCTTCCCCGGGAAGAAGCTGCCTCCCTCCCTCTTTCTTTCTTTCTTTCTTTCTTTCTTTCTTTCTTTCTTTCTTTCTTTCTTTCTTTCTTTTCACAGCTTCTTTTCCGCCTGCCTCCCCTGCAAAGCCCCCCCATGGCCGACTCGCTCCTCAACCACTCTTGGCCGTCTTTCTCCAGGCGATGGATGAAAAGGTGGTCCTTCAAGCGAGGTAACCTGGCTAAAGGGCAACGCCAAGCGGGGTGGGGTGGAGGCTGCCTTTGCAAAGGGCGGCAGAGTGGGGCGGGGGGCGGGTGTGTGCTAGGATTTGCTTTGACCCCCGCCAGCACCCAGGGCTTCCTGCTTCCAGGGAGGAGGAAGGGGCGGCCAGCGAGGGTCCTCCGGCCTCAGGAGACTTCTCTTTGAAGTGGGTTCTGCTGAATGAATCGATGCAACCCCATTAATCAATTGTTGACCTGCTCTGCTATTTCTGCCTCCACGGTTTTAATTAGGGGCGAGGTTGGTTCAACATGCATGCTGCGTGGTTTTTACATTGTTCCCGGAGTTCTACAGTATGCCGTAACCCCGGGGGTAGCGGGTTTGGTATTTCAGGCTGGAAATTGCCATAATAAATAACCGGTGCATAAAATGTGGGTTGGATGTAGCTGGCAGGATTGGGCTGTGCCTGTTGAACCTCCACCTGCCCTGTTCAAAGGACCAGCTGCTTCTGAGGCAGGGGCCAAACTCTCCAGGTAGCCAGGAATCCCTCCTGTGCCTCAACTCCTTTTCCTGGACCCCGTTTTACTCTGACACCCCCAAATCTTGACTCTGTCTTTTGCAAAGGGAGGTGTTGTAGCTCAAGACTCTCTCCCTGGAGAGCCCCGGTGCTGCCAGTCAGTGTTGGCAGCCCTGCGCTCTGGCACCGGTTCAGGGCAGCTTCCCCTGTTCCTGAGCGAACCGATCCTTTTGTCGCTGCCGCGGGGGCCGAAACCTCCAAGGAAAGGCCCAACGCTGGCTGGCAAGAGGCGCTGTTTTTCAGGAAGAAGGTCCCAGGCTCAGGCTCTGATGGCAGCATCTCCACCCCCTGCCTGACCCTCTGCTGTCAGTCAGTGCAGACCAAGGCTCTGACTCCACAGGAGGCAGCTCCCCATGGCCCTATTTAAACCAGCACCTTTTTCAGGGGTGTCCCCTGCCCAAAATCCTGGAGAGCTGCTACCCGGCGCCTGGGCCCTGGGGCAGAGGCCATTCTGCTTCCGTGCTGCAGCCATAGCCTTTTATGGTTCACCGTTGGAGATGGGCAATTTGCAGGATCTGCTTCATGTCCCCAGGAGCTTATTAAGAACATCGGAAGCGTCCTGAAGCAGGATGTTTGTCATGCCAAAGGGGGCCCATGGGGTCCGGCCTGCTGTCCTCGTGATGGCCAGACATGAGTCCCCAGGGGAAGAATGTCCCCAAGGAGGACTGAGCGCAGCAGCAGCAGCAACTCTCACTGCTTGCGATTCCGACCGCCATAGCCAGGCTTATCCTCTGCGAATTTCTCTAATACTTTTCCAAAGGGCCCTGCGGCTGGATCAGGCCACGGGGGCCCCCGCCTAGTCCAGCAGCCTGTCCTCACATGCTCCCAAAGGGAAGCCCCCATAAGCCAGGGCCTGAGAGCAACAGCCTCTTCCCATTCTGGTTCTCCACTGTTCTAAGGTAGGCTGGCTCTGCCCATGGAGGAATCAGAATCACAGAATTGTAGAGACCCTCTGCAATGCAGGAATCTCAGTTAATGCATCCATGACAGATGACCGTCCAACCCACAACCTCTCGAGGGAGACCGTTCCCCCGTCCAACAGCTCTGACTGTCAGAAAGTCCTTCCTGATGTTTAGTTGGAATCTCCTTCCTTGTCACTTGAAGCCACAGGTTCGAGTTTGCTGACTTCCTGCATTTAATGCAGACTTTTGCTCGGAGTCATGAGAACTTGCTTCATTGTAAAGGGGAGGACCACGTCTCAGCCGCATGCTTCTCCTGGGTTCAATCCTCTCTGGGTAGGGCTAGACTGGAGAGCTGCTGCCAGCCGGTGTGGACAGTACACAGCTGGGTGGGGCTGGTGGTCTGAGGACCGCAGCTCCTTCAGGGAGAAACCATCTGGCCTGTCCCTTTCGCCTTCTCGATTCACGCACCCGGCTTCTCTAGAGAGGCTAAGGGTGCCCTGATAGATTCGCACCCCACACTTTCCTCCAAAGGGGCCTATGAAGGAAGGCCAGCCTGGGGAGAGGGGCTGAACGTTGTTCACTGGGGCTCCTGGCTGAATTCGAACGCTGACCTGAGCACGCACACCCATCCCCAGCCATTGCTGAATCGGGTTGTGGACGGGAGGAGAATGGGCCCATTTCCAGTCTGTGGGCTGCATTCCCTTTCCTGGGGCCGCACAGAGAGCCTTGGAGGGCCACATTCTGCCTCGGGGTGCGTGTGCTGAGGATCCCCTTCTGCACTTTTGAGACTGTCCTTTTCCCAAGAAGGCTTCAAAAGCTGAGGCTCTCGTCCTGGTTTCTGTCTGGTTCAGGTTGTTTTTATGCCCGGTTTTATACTGTTGATATAGATGCATCTGTTGTTAAGGATTTTTATTGCTAATTGCTTTGGGATGTCTTTTATGGGAAGTGATTCATAAACCGAAGTAAGCCAACGAGCGGGCCTGGGAGGGTGTTGTTTTCCTGGGTGTGCAGGCCACATCTCGGGAGGCGAAGGGCTCCGAAGGGCTCTGCGCTGGGAGAGCTTTGCAGCCCAGGGACAAGGTGGCAGGAATCTGGGAAAGAGGCAGAACTCCCCATTGAGAGGGGAGGTGGGCAGACGCCCCTTGTGCCTCCCTCCTTCTTCTCTCCCCTCCAGATCCTCCGCATTCTGCAGTGTCTCACTGATGCAATAGCTGTGGGCCGTCCACACAGCTGTTCCGCTTTGCTTCCCCAAGGTTGCCACCCTATTGCTATCCGGGGAGGGGTCAACTCTTGGGCTACACAGCAAAGGAAGCGGGGCACAAAATTAAATTCAGGTTAACTGGAACTCTTGTGGCGTGGTAAGTTTCAGGAAGTCAGCAGCGACAGGGAATGAGAGTCAGAAGAGCCCGCGGGATCAGGCCAAATGTCCCCCCATCCATCCTCGCAGTGGCCGCCCAGAGGCCCCAAAGGGATGAAGCCCAGAAGCAGGACCCCAGCGTGAGAGCATCTCTCCCCCTTCTGAAGTTGCCAGCAAGTGGCGTTCAGACACCTCAAAGCACGGAGGAAGGACGGAGCCAAGTGCAGGAGCCCCAAAACATTTGCAGGAGACAACACCAGTGCCGGATTTACATATAAGCTCAACAAGCTCTAGCATAGGGCCCCACTCTCTTAGGGCCCCCCCCAAAGAAATTTAAAGGGAAAAGAAAGACTGGATGTACATTTCCAAAATGTTAAGATTAAAAAAACAACCTACCTACAGCAACAGTGTTTTGTGTTGTGTAGGCTCCAAGGATGTGAGTCATGGGCCCCGCCTGCTAGCTTGCTCCCTAAATATCACTGCTTTGCTCCTTTCTATATATAGGGTGCCGACATTCTGCATGGACTGGTTGCAGGGCAAGATGTGCCAATGGCTTGCGATACCTGTTGGGTCCATCAATGACCATCTAGCATATATTTAACACACAAAAACAGTGACAATTTGTTGTCGAAAAAAGGACAGCTGGACATATACCTTCAGGAGCTTAGGGCCTCATCCAACCTAAATCCAGCCCTGGACAACGTGGTACTGAACGTTGGGTGGGAAGGGTTGCCTTATTGGGGGGGGGCGGTGCGCACTTCTGTTGAATAGGCTGCTGAGCAGGTTTTGTTTGCAGGGTGATGTCCACTCATTTAAGGAGCGTTCCCCTGCCTCCCATTTGTTTATGGGGAACTTAGAGGACGCAACGGAGAGGCGAGATGATGGGGCAATGGCTGCTGCAAGGCAAGCGATGCCCCGGAGCAACTTCCCCACCGCCCTCCTCGTCACAACCCCCACCCTCCGAAGGACCTTTGGAGGAAGTGGGTTTTCGCTGCGCAAGGCGTCCCCACGTCACCCCTGATTGCACAACCTGAGCTTGCCTGTGAAGCGAAAGATCCAGTAAGGGCCTCCTCCCGCGTCTGGTCTTGATCCAGCGTTTTTTGTTGTCCTTATTTTTACCAATGTTGCCTTTTATTACCTGCCCTCCATCCTAATGCCCTGCAGGCTGTGGCTGGCTTGCGGGAGGTGTCACCAGAGCATTTCATCCTGATTGCCTTGCAGGCTGCCTAGAGCTCTTCCTGTCGATCCGCCGGACGCTTTTCGATGCATTTACTTCCCTGTCGCTTTCTCAGCTGCAAAGGCTTTGCTTCTCTTTGTGCTCACCCGTTTTTAAACAGAGCAGATCTGCTGCCACAATCTGCTGGAAATGTGCAGCTCCGAGGTTCTGGTTTCTTCCTGACTCCCTCTTGAGAAACAACGGCAGTCTGGAGCAAGGACCAGGGTGGGCGCTGTGGTGCAGTGGGTCCGCTCCTTCCTCCTGGGCCGTGTCCAGAAAGTGGTGTCGGAAGATAAGTGTTCAGACCCCTGGGTTCTCACAAATTATGAGGTGCTTCAGGGCTCCATCCTCTCCCCCATGTTTTTTAACATCTCTATGGAGCCACGAGGAGAGATCATCAGGGGGTTTGGGTTGGGTGTTCATCAGTATGTGGATAATACACAGCTCTACATCTCTTGTAAATTGGAACCAGTGAAGGCGGTGAAGTTCCGGTGTGAGCATCTGGAGGCAATTGAAGGATGGATGGCAACTTAATGGATTGAGGTTGAATCCTGACAATACAGAAGTACTGCTTATGGGGAACAGGGGGTGGGTGGGGGATTCGCTGGTTCTGAATGGAGTAACTGTGCCCCTAAAGGATGAGGTGTGCAGCCTGGGGGTCATTACGGACTCACAGCTGTCCATGGAGGCGCAGGTCAATTCTGTGTCCAGGGTGGCTGTCTGCCAGCTCCATTTGAGACCCTACCTGCCTGCTCCCTGTCTGGCCAGAGTGGTACGTATTCTGGTTATCTCCCGCTTGGAGTACTGCCATGTGCTCTACATGGGGCTATCCTTGAAGGTGACTCGGAAACAACAGCTAATCCAGAACATGGCTGCCAGACTGGTGACTGGGAGCGGCCACTGGGACCACACAACACCGGTCCTGAAGGATCTTCACTGGCTCCCAGTGCTTTTCCGAGCACAATTCAAAGTGTTGGTGCTGACCTTGAAAGTCCTAAACGGCCTCAGCCCTGTATCCCTGAAGGAGCGTCTCCACTCTGGACACCGGGGTCCAGCTCCAAGGGCCTTCTGGCGGTTCTCTCATTGCAAAAAGTGAAGCTACAGGGAACCAGGCAGAGGGTCTTCTCGGTGATGGTGTCTCCTAGAGCCATTCAAAAGTGGAACAGGCTCCCTCGGAAGGTGGTGGGGTCTGCTTCTTGGAGTTTTTAAACAGAGGTTGGGGTGGCCACCTGTCAAGGGATGCTTTAGCTGTGAATCCTGCCTTGCCAGGGCTTGGACCTGATGACTCTTGGCGGCTCCCTTTCAACTCTACAGTCCTGTGATTCTACAAAACGGTTTGCCCCAAAAAAACAGGTGCTTATTGGGAGAATTTAGCACTAAAATGCTAATGCATCTTCACAAGGATTTTGCTGCAGAAATGTGGAAAAGAAAAAAGCTGGAGTTTGACAGCTCCTTCCTCCACCTGTTCTGGAGGGACGGGTGAGGCCAGAGGTGAACTGTCTGGCCTTCCTTGATGGAGGAGGGGGGTCTCCCCATCCCCTCCTGCCTCTGGTGCTCCTTCGCTGCCTCTCTCCATGGTACTAACTGGGGACTGCCAAGCAGACCAGACGCGCAGAGGGGCTTGTGTCTGTTGTTGGTGCTGCGTGTGAGAGCGAGCCAACGAGAGCGCCTGGTGTTCTCATCCATGGCAGCCCGCACATTGCCTAAAATGGTCTCCCTGAAGCCTCGGGCGCTTCCTCTCCCCTTGAAGCAGCCGCCCCTCCTGCGCACGGCATGTCCCGGAGCCCACAGGGCCTGATTTATCGAGTGTTGAGGCTGGAGCATCTCCCATCTCTCGGGTGGCGGGGGGGGGGAGGTTCAGGTTTATGGATCAATGCTAGAGAGGGCCTGGGTGAGCCTAGGACAGCACATCTGGGGCTGCAAAACATCCGGGTGTTTCTCTTCTCCCCACCTCTCACTTGAAACAGCAGCAGTTGCAAGCACAGCTGCTCTTCTGTGAACAGAGCTGAGCTGTGGAACTCCCTACCACAGGAAACTCTAAAGAGGAGAGGGCAAATTCATGGTGGATCTCATGCCCCGTACCTTCCTGCTGAAATCCAACAACTTCCCACGCTGCAAGAGTTCCGGGGTGGTTCTTCTTGCCCCCACTTCTGTTTCCTCTCTACTGCGAGTGACAGGGGAGCGGGGAGGGCTGTCAATGGCTACTGGCAACGGATAGTAGGGGAGAAGGGGTCAGGTTCTGCCTCCAGTTAGTGCTGCACTGTGTTTCTCCAAAGGTCTCAGTTCAGACAGGAGCTGTTTGCCCCTCCTCTCGGGTGGGCAGAGGGGAAGAGGACGGCCGGAAGGTTCCCTGCAAGTGGGAAAGCAATAGAGCCACTTGGAGGCTCGCTAGGTGGGGAGGAAGCCGGACAGAGAGGAGGGGGTGTAGGGAAGAGGCTGGCACTGGGAAGCGGCCCCTCTGTAGCAGAAAAGGTGGCCCTTGGCTCTGCCTCCAGTTATGCCTGCTTGGCACAGCAATGGAGTACAGTTGAAGCTCAGAAAGAAAAAAATATGTAGAGGGAGAGACGGTCTGGAACAAAGGTTCTGGAGTCTTAATCTTTGTGACGTGGAGTTTGCAAGCACACTTCGTGGGATGTATGAACTGCCGTGCTTTTCTTAATCCAGGGGTGGCAAATCTCAGTTGCAGGGGCTGAATGCGGCCCCCGGGTTCCTCTTTCTGGCCCACACACCCTTTCCCCATCTTCCTGGAGTGTTTCTGTCCGGTTGGAAAGTGTCCTTGAACATCGAGAATGTCTCTTTCTTGCCCGGATGGAGGACACAAACTCCTTGCTCGGTCGGACGAGGGAGATGCTTTTTCATGGGGGCTGCAGTTAACTCCCTCCTTCCTCTTCAGGGTCTGAGTGCAAGCCGGCAGCGCAGGATTTCCCTGGCAGCCGGACCATCCCGGCCTCGGGTTGCAGCAGCCCAGACACCTTGTCCCCGTCCTTGACCGCGGAGGATGAGGTCTTCTTCGGCAGCATGGCAGAAGAGAGGGTAAGGAAGCACCATGGGATCCGTCCCAGCAGTGGGCTGCGTTGCCTGGGTGAGGAGCCTTGGGCCTGGGAGCAGGATGTGGTCCTTGAAACCCCCTCTGCTGGAGCCGTCGGCCTCCCCTCCAGGCCATGCCTCTTGCCAGCCCTCCTTGAGAGCTTCTGCCTGTCTGAGATGTGCCTCTGGGCTCCAGGGATGTCTCTCATTTGTCCGGACGGAGGGCAGAGCGAGGGGGCAGAAAGCAGCCCGCAGTCAACATCATGGACTGGTTGCAGGCAGAGGAATAGTGAGAGGCACTAGCTGGGGAACTCCCGAGTGAAGAAGGTGGCAAATAAATATAATATTTACTGTGCCCCAGTCTCTGTTGCCTTTCTATCCCTCCAGGGAGCTTGAGGGTGGCAGCACCCTCACAGCACCCCTGCGAGGTAGGCCACTCTGACCCCTCCCTCCCTCTCTCTCGGCAGGAGGACGCCTCCTCTCCAGAACAGGACGCCTCCCCGGGCACGATCCACAGCAGTGCGGAGGACCTCCTCTCGATAGACTCGGCTCTGCAGGGCTCAGAGTATTACAAGGACTTGGGACTCTCCTGGCCGCCCATGGAGGCTGCTGCTGCTGGCGGTGTGGCTTCCACAGCGGCCTTGTCCCTCGAACGGACATCCCGGGGGGCCGCCGGCTGCTGCACATTGGCTGAGAGGCCCAGGGGCCACGGTGGGGTTCTTCCCCAGGCCCCTTGCCCCTGTGGCCCCGAGGGGCAGGCCAGCTTGGACGTGACACCTCACTACCTGGATGCGGACTGTGCCTGCTCGTGCGGAGCCGGGGCCCGGGGGGCCTTCTCCGGGGAGGAGTCGGGAGCCGCCTTGGAGGGCACGGAAGCATTTCCCATTTTGGCCCGGTCCATGTCCACCTCTCGGAGGCACAGCTGGGAGGCGCCCTTGTCTCCGACGGACGGCCAGCGCAGGTGAGTCTGGCTAGGGTCATTCCAAAGAGCCCCTTCTCCATACCAGCTGGTGAGGCCTTGATGGGGGTGGCACCGCCAGGGGCAGCCCAGTTGACTTGCAACAGGGCCTTTTTGGTAGTGGCTCCCCAAGTGTGAAATTGTCCTCTACAGCGAGGCCTGAAGGAGCCATTCAGCGGGTCGGAAGAGTTGGGGGAAAGCCACCCCTACTGGAGCCTTCTGCTCAGGGACACACTCTGCGTGTGTTCAGATGAATAGGCTTGCCTGGGCCGAGCCTTTGGCTCTGCCGGGTGTTTCTTTTTTCCATGAGATTTTCTGGGGCAGCCTTGACAAAGGAGACGGTCTCTGTTCTTTCTCTCTCTCTCCCCAACTCTCTCTGACCTGCTGTCAAGTTGCTGCTTCTCATCACCCTCAAGAGCCTCGCGGACGCTGTGCGGTTGTGGGAAAATAGCTCCACTCAGACAAAAAATAAACAGTGGAAGGGGGGCGGGAAGAAGCCTCCTCTTTCCATGGTTTCGCATCTGCTTGGAAACAGGCCCGCTGAAGTTAATGGGCCTAAGTTAGTCATCTCTCCATGGAAGTCAATGGGTCTGCTCTGTGTCAGTGGGTCTACAGCCCCGTCTCCCTGGCCTCGCAGCCAGGCTGGTGCAAGCAAGCCCTCATCCAGGCTTCCTTCTGGTGGAGAAGGAAGAACGTGGGGAATCACAGAAGTGCAGAATTGGAAAGGGACCGCAAGCGCCGTCTCGTCCTGGGCAATGCAGGGATCTTTTGCCCGACGTGGGGATCAGACCCACGACCCTGGGAGGCGGTTTGGCTCTTTCTGGGCTCGACTCTTTTAACCTAAGGCAGTTGGCTTGAAGGAGGAGGGGAGGCTGGACAGCTGCTGCATCCTGGTGGGGTGCTGAGCTTGCAGCTGGGAAATGGGGATCCCTGATGGCGGCCGAGCCCCTCATGATCTCCCCATCTGTGAGCATAAGGAGGGCAATGATCCACCCTGTGCATCATCACAGCAGTCAACCCGATGCCTTGACACGAAGCCCGCAAGGAGGACAGGAGAGCCTCTGTGAAACCTCCCCTCCTGTGGTTTCCAGAGTTTGTTATCCAGAAGCATGAACTGCGGAAGGCAGAGCCATTTCCACGAACGCGTCCCTTCCTCTTATAGCCACCTGAGAAAAGGCGACATGGCAGGAGTTTATAAAATTATGCGAGGCATGTAGAAAGTGGAGGCAGGTCCGTCTCCTCCCTCTCAGAGGCGCACCTGGGCTCCTTAAGCAAGGAGCTGTATTGGCGCCTCCAAAGTTGAGAAAGACCGGAAACTCAAAAAGTTTGCTTTTGGCACCTTTCGCACTCCGCCAGTGACTTCCTCCGCAGCCATTGGAGTCTCCTCCTCCTCCACTGTTGGTCCATCTGCCTGACTTTCTTGTATCCATCCTTGGAGTGGAGAGGTGAGGTTTTTGTGCCACACTCCTGGGCCTGTGCTCTGGGGGGGCTGGCAACCTGTTCAACCTCCGGTATAGCCCTTGTTCCCTCTCTTGTAACACTTGTGAAGGTGAATTTTGGAAGGTTAAGAAAGCACTTCTTCATGCAGCGCGGAGCCAAACCACGGAACTCCCTGCCGCAGGAATGCAAGGAAGGCCAGCACCTTAGCTTTTTAAAAAGGATGGGACAAATTCCTGGAGGAGGAGAGGGCTAGTGATGGCCGCTAGCCAGGACAGCTCTGAATATCAGTTGGAGGGGAGAGTTGCTCTTGCGCTTTAGCTGGGAATGGGGGCATCTGGTCAGCCGTTGTGAGGACGGGCTGCTGGGCTAAATGGGCCCCTGGCCTGATCCAGCAGCCTCTCCAATGCTCCAGTTGGCCACCCCTGCCTATACCGTTACTGAGCTCTTGCCTTGCCACGGCATGTGCCCTTGAGTCAGCTGCCTTGGGTGACGGCCTGCATATTCTGCCAAGTGCCCCCAGTTTGCTCCGGTGACCCCAGGCCTCACAAAGCCTGCTTGGCTCCCGTTTCTCGTTCCTGAAGTGACGCCGCTTGAAAGCCATCTCATTTAGGGTGCCAAGCACCAGCGACAGAGACAGAGACAACTTTTGGGCTTTAAAACCTGCCCTGCCACTTCTGCAGAGTGGAAATGTTGGCAGGGCCTGCAAAGGAGAATTAAAAATACATTTTGTTCCGCGGGGCTACGGAGCTGGTGCCAGGCGGCCACCCTTTTTAAGGCTGCGGCTGAGCAGATCTCTCGCGGGGAGATTTCCCTCCCCTGCGGCTCCGAAGGGGCACTATTGATCGGCCAGGAGAGAGAGAGGGGCTATTTTTAACTCTCCCCTCCTTATAAGGTGCCAGGGCAGGGTGGGGGAAGCAATCTCCGTTGGCGATCTTGGCAGGGCTCTCTTGTCGAAAAGGGGCAGGAGCGGTGCTGCTTGTGTCTCAGGCCTGGCAGACGGGGCAACACTGGTGGCAACCTGAGCCAAACTTGCACATAGATGATTTTTAATTTTATTTTTGCAAGGGGGCTGGAACCCCTCCCTGCCCCACATCTGACCAGCCCTCACCAGCGAGCACAAAGGGGTAGAAGTATCCGTACATTTCCTTCTGCCAGTTTCTGTCAAGCTCCCTGCATTTCTTTATAATTCTTTATAAATCCTCATTTTAGGGCAGATTCTGCCAATAAGCACTTTCTTTGGTGACTGTACACGAGATTTGCAAGCGATCCCTCCTCCTCTAATGCATTGTTGTGCATTGTTTTCCACTAACAATGTGTTCATTTCCATGCCAGCTTCCCTCTTTAATATGCCCGTTTTCCACAAAAGGTTCTCTGCTTGGAAAAACGGCCTCGCAGGTTTCAGAGGAGTGCGGACTGTAGAGGGAGTCCAGCATTTTGGTCCTCATGGTGTTCTGGAAAGAGTGGATTTGATCATCCCGGCTTTAAATGCGAACCGGGTCGGATTCCTCCCTCATCCCTCACCGGTACTACTTCTCCAGCATTAGAGAACGACTGAAATTGACCATGCCCATTGATTTCAAAGAGGGCTTTGCCTCCCTGGCTGCCGAGTCTGAAATTTCAAGGGGGAAACTTGAGCAAGGAGCTGTAAGGGGTGGGAAGAGTCAGGGCCTGATTCGTCTTAGGACTTGTCACTTCTCCCAGGGAACCTCTGACTAGGATGGCTTCAGAAACAGAGGATGAGACAAACCCAAGGAGGACATCTATGACTCCTAACTGCAGAGTTTCTCTCGTTGTGACGCGCTGCCGCCAAACCTCTCCTTCCCCCAAACAACCAGGTTCAGCCTGGACGCCTCTGAAATGGGAAGCGACGCAGAGCAGGAGGAGGACGAAAAGGAGAAGCCGCCTCCCGATCCACCACATGCGCCTCTAGCGGGACTAGCAGCTTGGAGCGGCGTCGGCAGCAGCGGCAGCACAGTGATCAAAGTGGAGATCGAGCCCTTGCGCCTGGACCTGGGCCTCGTCCAGAAGCCCGGCAAAGACGTGAGTCGCCTTAGGTGGTAGAGATAACGCAGAGACTTATCTGGCGTACGAGACGAGGTTCCGGGTATTAAATAATTAATATAATACTATTTTGCAGCATGACGTTTTCTCTGGAAAGGGATTCAACCAGATTTGTGGTTTGGGGATGGTTTTGGAATAGGATTCAAAGCCCTACAGGCCCTTCATGCTAACAGAATATCCTTCCTCCCTCCCTCCTCCTCTTCCTTTGCTTTTCCCAGGGTTTCAGCAGTGGTGGAGGGAAGCGGTTGAGGTCCAAGTCTGTCCCGGCCCCCTGCGATGGCGCCTCCTCCTTGCGCATGTCCCGCAGCCTGGAGGTCTCGCTTCCGGTCACCATGGGTCAGTGGTCCTTGTGGGACATGGTCTTGATTGCATGCAGGCACAGTGACAGGAGGGGGAGGGGGCTTCTTGTCCAGCCCCAAATTTGGTGGGAGGACTCATTTATGCAGGCTGATGGGTCCAGACCCAAAGAAAGGGAACTCTCCGTTTTTCCTTAGAAGTTGTTTTTGGAAGAGAGGTTCTCCCAGGCTTCTCCCTACGGTGAAACCATCCAAGGGAGTCTATAGGCCTTGAGCTGGAATTCTTGGCCCCTTCTGGAAACTGCTGCTATTTCATTTCATTTATTTCATTTATATAACGCACCTCTATCCAAGGACCACAGGGCGGTTTGCAGTATGAAAACACCAAACCGTGTTTGTGGATGAGGATGCAAATCACACAGCGGCAAATTTGGCTTGATTGATCAAAGCTGCTTTGGCCATCTGGCGCAATGACCCCATTCCCGCACCTATCCCACCCCAAAAATATATCAGCCTCCCTCTCTCTTTTGCCAAGAAGATGCAGAGGAAAATGTGGGGGTGATAGCACTTTGCTCCGGTGCCGTGTTGTTTTAACTTCCCTGTGCAAGTAAGTCAGAATGGAGGCTCAAGAAGCGCGAGACGTCGGCTAATCCACATGCCTCCCCACCCCACAAACTTCCATGCAGACAAATCAGGATGTGGGGCTGTTGTGGTTTTGTTTTTTTAAAACCCAAAGGCTGATCGTTTTACAATGTGATCAATTTATCCATCTTTTCAAATAATAAGTACCATACTTTTCTGTGTACAAGACTAGGTTTTTTCTTTAAAAACTATGCTAAAAAGTGGGGGTCGTCTTATACATGGATAGTGCATAGGGTGGAGGAATGATTGGCTGCTGCCGCGGCTGTCAGTGGCTATTGGGCGTGTTATTGGCAGCTTCTGCTGGCAAGGGGACAGATGAGAGGCGGATTTTTTAACATGTGCGGGTGAGTGATTTTCAGCAACCCCCCCCCCCAAATATACACGGAAAAGTACAGTGAATAAATGTTGCTGCTTCTGGTGTTGCGTTTCAGGGATAGCGCCCCCGGTGCTGGAGCTGATTGAAAAGGACCAGGTAGCCCCGGAGCAAGTGTAAGTGTCCTCTGCCCTTTGCCCTCAATTCACACACCCCACAGACTCTGAGGATGCCCCCCAAACACTTCCACCACCGTCTGCTCTGAAGCGCTGCGTAGTGCGGAACTGGAGAGCCCCCTCCCGCAAGGACCCAGGTCCGTTTGAAACGGAGCTGTGAGGAATCTCCTGCTGGGAAAATTGGCCTGGTGTATTTTATTTACACCATAGAATTGCAGAATTGAAAAGGGACCATGGGGGGTCATTTAATACAACCCCCTGCAGTGCAGGGATTTTTTTTGCACTTGAACCCACAACCCTGAGATGAGGGCCTCATGCTCTACCAACTGAGCTGCCCATGGGTCCCAGGAAAAGATTCAGGGCTGTGGGCATAGCTGCACCCCTGACGAAGGCGGGGAGGGGGGCAGATGGACATGACACGGGCATCAATTCTTGCCTCAAACCGCCCCGCCTTTGTCTCTAACGTTATCCCTTCTCTCAACAACAGGCTGATGGTGCAACAGGTGCTGAAGGAACTGACTCAGTACCACGGGTAAGTCTTGGGGATTGTGGGAATGAACCATCATCTCAGAGTGGGACAGGGGGGTGGCTGAAGGCCCCAGCTTCTGAGCCCCTGGGCTGAGCCTGCTCCCTGAAGCATCTCTGTTTCGTAGCCACTATTTTGACGCTAAGCTCAGAGGAGCCACAGACACACACCTTCCTCCTGACATATTTCCATGCCTGGCTCCCGTTCCAGGGCGAAGCACGGGCTGTGCGCCCCCGAAGGCAACGGCGAAGCCCCGCAGAACCTGACCTGGTTCGAGTTCCTGTCTAACGAGTGAGTGAGCCATTCTAGCGAGGGTGGGGGCAGCGTGCTCCAAAGATGTAAGGAATTAATTTAATAAAGCTCACATGAGCCCCCTGAACCACCCTCCGCTCTTTCTTTCCCCACCCAGGACTGAAGACAGCGGGAAGAGCGACAAGGCCGAGAGAGGGACCAAGGTGAGGCGCCGCTTGAGCAACCTCCGCAACCGGGTCACAGGATCGTGGCAGAAGGAGAAGGTGAGGGGCAGAGCTGGGGGGAAGTTTGGGTGGTCTTTGCTGGTTGGCTCGGGAGGGAGAGCTCTCTCCTGCTCCACCCCCAACCAGTGGAGGTGGGTGCCCACGGGAGATTTGTGGGGTGGGAAGCAGGGAGCCTGGAAAGGAGCCAGAGGTAGGGAGAGGCGGAGCTAAGGCTTCCCCAAAGGGCAGTGGCGGCTGGTCCCAGAAAGGAGGCGGAGCCAGAGGCAGGGAGAGGCGGAGCTAAGGCTTCCCCAAAGGGCAGTGGCGGCTGGTCCCAGAAAGGAGGCGGAGCCAGAGGCAGGGAGAGGCGGAGCTAAGGCTTCCCCAAAGGGCAGTGGCGGCTGGTCCCAGAAAGGAGGCGGAGCCAGAGGCAGGGAGAGGCGGAGCTAAGGCTTCCCCAAAGGGCAGTGGTGGCTGGTGCCCAGAAAGGAGGCGGAGCCAGAGGCAGGGAGAGGCGGAGCTAAGGCGTCCCCAAAGGGCAGTGGCGGCTGGTCCCAGAAAGGAGGCGGAGCCAGAGGCAGGGAGAGGCGGAGCTAAGGCTTCCCCAAAGGGCAGTGGTGGCTGGTGCCCAGAAAGGAGGCGGAGCCAGAGGCAGGGAGAGGCGGAGCTAAGGCTTCCCAAAGGGCAGTGGTGGCTGGTCCCAGAAAGGAGGCGGAGCCAGAGGCAGGGAGAGGCGGAGCTAAGGTGTCCCCAAAGGGCAGTGGTGGCTGGTGCCCAGAAAGGAGGCGGAGCCAGAGGCAGGGAGAGGCGGAGCTAAGGCTTCCCCATAGGGCAGTGGTGGCTGGTCCCAGAAAGGAGGCGGAGCCAGAGGCAGGGAGAGGCGGAGCTAAGGCTTCCCCCAAGGGCAGTGGTGGCTGGTGCCCAGAAAGGAGGCGGAGCCAGAGGCAGGGAGAGGCGGAGCTAAGGCTTCCCCATAGGGCAGTGGTGGCTGGTCCCAGAAAGGAGGCGGAGCCAGAGGCAGGGAGAGGCGGAGCTAAGGCTTCCCCCAAGGGCAGTGGCGGTTGGTGCCCATGAAGGAGGCGGAGCCAGAGGCAGGGAGAGGCGGAGCTAAGGCTTCCCCAAAGGGCAGTGGCGGCTGGTGCCCAGAAAGGAGGCGGAGCCAGAGGCAGGGAGAGGCGGAGCTAAGGCTTCCCCAAAGGGCAGTGGCGGCTGGTCCCAGAAAGGAGGCGGAGCCAGAGGCAGGGAGAGGCGGAGCTAAGGTGTCCCCAAAGGGCAGTGGTGGCTGGTGCCCAGAAAGGAGGCGGAGCCAGAGGCAGGGAGAGGCGGAGCTAAGGCTTCCCCATAGGGCAGTGGTGGCTGGTCCCAGAAAGGAGGCGGAGCCAGAGGCAGGGAGAGGCGGAGCTAAGGCTTCCCCCAAGGGCAGTGGTGGCTGGTGCCCAGAAAGGAGGCGGAGCCAGAGGCAGGGAGAGGCGGAGCTAAGGCTTCCCCATAGGGCAGTGGTGGCTGGTCCCAGAAAGGAGGCGGAGCCAGAGGCAGGGAGAGGCGGAGCTAAGGCTTCCCCAAAGGGCAGTGGCGGCTGGTCCCAGAAAGGAGGCGGAGCCAGAGGCAGGGAGAGGCGGAGCTAAGGTGTCCCCAAAGGGCAGTGGTGGCTGGTCCCAGAAAGGAGGCGGAGCCAGAGGCAGGGAGAGGCGGAGCTAAGGTGTCCCCAAAGGGCAGTGGTGGCTGGTGCCCAGAAAGGAGGCGGAGCCAGAGGCAGGGAGAGGCGGAGCTAAGGCTTCCCCATAGGGCAGTGGTGGCTGGTCCCAGAAAGGAGGCGGAGCCAGAGGCAGGGAGAGGCGGAGCTAAGGCTTCCCCCAAGGGCAGTGGTGGCTGGTGCCCAGAAAGGAGGCGGAGCCAGAGGCAGGGAGAGGCGGAGCTAAGGCTTCCCCATAGGGCAGTGGTGGCTGGTCCCAGAAAGGAGGCGGAGCCAGAGGCAGGGAGAGGCGGAGCTAAGGCTTCCCCATAGGGCAGTGGCGGTTGGTGCCCATGAAGGAGGCGGAGCCAGAGACAAGGAGAGGCGGGAGCTAAGGCTTCCCTGAAAGGCAGTGGTGGCAGGTGCCCATTGGGAAAGCAGGGAGCCCCGAAGGGAGGTGAAGCTAGAAACAACAAGAGGTGGAGCTAAGACTTTCCCAAAGGGCAGTAGCGGTTGGTTCCCATTGGAGCCTGGGAAGGAGGCGGAGCCAGAGGCAATGAGAGGTGGAGCCAACTAATTCTAGCTTTGCCCCCCCCCTTCTTGAGTTCTGCAAGGGGCAGCAATGAGCTGGAGGAGGAGGGTCACCTTCTTGACCAGTTGTAAGCAAGGAGGCGGGCAGGCTGAGAGGTGCGGAGGGCCACCTCCGGCCCCTGGACCTGAGCTTGCCTGCGTTTGGCCCAGGTGGTTCCCACGGTCTGAATTCTCCGCTCTTCTTTTCAGGGTAAGAGCAAAGGCCGCGAGAAGGAGGCGGTGGAGGTGAAGGAGCGGCCGCGGGCACTGCATGGGCATGAGCTGACACCAGGCGCCTTCTCGGCCGCCGCCTGCTGCTCCCTTTGCGGCAAGAGCCTGCTGAACAAAGCGGGGCTGCAGTGCTTGAGTGAGTAGTGGTCCCCCAAGGTCACCGGGGGCTCCCCTGGCCCACGCACGCCTGCTTGGCGGGGCGGGTGGGTCCCGGGCACCGTTACACCCTGGCTTGGCACCTGCTCCCTGCAAACTCCTCTCCCTCTTCCCAGCCATGGGCAGAACTGCTTTTGGACAAAGCTGTGAGTTTTGGAGCCGATCGGAAATAGGTTTGGGTATCGATTGCTCTGTTTTGCGGGGCGGCACGGAAAGCGGCACAAAACAGCGCCAAACCCAGCACACACAACCCTGGCACCGATTTGGAGCCAGGTTGGGTTTGGGGGCCATTTGCTTGTGGCCCCAGTTTGAGTGTCAATCACTCGGCTTTTGGTGGGGAGGCGGCACAAAATGTGGGGTTGGCAGTACAAAACCGGCACAAAAATTTGGCGCCTGTTTGGAGTCCATCAGAGGACCGGCATTAATTAACTTGTGACCCCGATTTGCTGCGCCAATTTCTCCATTTGGAGGGGAGGCACGAGAAATGCAAGGTTTTCAGCACAAAACGGGCATAGAATTCTGCCCGAAATTTCGGGGTTAACGCAACTGGCAGCCATTGAAATATTGCCTTACCATCAGGGTGGATTTGATTCACGATTTAAAGTCAGTAAGAGTTGATTTAAATCACTTTTTTTTACAGAAAGACTCACCCTTGCTGGTATAATTTTAATATTTACAACCAGATGCAGGTTTCATTTTTGGAATAATAAATTTCCAGAGTAGTTTTTACAGTCATATCAAAAATTACTGATTTGGTTCTACTATTAGAAATACATTTGACGGATAATTATGAAATTGTGGTGAGGTTTAATAAGTTAACTGTTTATATTTGGACAACTTTTCTGCTGTACTTTATTTTCTTAGTAACAATTCAAACAGTTTATTTAACTAAAACAATAATATTATAACATATGTATCCATGTTTGTTAACTGATGTGGTTAAACGGATTTATTTTTTTTAAAAAAAGAAGAAGCTTAGGCTGAGTTTTAGCGCACATGAAAAACTTTAAACAAATCCTCATTTCCTGATGAATAGCCTTTGGTTAGAATGTAACTTAAACAGAAAATCTTTAGAAAGATTTTTCCTCCAAAAGCATTTTATTTTTAAAATCCGATTTAAAAGAAAACCCCCCTGATTTAACCCAGAAAAAAACTGATTTTAAAATTATTATTTTAAAAAACCGTTGATTTTTATTCACCCTACTTACCATCCACCATGAATCCACATCTTAAAGCCTTTCTGTTGGTATCTGTGCTTCATCCGGGCGACTTCCAGGCGTGGGAACGGCAGCTAGGGAGACAAATAAGAGGAAATAAATGGAATGATTGAGCGCAGAATTCTATTGCAGAATTGGAATAAGATTGGGAGAAAGGGACCCCTGTGGGTCATCTAGTCCAACCCCCCAACATTGCAACATGTAAAAAATATTATTTGTTTGTTTGCCCGAAGGTTGCAGCATTGGAAACAATTTGAAACAGCTCAATGAAACCAATGGCTGTAAACGTAGGTCAGATATTCTGAATGCGAATTAACAGTGAATTAAATAAAATTTAAAATAATATTATTATTTTTGAATTAATTTTATAATGTAATTGGAAGAAAATTGGGTATAAAAATGGCAAGAAGATAAGAGCATTAAGTTTAAAGATGGAAAATAAGACAAAAATAAAGCAAAAGTAGCTTTAGTAGTTAATGAACCAGAAGGGGAAGCTGAGGGAAGTCACATTTTATATGTTTTATATGTTCACTTTTATATGTTGAATGTGTTGAATATTAAATTGTAAAATCTAATTTAAAAATATTAAAAAATAAAATTAATAATAATAAAATTAAAAAACCTTAGTAGTTTTCAATTACCATCCAATAATATCCTCATTGCCTGGCATGCTCTGGTCCAGGGGGTCACGAAGAGTCGGACACGACTGAACGACTAAACAACAACAACAACAATATCCTCATTATAACAATACCAATTTATAATGCAATTATTAATACTGATTTAAAAATTAATTAAAAAATCAAATATTTGTTAGCCAAGCCAGACATTTATTTATTTTTTAAATCGAGCGGTTTTTTAATGTTTGATCAGACTTTGTGAACCGAACAGTTCAAGCATAAAACACCAAACATCGTAGAATTTAATTTAAATCCGAGGGGAAATAGGTTTTATACTCAGAGCAGATCATGACTATTAATTTCTGAGTAGAATTTAGATGGATCTGCTAAAACGCTAATTTATTTCCTCAGGACTTTGCTGGGCAAAGACGCCAGCCGAAGGCGAACATTCAATTCAAATTTTATTACATTAAGTTTAAATGTGGTTTGACTTTAAAACTGAGGTGATTTTAATGTTAAAACACTAAAACATTAAAATCACCCCAGCTTAAGGGTTTCAAGGCAGCCTGTCAAACCGCCTTTAAACTTAATCAATGTAATAAAATTTGAATTTTGTGTGGTTAAAAATAATTTCGCCTATATTAAATTGATCTAAAACACGTCTGCATTCTCCTCCTTCGTTAAAACCAAGCTCTGTTTGTGGTGTTATATATATGTATAAAATAAAATTTAGACACAGCCTGATTGTTAAAAATGATAATAAAAAATCCCTTAGAGCATTTTGTGAGGAGATAAAATGACGACACTGAGGGAAATTCGCAATCCTCCTTTAAAATTACCTCAGCTTTTCTTTTTTCCTCAAAGGCAGCCTGTCAAACTGCCTTTAAACTTAATCAATGTAATAAAATTTGAATTTTGTGCGGTTAAAAATTATTTTGCGTATATTAAATTGATATAAAACACGTCTGCATTCTCATCCTTCATTAAAACCAACCTCTGTGTGGGGTGTTTTTTTAATATATAAATTTCATAAAATTTAGACATGGCCTGATTGTTAAAAATAATTTTTTTAAAAACCCCTTAAAGCGTTTTGTGAGGAGATAAAACGACCACACTGAGGAAAATTCGCAACCCTGCTTTAAAATTACCTCAGCTTTCTTTAGTGTCTCAAAGGCAGCCTGTCAAACTGCCCTTAACTTTAATATTAAATAGTGAATTCAATTATCACAGCCCACGAATTCCCAGGGGGATTTACACTTAATTCAAGCTGTTTTATGTACCGCTTAATTCTCTAAAGCAGCTTTACAAAGGGGCGGTGTGCGGAAATAATAAATAAAAATTGAAGAAAAAATATGTGTGTATATATATATATATATATATATATATATAAATTCAATAAATAAATAAATAGTCAGCTGAAACCAGAAAATCGAATTAAAATACAAATAAATTGAAATAAATTGAAATTGAAACACAAATAAATGAAACGTATTCTCCCCCCCCCGTTTATTTTGCACTGACGAAAAAAAATGCAAATTAATTTTTAAAAAATAAAATAAAATGAAGGGAGGGAATATAAAAACCCTATAAAGTAGTGAGAAAAAGGAGCGTGCGTTGTTTTATCACGATATTCTTATTATTATGTGATTTGCCGGTATTCTTTTCCACACGTTTTGCCCACCAAAAAAATAAGACCTCGAAAGGCCGACGCGGTTGCCATAGCGACCAACCGTCGCTCAAGGTATCGCGAGACTTCGCCTCTGCTCTCTACCGAGCCGCGGGAGCTTTCGAAAGGACAGTCGGCTCTCTCGCCCTGAGATCTCGCGAGATCTCGGGTTGGGGGGCGTGGCCGACCTATACCTGCTCTCCGTGGCCTGAGGGGAGGCGCGCCTCGCGAGAGCCTGCGGGAATGGGCGGGGAAGTCTCGCGAGATGGAGGGCCGAGGGGGAAGTGGCTTAGCGAGGAGGAGGAGGAGGAAGAAGAAGAAGAGGCTGCGCCGGTCGGGCTTCCTCGGGGCGACAGGAGAACCCGCCGCCGCCTCCGCCGCTGAGAGAGAGCCGGGTAGGCGACGCGGGCCTGAAGGGCCGGGCCCCTCCCGATGACGTCTGGCCCCTTCTGATGACGTCAGAGGTCAGTGGTAGTCCAGCTGTTGTGCCACGAGAGGCGCGCCCCCAAAACGAGGGGTGTGTGTGTGTTATTCTGTATGTGTAGAGCTGCATGAAGCTGGGCGTCTTGAACGTCAAGTTGCTAGTCCTCTTGCAGAAAATCAAGTTGCTAGTCCTCATGCATCTGAAATGCGGATTGGAAAGCCTATGGCTCTCCCAGATAGGCATGTCAAGTTGCTAGTCCTCTTGCATCTAAAACTAGGAGGGGAAGCCTATGGCCCTCCCAGATGGGGAAGGTTCCTAGTCCTTTTGTGCCTAAAACGAGGATGGGGGAGACTGTGGCTCTTGCAGAGGCGGAAAGTCAAGTTGCTAGTCCTCTTGTATCTAAAATGAGGATGGGGGAGCCTAGGGTCCTCCCAGATGCAGAAAATCAAGTTCCTAGTTCTCTTGCAGAAAATCAAGTTTCTAATCCTCATGTGTCTAAAACAAGGAGGGAAGTCAAGATCCTAGTCCTCTTGCGGAAACAAGTTCCTAGTCCTCTTACATCTGAAATGAGGAGGGGGAGCCTGTGGCCCTCCCAGATGAGGAAAGCCAAGTTCTTAGTCCTCATGCATCAAAAATGAGGATTGGAAAGCCTATGGCTTTCCCAGATGCAGAAAGTCAAGTTCCTAGTCCTCTTGCAGAAAATCAAGTTTCTAGTCCTCTTGTATCTAAAATGAGGATGGGGGAGCCTATGGCCCTCTCAGATGGGGAAAGTCAAGTTCCTAGTCCTCATGCGTCTAAAACAAGGATTGGGGAGCCACTGTAGCAAGAAGAAACTGCCCGCTCCATCACCGTGGGGCCTCCAGACCCCAGAGCATGTATGTTGGGATGGGGATGCTGGAGGAAGGTCTATGGCCAGGTGGAAGGACGTCGGTCCCTGGTTCAAATCCAGAGTGCAAGCCCCACCCCACCCGAGGAAGGGGCTTCTGTGGTGCTCGGAGAGGCCTGCCCCTGCCCGTCACGCTCCTCAGGACTTGCGCCCGCAGAGCATGGCAAGGGGGCACTGGGTCCTAGTGGCATCCAGCCCCCTCTTCCCCCTGGGACAGAGAAAGGGCATCCCTGGCAACCCCTCCCACATGGGGGACCCTCAGAGCACCCAGGATGGCAGAGATCCTGCAAGGTGTGTTCAGGGGGTTGCAGCAAACATGTCTGAATAAGGCCAGTTGCCTGGGAGTCACAGGCAGGGAGAGCCACTACCATGTCGCTCGGATCCTGTTTGCTTCTTCCCTTTGGGGCATCTGTTTGGTGCCGGATCCATCCCAAGAGGGCCCATCTAGTCCAGCATCCTGTTTTCACAGTGGCTGAACAGGATTCGAATGCAAGATCAATGCCCCTTCTGTAGTCTGCAGCAAGCAGTGGGAGGGAGTTCCACCGTCTAACAACGTGCTGCGTGGAGGACCCTCCCACTGCCTTTGAGCGCTGGCTGGGTTGCCTGAACCGGCCGCCTCTCCCGACAGCAGCTTCTGTAGGTGTGGTTTGGCATCTTGCCTCTGATCGATTTCCTCCGGCCGCTTCTGGTTACCTTTCAATGGATGTTTTGGCCAAGAGCGTTTTGGGTAGGAAGGGGGAAGAAGGGAGCGAACGCCGACCTGGCGAAGGACAAACGCAGCAGCCGATTTGCAGTTCCGCTCCGAAGTCTAAAGTCCCCGCTGGCACATCCGAGTTTGTGGCTTGAGGGTCGAGTCGCCCAGAGGCTTCTGCAAAAACAACCCCAAACCACCTGTCATAATAATAATAATAATAATAATAATAATTTTATTATTTGCACCTCACCTATCTGGCTGGTTCGCCCCAGCCACTCCGGGTGGCTTCCAACAAATATAAAAGCATAATGAAAAATCATACATTAGAAATGTCTTCTAAAAGTTGTATAGTTACAAAAATCAACTGAGCTCTCTAGGCATCAAATTTAGATTATTTCTACAGTTTTAATTTTGGGGAGACGTGGTACATTATCGGCATAACAGTACTATAATATAACAATTGTAATAGGTTAAAGGAAAGCAACAATTTATCAGTTTTATAGTTAGCCCCGAAACTAGTTTCAGTTGTCATGACATTACCGTTCCCTGCAGGTTCACCCAACGCCTTAATTATATAGTTTCCTTTGTGTGTTTAAGACACACCTCTTTTAACTTGGACTTTTGACACATTAGGAGCCACCCTACAAGAACACTTTTTAAAGCTGCGTTTTAAAATGGCTCTAACCTGCCAGTGGACCTTAAAGGGGGATAATAATAATAATTGCCAGGAGGACTGGAATCCTCTTATTTTGTGGGCTTGCGGTGTTTGAGAGCCAAAACGGATGAGTGCCAAGGTACGACAACCAAGGTACGACTGTATTACTACACACAAGGCGGTTTAGGGCAACAAAATATACGGCGAACACGCACCTTCTAATAAATAATCTCTTCCACTACAAAAAGTCATAAGGAAGCAGAACTTCAAAACAGAACGGCTTGTATCAAATAAAGCAATATTCAGTAACCTGTTAGAATATAACAGTACACAATAAAATTAACTCTCAGATCATCAGCAAATAGATAAATTCCTGTCGGCGGTCGCCCTCCCTCCGCCCCCTCCCTCTGGCAGGGAAATTTGGGGTTCTGTTAATCCCTTTTCCTAAACACACCCTGCCTCACTGTTTATATGCCAAGGGGTTGGAAGAATCCCAGGAAGGGCTTGGCAGGACTGGGAGGGCCGTGCTGGGGGTCCGAGAGCTATACAGAGTTTGCGCGGATGTTGAAGAGAAGCCTCTCCTCTCAGCCTCCTCTGTTCCAGGCTAAACATACCCAGCTCCTTCAACTGTTCCCCATAAGGCTTGGCTTCCAGACTCTTGGTCATCTTGGTCACCCTTCTCTGTTAAAATCTAAATTCTTAATACCTTCTCATTTTCATTAGAATGCAGGGTGCTTTATTAAGCAGCATAAAGATTAGGTCCCTGGCCCCAGGGGCCCCACGAACACTGTGCATGCATGTGGCAAAATGCCAAATTTTGTTTATTTATGATAATCTCATTTATCATCCTTATTGTCTCATTGACACCCCCAGCAAAACTCCTAATGTATTGCGTGCATTATTTTTTATCAGAGTAAACATAATGGTTATAATAATAATAAAGTGGAAGAGGAGGATGGAATTGTCAAGGTGGGAGACTGTGCGGATCAAACCCAGAACCTTGGCGTTCCCAGCGCCACGCTGGAGGAAAGACCTTCCTGCTGTGTATATCTGGCTGCGCATTTTCCCGGCTCTTGGAGTTTTTCTTCCACAAGCAAGGCATGGCACAAGCAAGGCATGGCCAGAGGGGTCTTAACCAGCAGCTCATGTTGTTCCCTCCAGATGCTCCTGCACTCTAAGCTCAGCCCTGTGATGCAGCAGCAAGCAAGGTCGTTGCAGTTCCTGGCTGCATCCACAGAAGTCTAGCATCCAGATCAAGGGGAATTAGGCAGGCCCAGATATCGATATATCGTCCAAAACCAGTTTAAAGTCCGGGGGAAATAGATTGATATATGCTTAGCTGATGATGCATCATGATGCTGAAAACCATCCCTAGTAGAAACCAAACCTTATGAGCAGCAGCATAAGGAGCTGAGCGTGCATAGCCTGGGAGAAGAGGACAGATGTAACAGCCATCTTCAAATATCGGAAGGGCCATCAGATTTATATATTTTTTATTTTTACCGCTCCAGAGGGGAGAATTTGAACCAGTGGGTTCTGATGGCAAGAAAGGAGCTTGCAACCAAATACAGTGAAACCCGAAGTAAATGATTCGGTTTCCAAACGGTTTCCGGAAGCCAATGCGGCTTCCGTTTTGAGTTTCCCTGTTGTGTTGAGGCTTCCGCTTTCAGTTTTCGAATGTTTTGGAAGCTGAATGGTCTTCCGGAACGGATTACGTTGGAAAACCGAGGTCCCACTGTAGCAGGAAGCTGTTTCTGAGTGTTAAGAGGGGTTTTGACAGGGCCTGGACTCCCCCAGAAGGCAAACTCTCCTCTGTTGGAGGTTTTCAAACAGATATTGGGGGCCAAGGATTCCTCCGCTGTGACTTCTCCCTTGCAGAGGGTCCCTTCTGCACCTGCAGGCCTCAGCTGGGTCTCGCTTTCTTTGCCCCACCTGTCCAGACACGTGTCCTGGGGCCGGTCCCCTCCCCACCCCAGGCCACTAACTGCACTCCGTGGCTCCTCCCCAGATTTCGCCCCCAAAAGCCCCCGCAAGAGTTTGCGTTCTTAAACAAGGCAGGCAGGAGGGGATCTCTGGAGCCCGGCCTGTTCGGTTTCTGTTTATTTTTGCCCTTTCCCACTTCCTAGATGCTCGGAATACCTTTCGGGGTGAGGTCATCCTAGGCACGGGAGTTCCTGGTTTCCTTCACCCTTTCCTTGCTGCTTTTTTTTTAAAAAAACTGTTCCAATACAGCTGGTTTTGGGGCTGAAACATGTTCCACCTTGGGGCTGTTGGCCTTGAAAGGAGGCGAAGGAACCTTTGCAGGTAGAAAGAGATGCCTTTTTGTGGCGTGGGGGCCATTTAGAGATTAGCTCAGTAGCTCTCACCTGCCTCCCCCTCGCTCTTTCTAGACCCCATCCCCTTTTAGCAACGCGTATAAAACAGAGCAGTTATAATGGGTGAAAAGTGAAAAACATCTGGCCCGCTCGGTCGGTAGAGCATGCGACTCAGGGTTGCGAGTTCGAGCCCCCCGTTGGGCAAAGGTCTCCTCCATTGCAGGGGGTCGGACTACATGGCGTTTAGGCTCATGAGCGCTGCCGCCAGGCTCATAAGCAGCCGCTCCCCTGTGGCGAGCGGAGATCTTCTCCAGGCGAACAGGCTTGGGGATGAACAGAAGGCTCCCGTTTCCTTGGGCCCCGAGTGCCCAGGCACACATGGAAGTTCTATTTTTATTGCCCAAGGAGGCTTAATTCCCCGGTGCCCGTGGGTTTGCAAAGCCAGTTACCCCCTGACTACGCACCTCTGGCATTTGGGGTTGTTTTTAGGGGCCTTTGAAGCACGACCCCCCCACACTGCTTTCTAAGCAGCTCCAAACGTTCGTTGCCCTCATTCGCATGTGGGGCGGTTGCCCCACCCAGTCTACAGAAGGGTCAGACTGGGAACACCCTGCTGTGGGCTCCCCACCCCCTTCCCACCGGCCTCTGTCTTGCGTGAATTGCTTAAGCCGGTTCAGCTTGTCTTGGAGACGGCAGCCTCCGATTCCGGACGTCTTCTGTGCTTCCGGCAGCGGCAGGACGAAGGCAGCAGCAAAACTGGCAGTTGCCTGTTCAGCAAGAGCTTGCAAAGCCCCCCCTCGCTTTCAGAGGGGGGGCATTTGCTGTGAACGCAGCTCTGTGTGCTGCCATATTCCCCCCCCCCCCCTTCTGGGGTGGGTGGGTGTGTTTTAAGCAAAGAGCCTCTTTATCCGAGGAACCTTGTCGGAGCAGCCAAACTGTCTCTGGAGGTTCCCAGGGTCATCCGCTCCCACCTGCAGACCTAAGGATTTGGCATCTCGGCCTGAGAGCCAGACTGAGCACAGGCCTGGATGATGGAGCCATGGCCTAGCTTTTAAAGTTTTCAATGTTTGATGTTTTATTGTGTTTTTAATGCTCTGTTGGGGCTGCCCAGGGTGACCGGGGAAACCCAGCGGGGTATAAATAATAATAAAAAGGTCAAGGACAAGGCCCCATGGGTGGTTAAGTCCAGTCCAAGGCGACTCTGGGGTTGCGGCACTCATCTCGCTTCAGGCCGAGGGAGCCGGCATTTGTCCACAGACAGTTTTTCCGGGTCATGTGACCGGCAGGACTAAACCACTTCTGGTGCAACGGGACACCATGATGGAAGCCAGAGCTCATGGAAATGCCGTTTACCTTCCCACCGCAGCGGTACCTATTTATCTACTTGCACTGGTGTGCTTTCGAACTGCTAGGTTGGCAGGAGCTGGGACAGAGCAAAGGGAGCTCATTCCGTCATGGGGATTCGAACCGCTGACCTTCCAATCGACAAGCCCAAGAGGCTCAGTGGTTTAGACCACAGCACCACCCCTCTCCCTTTTTACGAACAATAAATATTACTATTATTAGCATGGGATCATAGAATCATAGCTTTCTGGGGTGGGAAGGGATTCTGAGGGTCATCTAGCCCAACCCACGGCAACGCAGAAATATTTTGCTCCCCATGTGCTCGAACCCGCAACCCCGAGATGAAGAGTAGCATGCTCCAGTGAGCTATCCCAGCAATCAGAAACTCTCATATATAAGCCAGGCGCCAAATGGCTCCATAAACCAAGGCTGCAGTTCCCACAATGGAATGTCTAGTTGCTGTTTATTTATTAAAAAGTCTTTATTTTTTAAAGGATGGACTTGCCATGATCGATTCTCATGGAAAGATCTGGCTAGTTCAGAGGACCTTGAGCTGTGTTCAGAGTTTTGAGGACTTAAAAGAAAAGTCCCTTTCTCCTGGGACAGTTTGGCAGTTGCTGTTCCCTCCTGCGACAGGGAGTTCCACAGGTGAACCACAGGTTGGGCTGAGCGCTGCATGCCATCTCTGGGGCACTTGGCGTCGGCTTGTGACTTGTGGGATCGGCCTGGAAGTCCCACGCTTCTTTTTCTTCTTCCCCTCCTCAGATTGCGCAGTAAACGTCCACAAAAACTGCAAGACCCTCTTGCCTGAATGCAGCGGGGCCAAGCCCAAGGTAAGGCCACCTTCCTCCTTTTCAATCTCGGGCCGGGGAAGGCGGGGAGACACAGAAGGAGCTTTAGCCTCCCTTCATCGCCAGCTAAACATTGCGATATAGCGATAATAGATCATGACATCTGAAATAAGGACGGAGCTATGCAAAGGCGTTGGCTGGCTTCGCGGTTTTCCCTGCACCCTGAATTTTGCCTTGCCTGTTCTTGTTCAGGGAAGTTTTTAACGTGTGACGTTTTATCGCTTTTTTATCACCATTATTAATAATGTTCTGTTGGGAGCTGCCCAGAGTGACTGTGGAAACCCAGCCAGATGGGTGGGGTATAAATAAATTATTATTATTATTGCAATTTGCTGAGAGAGCTGAGCCGGCCGAGTTAACAGGAGCTGCAGAGAAGCCTTGGCCAGCTTAATGCTTTTCCCCAGACAGTGGTACCTCGGAAGTCGAACGGAACCTGTTCCGGAAGTCCGTTTGACTTCCAAAACATTCAGAAACCGAGGCATGGCTTCCGGTTGGCTGCAGGGAGCCCCTGCAGCCAATCAGAACCCGCGTCGGACGTTCATCTTCCAAAGAACGTTTGCAAACCAGAACAATGCTTGAGAGCCGAAACGTTCGACTCGCAAGGTGTTTGGTATCCAAGGTACGACTGTACTGTGATTTTTGCATAGCACGTAAACGTCACAATTCACGCTATCTTGCCAGGGTGAAGCCCTTCAAGTCCAGCTTCCTGTTCTCATTGTGTTGTGTCTTTTCTTCCTCCCCTCCCCTTTTCTATCTTGCAGCAAAGAGATTCGTTCCTCCGCCCTCCGAGCTCTCCACCCAGTTCGCTCCGGAGCTACAGCCCAGGTTCGTACACCCAAATAATCTGTTTCCGCGGCTCTGACTTTCCTTGCAGGCGGGGCTGTGGCTTTTCCCCCTAAGAGGAAAAGTGGCAGCATTTGGGCCTTTTCAGCTCAGAGGAGAGGCAAGGAAGAGGCCACCTGGTTGAAGTAAAATCACGCCTGGCGCACAGCAAGGGGGCACAGGAGCTCGCGGGCACCTGAATGTTGGAAGACCTGGAACCGGCAGGAGGAAATATTGCCTGCAGCACATGGTTAGACTGTGGAACTCCCTGCCACAGTGACGGCCACCGACTTTTAAAAAAGAGACTGGACAACTTGGTGGAGGAGAATCGGGCTATGATGGCTGTGCATCTATCCAGGAATGCTTCTGAATCCCAGTTTCTGGAAACCACTGGAACCAGTAGAGAGAAGGCTCTTGTGCTTCACGTCCTGCTCGCGGGTTTCCCATAATAGGCAACTGGTCAGGAACACTACTAGATGGCCCATTGGCCCGATCGAACGCTACAAAAGTGGGGGGCGCTCGGCAGCCCAGAAAGTGGCTCCCCCTTTTCCCCGCTCGGGAAAGCTCTAGAACGCTCCTGTGTGGCCTAAAATCGCCCCATGTGCGCCTTTTCATGCTTCTCCCCCCCCCTTCATCTCACCTCATTGTGAAACCTCGACAAAAAAAAGGGAACGAAAAATATCACAGAGCCCTGAGAAAATCGATAAGCTGTTTTCCCTCCATCGATCGCTTGCTTGGCAGCTGTGAAACGGGGGAAAATAGATATCTATCTATATTACCAGGTTGGCTGTTTGGGCATGCGTGTTAAATCGTGCAGGTTTTCTTGGCTCCCGGCACTGAGTGGGGCTAAAAGAGGAGAAGAAGGAGCTGGGTAAGGGATTGGAGGCGGGTTTGGGAGGGGGAGAGCGGGCCTTTTTCCTCTCTGCCTAGCGGTTGAAACATCTCTGCGGTGCGCAGTCTGGTCTGTCGAGAGAAGCGGCTGGGGAATCAATGTCTTTCCTTGGCAGCCTGCAGGCTGTGCTAATTGAACTCAGAAAACGGCTTGCTTGCTTTTCAGGTAGCCTGGCTTGTGGGGGGCGGGGAGGGGGAGAGCCGGCCGGACGAGAAGCCGTTTCGGGGGCCGGCGGTTCTCCCACTCGCCTCCTGGCCCCCCCCCCAAGCCAGCGGAGGGCAGAAAATGAGATGGAGGGGGGCATCCATTGGACGGCTCCAGGGCTGTGGAGTTTGCATGGCTTTCAGCTTGGAATGGGGGCTGGAAGCACCTGGGGGCGCGACTCCGTTTCGCCAGCCGTGGGCCTGCGTGGCGAGAATCGTTTCCGTGACGGACGTGGGAAGAGCCTGCCTTATCAGGCCCCTCCAGGCCAGCTTCCTCGTCTCACGGCGGAGAAATACCCTCGAGAACCCAAGAACCGAGGTAGACTGCCCCCGAGATGGAGGCTCTATAAAAACTCAAGCCGAGTCCGGCTGCCGCAGCAGCATCGGATCAGCCCAGCCTCCTCACAGTGGCCATCCGGACGACTCAATGGGAAACCCGCAAGCCAGATTCGAGTGCGAGAACCCTCTGTCTTCCTGTGCTTCGCAGAAACCAGGATTCAGAAGCTGAGCCGCTGTGGCTGGCAGCCTTTGGCAGCCCTCTCCTCCATGGATTTGTCACTTTGAAAGCCGTCTAAGGTCAGTGCCCGCCGTGGCCTCCTGCAGTAGGGTGTTCCGCAGTTCCGATCTTCCACTACGTGAGAAAGCCCTTCCCTTTGGCTACTCAAAGCTGCTTTCCTCCTTCGGTTTTTTTCGCCCAGACGGATAAAACCTGCGTTGATCTTCCCAGCGTCTGGTTTGGGAGAAAAGGTTGTCAGAGCTTCTTCCCTGGCCTGATCCACACCACATTCCGCCTGCCGCTTTCCCCATAGCACCTCCAGGCTGCAGTGCGGACGAGAACGGCCTGTTCTTCCGCGCTGGGCGACTGAAGCGAGGTTGGATCCTGGGAAAGGTTTTTCTCCTCCTGCTGCCCCTTGCAGTTTCCCTAGAGCTCTGTTCCAGCAAAACAGGCTTGTCAGGAGTAAACAGACCCCCATGGGGAGAGGCCGGCCAGCCTTGCTGTCTTCTTAATAGTATTCCCAGAAGCCCGATATCCTCAGTGCCGCCAGCACTGTCTGGCAGCAGCTCTTCTCGGGGCTTCAGCTGGGAGTCTGCAGGCAAGGGCATCGCTTCTCTGCTCAGCTGCGGTGCTTGCCTTATGAATGACGCAAACCCACCCCCCAGAGGCCTTGCAATTCCAGGTCAGGTCCTTGGTCTGTTGAGCTTGGAATCGCCTGCATGGACTCGGCAGCAGCTCCCCAAGGTTTCGGAGCCAGCTCTGCCTCCCCGTTCGAAATTCTCCCAGCACATTTTGCATCTGGCGTTGAACCTCTTGCGACCCACTGACGTCTCCGTCTGGCAATCCTTGGGTCAGTCCTGTTTCCACACGCTCAGACCCCATCCTGTTCAGTTCTATCCGTGGTGTTTCATCTGCACAACGGGAATGAAATTTGGGGACCCAAATGCTTTCTCTGGGGAGCCCAAGCAGGAGCAGCAGACGACCTTATAGCGGATTGTTTGCCGCTTGCCATTGGGAAGGATTTCAGAGTAGACCAGGCTTCCTCAGCCTCGGCCCTCCAGATGTTTTTGGCCTACAACTCCCATGATCCCTAGCTAGCTGGACCAGTGGTCAGGGATGATGGGAATTGTAGTCTCAAAACATCTGGAGGGCTGAGTTGGAGGAAGCCTGGAATAGACCAATATATCGGTGGACTGTCGCAGGATTGAGAGAGTTTCCTTTTAGTTATCAGAGCTCTTAACCCGGTTCAAGGTAGTCCTCTGAACTAGCCAGGTGAGAATCCATCCCAGTCAGTCCATCCTTTGGAAAATAGGACTTTAGAGCCGTCTTGCCCAAAAATGGCACCTGGGCTTTCCGTTTTGGCAACTGCCACCCTGGTTTAAGGGGCTGTTCGGCAGCCAGCTTATATATTGTGAGTTTCTAACGCTGCCTAGCTCTGACCCTTCCCTCCTGGCTGTGTGTGTGTGTGTTTGTGTGTCTTCTCTCTTCCTTTCCTTGGCCACAGCAGCGTGCAATTCTTAATTCGATTCCCCCCCCCCCCCTTAATTGCCAATGTCTCCAGCCAACGAAACACGGCCTCCCCCTAATTATATTTATTTTACACTGGGCCGTTTTGTGCATCAAACACCTCAGAGGGCGAATGCGCCTTGTCCGTTTGCCGACTCGTCTTCCAGCTCCTCAGAGTCTCAGTTTGGTGCAGCAGCCGTGAGCCACTCACCATTTCTTCCCCCCTTCCCTCCCTCCCTCGCAGTTGTAAGATAATTCTTTGCTTTGACACATGGGAGCATGTTCTCCCTTTGGGAGCCGAGGTGTAAATAATTGCGGGCTCCGGCCGCTAAACGAGGGACTTAGCAATTTCCAGAGCACGCAGTGGGGGCCCAATTTCCTCCCCTCCAGACTTGCCTGCTGATTCCGCCAATACGCCCCCTGCTGCTGAGCGGCCGCGCTTGCCTCTCTGGACACTTCTAGAAGGGCCGGCCGGGCGGCATAAAAGCGTGTCGTGCCCCCCGGGCCACACTGCCGCTTCGCAGGCATGGGCAATGCCACGTCCAAGGGTGGCAGCGGCGCCGCGGCGGCGCCCTCCGAGCTGCTCTTCTGCGGCTCCTTCTCCAACCGCTGGAACGAGAGCGTCTTCCTGGAGAACGAGCTGCTGACCTCCCGGATCCTCTCCGTCCTCCGGCCCCACTCGGACGGGCGGGGGCTCCTGCGGGCAGCCGGGCCGCCCTTCGCCGCCCGCTTCCTGAGCCCCAACTCTGCCTTTGCCTCCGTAGCCTCCGCCTTCCGGGAGCACCCGCACGGATCCCTCCTGGGCCCGGATGGCGGCGCCCTCGGCATGACGATCGCGCAGAGGGGGAGCTCGCCCACGCCGCTGGCCGACGCAGCTTCCATCAGGGCTGCCGCTAAGCCCGGGTGAGTCTGCCCTGGGGGCTCCGGGGGTGGGGGGGAGGCTGCGAGAAAGAGCACCCCCCCTCCTTTGGCACAGCCCTCCTGTCTTTCTCTCCTCCTGCGATACGATCATCTTTATTGTCGTCGTCCCATGCAGAACAACGAAATTGAAAAATCTACATAAGGCATTCAAAACCCAACAAGCCTGCTATCCCAACCTGGTTAGCCTCCCTTTTGCAGAAAAACATGGGTCTAAAGGACCCCCCAAAGCAGGGAGACTCTCCCCCCCCCAACCCCAGACTTGTAGCAGATGCAAGCATGATTTTAAATTGCAATATTTCTGGCTCATTTGGGGGGGGGGTACAGCATCAGGAGATTACAGTCTGGTATTTATAGCACGAGGCTGCTGTCCATATGAAATCCTTCCTTGGTTTTATTTCTTCACTCAGCACGCGACTCAGGGCCGTGGGTTCGAGTCCAACGTAGGGCAAAAAGATCCTTGCACTGCCGGGGTTGGGCTGGATGACCCTCAGGGGTCCCTTCTGACTGAACAACTGTATGATTCTTTAGCTCTAGTTGGACTAGAGCACCCTTGGGGTAAAATAGGTAGGTAAAATAGAGAACATTTAGAACAACAGGTGGGAAGCAAAACTGTCCGACAGGCACGTAGGCTGAGTCCAGTTGCACGGGGGTTAAAACTGCAGAGCCCGGTTGAAGGATATCAGCCGCATCTGGTCGTCGAGTCTAGTTCAAGTTTTCCCCCCGGCTCAAGATGAGAGTCGCCTTCAAAATGCACACGCAATGGAGGAACTCCAAGTCGTACAGAAAGCGCTTGGAGGTCCTTGTCAGAATCTCAGGTTGTGCATCCTTTCCTCTGTTCCAGAGAGGGGGGGACCAAGCGCCCCTTGTCCGATTCAGGGCTGCTTCCCATTGAGCTGGTGTGGGTCTGTTTCTCGGGAGGTCTTGGTCTCCCTCTGCTCCGCTTTCCTAGCGAAGGAACGGCTCTCCCTTTGGGCTGGCAAACGTCTCCCGATGCCGGCAGGATGAGGGCCAGCCCTCGAGTGTGGGGAGTGAGATTTCTGGGGGGCTGGAATTTGCGAGGGAGAGGGGTGGGTGAGGGCAGGGATCAGCCCGAGTTTGCCGTCGGGGACAGCAAGGAGGGTGGGCAGAGGCATTGCCACTGGAGGGAGCGAGGAGGCAGAGAAAGGAGGTTTATTACATAACCGGAACGCCAGCTCTTCAAAACTCATTGGCACACAGCAAAATCTGTTCTCGACATGCAAGCAAATCTCAGCACGCAGGTTTCTCCGTCCTGTTTTTGTAAATCTTTCTGCCGGGCCGAGACGGGCTTGCAGGGTCCCGTCCCACCCCCTTGCAGCCCCAGAGAGCTTTTCTTAATTTTTAATTTAGAGAAAAGGAGCTGGGCAGAGGGAAAGCTTTTTTCCCTTGTCCCCTGCAACAGATAAAAGGCAGCTCTCCCTTGATCGGCGTGGAGTTAATCTGCGGAACTCCCTTCCACAAGAGGCGGGGAGGGGGGCACCAACTTAGATGGCTTTGCAAGAGGAGGGGGCTGTCCTGCCCTAGCCCAGGACAGCTCTGCCTCTGCTTCCACCGTCTGAGGCAGCCATGCTTTTGAGTGGAAACCACAGGAGGGCTCTTGGGTTCGAATCCTGATTGCCGGTTTCCCAATGAGGCTTCTGGCTGGCCACTGTGAGAACAGGATCCTGGAGCAGACAGTGGCCAGATCCTGCAAACGTGCCTTAAGTCATTGAGCTCTGGACCTGCTTCAGGCCTCCAGTGACAGAGGGAGACGTGTGGTTTTACCTGCTTTCAGAGTTGTCGTCTGTTTGCTTTTTGCAGCGCTGAATGTTCTCCATAGACACAGTGTTTTTAGATCCTCGATGCTGCTTCTGCCCCCCCCCCCCGCTCTCCCCCAGTTCTTACGCTTAGTGGAGCATGTGACTCTTCGTCTCAGGGTTGTGGGTCCGAGCCCCCTAGGCTCAAAAATGTAGGGGGTTGGACTCGATGACCCTCCGACTCTACAATCCTCCTTCTTCATCTTTCATGACCTCCGCCGTCCCGTTCCCAAAGGTGTGAGGCGCCCCCCATACCGTGTGACACCCGGCTAGGCGGTCCGACAAGGGGGGTGGCAGCTCCTCTGACGCCAGCTCTGCCTTTTCCCCTGTTCAGGCTCACGGGGGCAGAGATGGACGAGGGGGATTCGGGTTTCCTGAAGCCGAAAGCGGCCTCCGAGGACGTGGTCTCCGTGGCCCCCTCCACGGCGGAATCGGTCTTTGTGGAAGGTAAGTGGGGGCCGAGTCCTGTGCCGTAGGGGTGGGGGTTGTGGTGGCACTCAGTGCGCTGGGACAGGGGATGCTGTGTGCGAGAGAGAGAGCGTGTGTGTGTGTGTGTTTGTGCGTGAAGAATCAGAATTGTGTAGTCAGAAATAGGCCCCTAAATATCATCTAGTCCATCATCTAGTCTAGCCACAGTTAGAGACAAGCGAGCGGCAGAATTAGCAGGCTTTCGCTTTCCGGCCGTGAAAAGGCCTTTTCGTGGCCAGAGCTCTGTGTTGGACGGTGGGGAGAAACCGCCCGCCGAGCACTTTGTCTGCAGCATCCTCTTCCTCCCCGCAGATGCTCAGTACGCCTCCCTGCGGAACGAGCTGGAGACGGACGCCCGGGAGTTTGAGGCCCCGTCGTGGAGCCTCGCGGTGGAGCCAGCCTACGCCAAGCAGCAGGAGAGGGAAGTGGCCAAGAGGCAGGACGTCATCTACGGTGAGGAGCCCAGAATCGCCTCCGCGGGGCCTTCTCTGCGGCGGCTCTGGCCGGGTGGGGGGGAAGCAGGGAGCCCGACAGCAGGGGGCGCCAGAGGCAGGGAGGAGTCCAAGCCTTGTCTCTTCCCTCTGCCTGCCTGGGCGGAGTTCTGGAAGGGGAACAACAGACACGAGGAGACAGCTGGGAGGGCAGGTCCCCATTCACACAAATGGAGCCGCCTAATACAGTTATAAAAGGGGGGAACCGGTGAAATTGATAAAATATTAGTAGAAATAAGAGGATCCAGAAGATTTGATCTTGGGGAAGCTCGCCTAACAATGTTTAGAAAAAATAAGGAAAAGACAAGAATTATTGTTTGTAGTTCTGTATTGTTTATTTGTGTTATAAAATGAATAAAAAATTTTGAGGGTAAAAAAGATCAGTTAAAAGAAGCATGGGAAAAGGAGACAACAGGGCAGATAGATACCGTATTTTTTGCTCTATAAGACGCAACAGACCACAAGACGCACCTAGTTTTTGGAGGAGGAAAACAAGAAAAAAAATATTCTGAATCCAGAACAGCAAGAGGGATCGCTGCGCAGTGAAAGCAGGAATCCCTCTCGCTGTTCTGGCTTCTGGGATAGCTGCGCAGCCTGCATTCGCTCCATAAGACGCACACACATTTCCCCTTACTTTTTAGGAGGGAAAAAGTGAGTCTTATAGAGCAAAAAATACGGTAGTCAAAGCTTGGGGGAAATAGGGGAGAATAGTGCTTTGAAACTGTCATCTATAAGAATAAAAGAAAATTACTATAAGTTAGTTTGGAGATGGTACTTAACACCAGTCAGATTAAATCAAATAAACAAGGAATATTTGGTGTTATGTTGGAGGCTGTGCCAGGAAACCGGGAATTACGTTCACACGTGGTGGGGGTGTAAATAAATGTACAGTTTTTGGGGAGTCGGGAGGGATGTAAAGTCAGGACTCAACCGGGGCTGATGTGCTTCCCCCTGCAGAGCTGATGCAGACCGAGATGCACCACGTCCGGACGCTGAAGATCATGCTGAAGGTCTACTCGCGAGCCATGCGGGAGGAGCTGCAGTTTGGCCAGGCCACCATCCTCCGCCTCTTCCCCTGCGCGGACGAGCTGCTGGAGCTGCATGGAGCCTTCCTCTCGCAGCTGAAGGAGCTGCGGCAGGAGGCGCTGGAGGAAGGCAGCGAGAGGAACTACGTCGTCCAGCGGATCGGGGCCCTCCTGGTGCAGCAGGTGGGTCCCGGGGGGGCCCTCTGCCTTCACCCCCCACCCGTGGAACAACAACCCAATAGCCCACCCCCAAATTAAAAAACACATTTTAAAAGGGCATAGGATGTCAACTAAAGGTAAAGGGACCCCTGACCATTAGTCCAGTTGTGGCCGACTCTGGGGTTGCGGCGCTCATCTCGTTTATTGGCCAAGGGAGCCGGCGTACAGCTTCCGGGTCATGTGGCCAGCATGACTAATCTGCCTCTGGCAAAACCAGAGCAGCGCACGGAAACGCCATTTACCTTCCCGCCAGAGCGGTACCTATTTATCTACTTGCACTCTGACGTGCTTTCAAACTGCTAGGTTGGCAGGAGCAGGGACCGAGCAACGGGAGCTCACCCCGTTGCGGGGATTCGAACCGCCGACCTTCCGATCGGCAAGGCTCTGGTCTACGGCCATACTACCCTGAACACGCCCGAGCTCGTCTGATCTTGGAAGCTAAGCAGGGTCAGGCCTGGTTAGTACTTGGATGGGAGGCAAGTCCTAGGCTCTGTTGTTGTTTAACCCACAGCGCCACCCGCATCCCCTTTCAACGTCCACTTTCAAAGGCCTGGTTAAAAAGGAACGTTTTTGCCTGGCGCCTAAAGATGTATAGTGAACTTCCCTGGGGAGAGCATTCCACAGACGGGGAGCCACTGCAGAGAAGGCCCTGCTCTCAAGTTGTCACCCTCCGCGCCTCTCAAGCAGGAGGCACACAAAGGAGGACCTCGGAATAAGATCTCGGGGTCCGGGTGGGTTCATATGACAAGAGGTATTGCAGTCCTGAGATGCAATCGCCCCCCCCCCCTTTTCCCCTGCCTCCCCGGTTTCCAGTTCTCGGGGGAGACGGGCGAGCTGGTCAAGGAGAAGTACGGTGTCTTCTGCAGCAGCCACGGAGAGGCGGTCGCCCACTACAAAGAGCTCCTGCAACAGAGCAAGAAGTTCCAGAACCTGATCAAGGTAAGGGGGCCAGGAAAGAAGAGCTGGGGGGGGGGGAGACCTGGGTTCGAATCCCCACTTGGCCCTGAAGCTCCTTGCAGGGTTGTTGTGAGGATGGGAAAGGGGAGGGAGTGGAGGAGAACCTTGGAAGAAAAAAAGGAGCCTATAAATAAAAGAATAAAAGGAAATTACAGGGGTACCTAGGTTCCCGAACGGCTTGGCCCCTGAACAAATCGGCTCCCGGACGCCGCAAACCTGGAAGTGAGTGTTCCAGTTTGCGAACGTTTTTCGGAAGCCGAACGTCCAACACTGCTTCTGATTGGCTGCAGGAAGAAGCTGCGACTTGGTTTTCGAACCGTTCCAGGAGTCGAATGGACTCCCAGAACAGATTAAGTTTGAGAACCCAGGTTCCACTCTGTGTGTGTATATATAACCAAGCCTTTGCATTCAGTGGCAGTCTATCTCGGGAGAGCAAGATTTGGGGGTCCGAATTGGCCAGGTTGGGGGCCGCAAAGCCGTTCCTGCAAGGCGTAGCCCTCCCCGCCCAGATCTCTCGTCTCCCTTGCCCTCTAGAGAATCAGCAACTCTTCCATCGTGCGGCGGCTCGGGGTCCAGGAGTGCAACCTGCTGGTGACGCAGCGCATCATGAAATACCCCGTCCTGGTGGAGCGCATCATTCAGAACACGGAAGGTGCGGCTTGCGGGGGTTTGGGATGGGATAGAGGACCTCTAGAGCTCCCTCCCAGCTCGATGGCTCGATCCCTTTCCCCCTCTCGACTGAACTTTGAGGCCCATTCGGGTGTGGGGAGAACCCTTTCCAGCCTCAGGGGGGCTGCCTTGTTGGGGGGGCCCCTGCATTTAGGTGGTGGGTGTGGCTAAAGGGGAAAGTGGGTGGAGCAATGGCTTTGTCTCCTCCCCCTGGGTCCTGGAAACTACAAAAGTCGCAAGGTTTCCACCAGGGTGCATTTGATTTAAATTAAATTGATTTAAATCACTAGTCAGTAAGGCTTGATTAAAATCACGTTTTTTTTAACAGAAAGACTCATTATCGCGTGTATAATCTTAATATTTACAACCAGATGAAGGTTTCGGTTTTGGAATAATAAATTTCCAGAGTAGTTTTTACAGCTATGTCAAGAATTACTGATTTGGTTCTGCTAGTAGAAATACATAAGACAGATAATTATGAAATTACCGTGAGGCTTAATAAGTTAACTGTTTATACTTGGACAACTTTTTCTGCTGTGTTTTATTGGAAGGAGAAAAACAGTCATTTCCTTAATAACAATTTAAACAATTTATTTAACTAAAACAATGACATTGTAGCATGTATATCCTTGTTTGTTAAGTGATGGGGTTAAACAATAAAAAAATAAAACTTAGACTGAGTTTTAGCACACATGAAAAACTTAAAACAAATCCTTATTTCCTGATGAATAGCCTTTGGACCATAACTTAAATAGAAAATCCTTAGAAGCTTGGGGGCTTCCCTTTGGGAGGGTCTCCGTTTGCCCACTTTAAGGACAGGATGCCAGCCCAGAAGGGCCCCCGATGGCCTGATCCTGCAGCCGGGCTCTCCTTATTCCTTCCTCCATCGCCCCCGGTTTCTTCCCCGCAGCCGGCACCCAGGAGTACGAGGACCTGACGCGGGCGCTGGCGCTGATCAAGGAGGTCATCACGGCCGTCGACGCCAAGGTCAACGAGAACGAGAAGGGGCAGCGCCTGCGCGAGATGGCAACCAAGATGGAGGTGAAGTCGTCGGGGAAGTTCAAGAACGGCCTGGTCTTCCGCAAGGAGGACATGCTCCAGAGGCGGCTCCTGGTGGACGGCGTTCTGTGCTGGAAGGCCGCCTCTGGGCGCCTCAAAGGTGGGTCCTTTCGGCGTCCCCCCAAAGTTTCCTGGGACAGAGGACGGGATTTGCAGGCAAGCAGGACGCGGGTGGCGCTGTGGGTTAAACCACTGAGCCTAGGACTTGCCGATCAGAAGGTTGGCGGTTCGAATCCCCGTGACGGGGTGAGCTCCCGTTGCTCGGTCCCTGCTCCTGCCAACCCAGCAGTTCAAAAGCACATCAAAGTGCAAGTAGATAAATAGGTACCCCTCCGGCGGGAAGGTAAACGGCGTTTCCGTGTGCTGCTCTGGTTTGCCAGTCCTGCTGGCCAAATTACCCGGAAGCTGTACGCTGGCTCCCTCGGCCAATAAATCGAGATGAGCGCCGCAACCCCAGAGTCGGAGACTGGACCTAATGGTCAGGGGTCCCTTCACCTTTTTTAGTGCAGCCTCCCTGGGTGCCAGAAGCCAGCCAGTGACAAACCACGCTCTTTTATTTGCAAGATCTTTTCTGGCAAGGCTGTTTAGGCCTGCTTAGAGTCAGAAGGGACCCCGAGGGAACCCTCATTTCTTTATTTTTTTAAGTTAATTTTTTAAAACACATGACACAAATCCAGTGTTCAAAAAAGCACACAAAACATTTTGACTCCGACCCGGCCCCTTTTGCAGTTTCATGCATTATTTCTAACACCGCATATTCTTCATTATTAATTAAGGTAAAGGTAAAGGGACCCCTGACCATTAGGTCCAATCGTGGCCGACTCTGGGGTTGTGGCACTCATCTCGCTTTACTGGCCAAGAGAACCAGTGTACAGCTTCCGGGCCATGTGGCCAGCAGGACTAAGCCGCTTCTGGCGAACCAGAGCAGCGCACGAAAACGCCGTTTACCTTCCTGCCAGAGCGGTACCTATTTATCTACTTGCACTTTGACGTGCTTTCAAACTGCTAGGTTGGCAGGAGCTGGGACTGAGCAATGGGAGCTCAGCCCGTCACGGGGATTCGAACCGCCGTCCTTCTGATCAGCAAGCCCTAGGCTCTGTGGTTTAACCCACAGCGCCACCCGCGTCTCCATTATTAATTAGTTTCCCCATAAAGCACATTTTGACGGTTTGGTTTTAAGTCAACCCTGCTGAATGAACTTGTACAGGAGAGACGGTTTTTCAAACCCCCCACAGATTTCCCCCCAATCTCTGCTCAAGCGTCTTGGTCTCACCCCCCTTTCTGTCGACTTTTGGCAGAGATCCTGGCCGTGCTGCTGACCGACGTGCTGTTGCTGCTGCAGGAGAAAGACCAGAAGTACACATTTGCCTCTGTGGTACGTGGCTTATCCCACCGCTACTCCCCATATATATCGCCAGCTAAACCTCGCGATAACCTGATCATCTTATGATTTTGGGAGGGAGGAGGCAGTTGGCAGCCCCGCAAATGAGCAGTGCCACTATACGCAGTATCTGTGATTTTAATTGGTGTTAGCCGCCTTGAGCCTGGGGAGGGCAAGGTATTATTATTATTATTATTATTATTATTATTATTATTATCATTATTATCATCTGCCGTTTCCTGGCAAGGCTGGGCGTGTGGCACACATGGCACAGCAAACGCGGAGCCCCGGGGTCGCCGGCCGCTAGCTCACCCCGCCAATAGCCAGGTGTCATACAAAATCAAACCCACCAGAAGGCTTGACTACTGTAATGCGCTCTACGCGGGGCTGCCCTTGAAGCTGTCCCAGAAACTCCAGCGGGTACAGAATGCTGCAGCGAGGCTCCTCATGGGGTCTATGCCATGGGAGCATATTCACCCAGTGCTTTTCCAGCTGCACTGGCTGCCGGTGGAGTACAGGGTCAGGTTCAAGGTGCTGGTTTTGACCTTTAAAGCCCTTCACGGCCTAGGACCCTCGTACCTACGGGACCGCCTCTCCTGGTATGCCCCACGGAGGACCCTAAGGTCCATAAATAACAACACCCTAGTGGTCCCAGGCCCTAAGGAAGTTAGATTGGCTTCAACCAGAGCCAGGGCCTTTTCAACTCTGGCTCCGGCCTGGTGGAACGCTCTGCCTCATGAGACCAGGGCCCTGCAGGATTGATTTCTTTCCACAGGGCCTGTAAGACAGAGTTCTTCTGCCTGGCCTTTGGCTTGGAGCCAATTTGCTTCCCTCCCCCTCTTTCTTTTTTCCTTTCTCCTCCTGTGATGGAACTCCTATTTGGGGATTTCCCTCGCTTTTTTCTGGACCAGTCTGGATAGTTAGCCTTGGTGAAGACTTGACGTTTTTATCCCTAAAAAGGTTTTTGATTGAGTTTCCACTGAAATGAGGCTGCATTTTGATGTTTTAATGTTGTATTTTAATCTTGTTTTTTAAGCTGTATTTCAATCAATTGTTTTTATATTTGGTGGTAGCCGCCCTGAGCCTTGGCTGGGGAAGGTGGGGTATAAATAAAATTTATTATTATATTACGCAAATCCCAATTGCTAAAGCACGTGGACGCAATAGGCTGTATGATAACAATTGCAAACAATTGCAAAGTTGCCAGATGAGCAGGATATAAATAATAAAATTATCGTTGTTGTTGTTGTTGTTGTTGTTGTTGTTGCTCCGCAGGACGCAAAGCCACCGGTGATCTCTCTGCAGAAGCTGATCGTCCGGGAAGTGGCCAACGAAGAGAAGGCCATGTTTCTGATCAGCGCGTCCCTCAAGGGGCCGGAGATGTACGAGATTCACACCGCCTCCAAAGAGGAGAGGAATTTCTGGATGGCACAGATCCGCCGGGCGGTGGAGAGGTGAGCGGGGGGGGGGGGCTCCCTTGCCCTGACGCCTGCTGGGAATGCAATATTAATAACTTACTATTTGTACCCCGCACATCTGACTGGGTTTCCCCAGCCACTCTGGACGACTCCCAACAGAGGACTAAAAACAGAATAAAACATCAGACAACTTCCCTGAACAGGGCTGCTCTCAGATGTCTTCTAAAAGCCAGATAGTTGTTTATTTCCTTGACGCCTGGTGGGAGGGCGCCACCACCGAGAAGGCCCTCTGCCTGGTTTTCTGTAGCCTCACTTTTTGCAATGAGGGTACCGCCAGAAGACCTTTGGGAGAGGGACCCCGGTGTCCGGGGTGGAGACGCTCCTTCAGGTCTACTGGGCCTTTGAGGCCGTTTAGGGCTTTCAAGGCCAGCCCCAACCCTTTGAATGGTGCCAATTGAGCCAATGCAGGTCTTAGGAAACAAAGCTGTCCTAAAGAGTTTTTTGGGGCGCTTCTGTCTTGTCTGCTCAGCTGCCCCGATGAGGAGGAGGAGCTTCTTGGTGACCCTGAAGAGGAGCGGAGGCAGGCCGAGGCGAGGGCAGTGAAGCTGAAGGAATTCCAAGGTAGGAAGCTTGGGCTAGGTGACCCTATGGCCAGGGGGAGGCCTGGCCTGATTCCTACGTCCGAGCTCTTCAGGGGCTGCAAGGAAGGTCGCCCAGAAGGGAGAAATTGCTGTCTCCCCAGGAAGGGGAGGCGGCCCTACGCTCTCTGTTTTCCTGTTGTTCTCGGGTTGGCTGCCCCCCCCCCCAGGTGCTGCGATGCCCTGAACTCTGCCTCCCCCTCTAGACCGCCTGAGCCAAAAGGACGAGCAGATCTTGCAGAGCCTGAGCGACAAGCAGCAGATCTACCTGGAGATGGCGGAGATGAACGGCTTCGAGGACCCGGCGCCCGGCTCCCGGCCCCGGCTCATCGGCAGGGCGGACTCCCCGGAGAGCCTTCAGGGGGAGGCAATCCTCAAGAAGGCGGTGGCGGAAGGTGGGTGCTGCGTGCGCGAGACGCCCCGGGTGCTCGGGACTGCGACTCCCAAGCGCCTGGGGGGCACCCGGCGGGCAAAGGCTGGGCTGGGCGCTGGCCTCCTCTCCTCCGCCTCCCCGCCAAAACCAATTCTTGCGTTTGCAGTGGAAGGCCTACAGAGCCTGATCTTCACCCAGCTAGGGGGGTCTGCGGCCCCCACCCGCTCCGAGGACACCACCGGCGGGTCGAGCCTGCTGAGGCGCGCAGAGACCTTTGGGGGGTATGACAGCGCCACAGCCGGCCTGGCCAAAAGTAAGTGGCCCTGTTAAAATGGGGGGGGGGGAGAGAGAAAGGCTTAATTGTCATGGGCTGGTTGGAGACAGAGGGATGGTGGGAGGAACCAGCTAGGGAACCCCCAGGGGAACCCCAGGGGAGGGAGGCCCAGAGCCCAGGAAGTGGGGGTGGGAGGGAGAAGCCTGGAAGGAGGAGGTGTTGGAAGCAAAAGAGGCAACAGAGCTTCGTGAGCAGGGAGATTCCGTGGTAGAGAGGAGTCAAGAATCAGAGGCAGAAGCGGAAGCAGGAGAGGATGAGGGCCAAGAGGCAGAGATGAAGTCACAGAGGTTTCCCCACTCCTGGAGACAAGCTCCCTTCTCCCCTCATCTCCCAGAACTTTGTTGTTGAGTCGTTTAGTCGTGTCCGACTCTTCATGACCCCCTGGACCAGAGCACGCCAGGCCCTCCTGTCTTCCACTGCCTCCCTCATGCTGGTAGCTTCACGAATACTGTCCCACCATCTCGTCCTCCGTCGTCCCCTTCTCCTTGTGCCCTCCATCTTTCCCAACACCAGGGTCTTTTCCAGGGAGTCTTCTCTTCTCAGGAGGTGGCCAAAGTCTTGGAGCCTCAGCTTCAGGATCTGTCCTTCCAGTGAGCACTCAGGGCTGATTTTCCAGTGAGCACTCAGGGCAGGCAAGGATTTCCAGACTTGGCCACTGATTTTGAGAGCTGAGTTGCTGTGCTCATCAGGCCTGGCGCTCCTGGGCAGATTGTGTTTTTGCCAACGGTGCGGCTACCGACCGACACGCTCCTTTCACAGCCCCCTTGCCTCGCCATTCAAAGCAGGGCGCCCCCTCTCACCCCACCCCTGCCTTCTCTTCCCCAGTGGGCAGTTTCAAGAGGAAGGTCTACGGCGGGGAGCAGCGCCTGCGGGACCGCCGAGCCCCCCCTGCCAACCCGGAGGACCCCCCCACGGCCGGAGGAGAGGAAGGGCCGCGATTGGTAAGGGGGTGGGGGGGCAGGCACCCTTGGCAAGTCACTAGTAGGGAGGACCAGAGGCCAGAAGAGGTCAGTGTTTGGGAACGAAGTGTAAAACAAGCTGGGTTTTTAAAAAAAATTAAAATGCCCCCTCTCCTTCTGCCTTTCTGCAGGGTGACACTGTAAGGCAGGAACGTCCCAGCGGCTCCCTGGAAACAGAGTCGGAGGTAAGCACACGGGCAGGATCCTGGGCGCTACCCTCCTGCCCTTGGGGCTTCCTAGCCGCTTCCTAGCGCAAGGGCATGTGCAGAGCGGTTTGGGGTCTGGGCGAAGGGCGGGCAGGTGTTCCAACGAGAGAGGGAAGCTCTGGTGGGCCTGAACCAACAAGGAGATTTTTCCCTTGAAAGACAGATCGCCCCAAACCCGTTTGAAGTCCATATTGTGATACCGGTTTCGTAATTTTTGACCTGGCAATATATCGCGGTGTTTGTGTCACAATGCGGGAAAAACCGGGAAGCCAGCCATGTTTTCTCTCGATTCCTGCAGCCCTTCTTAACTCTGCTGGCTCAGCCTTGCAGGGGGCAGCGAATCGCGAGAGCAGTCGCCGACAAAAATCTCAATACAGGGGAAACCGTGCTTCCCCGTAGCTCCATCCTTGATTCAGACATCGTGGTCCATCGGTACAGTGGTGCCTTGCTTCTCAAACTTAATCCATTCCGGGAGTCCGTTTGACTCCCAAAACGGTTCAGAAACTGAGGCGCAGTTTCTGATTGCTGCAGGCGCCCGGAAACGATAGCTGACGGCCGCGCCGGACGTTTGGCTTCCAAAAAACGTTCACAAACCGGAATGCCCACTTCCGGGTTTGCCAAGCCGTTTGGGAGCCAAGCCGTTCCGCTGTATATTGCAATCTTTAGCTGGTGATCTATTGCGATGTTAAAATTCAGGGCTTGGCCAGCACTTCTTGACAGCCTTTTGTTTCCTCCCTCAGCTCGTCCAAAGGGTACAGACCCTCTCCCAGTTGCTTCTCAGCCTCCAGGTAAGGGGACCCCTACTTTCCCCTCTGCGCCCCCAGATTTAGGGCAGCAGATGGGGTCACAGGGAGCACACTTAGCAGAGTGAAACAAGGCCCTGCAGCTAGAAACCCACGGGGAAGGATACCCCCTCCTCCCCCCTCTTGGCTGTTTTCTGTGCATCCTCCCTCTGTCTTTGCGGAGTCCCGAGGGACCCTCTGTTCTACTCCGTTCAACGCCTCTTGTGATGGTTTGACCCCTTTCCGTTTTAACAGCACAGATTCTACAAGCACCTTCCATTTCTCCTCGAAATCATTTCTCCTGCATGCTCCCCGTCTTACCTTAACGGCACACCTTAATTTATCATTAATAGCCATATCCCACACCTCTTTATACCATTCTCCCATTTTATATTCTGCTTGCCCCTTCCGCTTCCTAGCTATCCTAATTTGTGCCGCTGTCAATGAATTTGTGAGCAAGCCCTTCCTAGCCTGCGAACGCTCCACCCCACCGTAAATAACGCCACCTCGGTCAGCTTTGACCCAGTGATTTCTGTCACAGTCGGACCTCGGTTTTCGAACGTAATCCATTCCGGAAGACCATTCAGCTTCCAAAACATTTGAGAACTGAGTCGCAAAGGGCCGTCTGTGATTTCCATTGAGAAGATTGAAGGGGGAAAGAACCTCGGAGGAAGCTGTTTGACTTCTGAGGCACATTTGAAAATGGAAGCAATTCTGGGTTTTCGTGATTTGAAAACCGAAATGTTTGGCTTCCGAGAAGCTCGAAAACCGAGGTACCCCTGTATCTCCTTAAACACACTTTGCCAGAAAATTTCTTTCTTTCTGTCTCACTCACCCCTTTCTCCCCCTGGCAGACCGTCATGGCCCAGCAAAACAGCTGAAATAATAATTATAATGTTATTATTTATACCCTGCCCATCTGGCTGGGTTTCCCCAGCTTATTATCATCATCATCATCATCATTCCTTTTTCCTTCTGTGATGGAACTCCTACTTGGGGACTTCCCTGGCTTTTTTCTGGCCCACTTAGGACCAGTCTGGATAGTTAGCCTTGGTGAAGACTTGACGTTTTCATCCCCAAAAAAGTTTTTGAGTTTCTGCTGAAATCAGGCTGCATTTTAATGTTGTATTTTAATATTGGTTTTTAAAGTTGTATTTCAATCAATTGTTTTATATCTGGTGTTAGCCGCCCTGAGCCCAGTCTTGGCTGGGGAGGGCGGGGTATAAATAAAATTTATTATCATCATCATCATCCAGCCAGTCCCTGACATTGAGGCCCCTGGCTTTCCTCTCCGTCTCTCCGCCCAGCAAGACAGCTGAAATAATAATTATAATATTATTATTTATATCCCTTTATATCAGGCTGGGTTTCCCTAGCTTATCATCATCATCCGGCCAGTCCCTGACATCGAGGCCCCTGGCTTTCCTCTCCGTCTCTTGCACTCTGCTTTGGCAAGTCTCTTTCTTTCTTTCTTCCTTCCTTCCTTCCTTCCTTTCTTCCTTTCTTCCTCACTCCCCCCTTTCTCCCCCCGGCAAGCCGTCATGGCCCAGCAAGACAGCTGAAATAATAATTATAATATTATTATTTATATCCCTTTATATCAGGCTGGGTTTCCCTAGCTTATCATCATCATCATCCAGCCAGTCCCTGACATCGAGGCCCCCGGCTTTCCTCTCCGTCTCTTGTGTTCTGCTTTGGCGAGTCCCTTCCTTCCTTCCTTCCTTCTTCACTCACCCCTTTCTCCCCGCCCCGGCAGGCCGTCCTGGCCCAGCAAGACAGCTACCTGGAGGTCCAGCGGAGCGCCCTGCTTGACCGGGAGCGCCAGTTCCGCCTGCAGTCGACGCGGGGCAACCTTCTTCTGGAACAGGAGCGCCAGCGCAACTTTGAGAAGCAGCGGGAGGAGCTGGCCCACGTCCAGAAGCTGCAGGGCCAGCTGAAGGCGGAGCAGCGGCGCTGGGAGCGGGAGCGGGAGCGCCAGCGCAGGGAGGCGGAGGCGGCGGAGGCCCGGCTGCGCCTGCGGGAGGAGGAGGCCCGCCAGCTGAGGGAGCGGCTGGGCCAGGAGCGCCAGGAGCTGGAGCGCCAGCGAGAGGCCTATCAGCACGACCTGGAGCGCCTGCGCGAGGCCCAGCGGGCCGTCGAGAGGGAGAGGGAGCGGCTGGAGCAGCAGCGGAGGCTGAAGAAGCAGAGCGCCAGCGCCTTCTCGCCCCCGGAGGCAGGGCAGGTGAGCGACTGCTGCCGACCATGGCAGGGGCACAAAGCACAGCAGACCGGGTGGATGCGGAGGAATTGGGCAGGAATAATAATAATACAGTGGTCCCTTGGGTTGCAGGCGCTGGGACCGAACAACAGGAGCGCACCCCGCCACGGGGATTTGAACTGCCGACCTTTCGATTGGCAAGTCCTAGGTGCTGAGGCTTTAACCCACAGCGCCACCCGCGTCCACCCGAATCCCCGTGGCAGGGTGCACTCCCGTCGTTCGGACCCAGCGCCTGCCAACCTAGCAGTTCAAAAGCACCCTCGGGTGCAAGTAGATAAACAGGGACCGCTTACTAGCGGGAAGGTAAACGGCATTTCCGTGTGCTGCGCTGGCTCTCCAGATGCAGCTTGTCATGCTGGCCACGTGACCCGGAAGTGTCTTCGGACAGCGCTGGCCCCCGGCCTCTAGAGTGAGATGGGCACACAACCCTAGAGTCTGTCAAGACTGGCCCGTACGGGCAGGGGTACCTTTACCTTTACCTTACCTTGGGTTGCGGGACGCGGGTGGCGCTGTGGGTTAAACCACAGAACCTAGGACTTGCCGATCAGCAGGTCAACCTAGCAGTTTGAAAGCATGTCAAAGTACAAGTAGATAAATAGGTACCGCTCTGGCGGGAAGGTAAACGGCGTTTCTGTGCGCTGCTCTGGTTCGCCAGAAGTGGCTTAGTCCTGCTGGCCACATGACCCAGAAGCTGTTAGATCGGCTCCCTTGGCCAATAAAGCGAGATGAGCGCCGCAACCCCAGAGTCGGTCACGACTGGACCTAATGATCAGGGGTCCCTTTACCTTTTAGCTTGGGTTACAGATGCTTCAGGTTACAGAAATCATGCTTCGGCGGCGGCAGGAGGCCCCATGAGCTAAAGTGGTGCTTCAGGTTAAGAACAGTTTCAGGTTAAGTACGGACCTCCAGAACGAATTCAGTACTTAACCCGAGGTACCGCCATATGGGAGGATCCGGCCTCATCCTTTTCGTTCTTTCTGCAGGGCCCCTTGAGCCACTCTGCCAGCTTCAACGGAGAAGGCCTGGAGGGCAAGCCGGGCGGGCGAGGGAGCGTCGCCTCCGCCACGGACTACCTGGAGAGGGCGGAGCTGGCCCGCCGAGACAGCGCCGCCTCTCCCGCCCTGGAGGGGGTCCGCCCGGTGCTGCCCCTCAAGACCGAGGTGCCCCTGCACCTCCTGAGCGCCACCAACCAGATCCAGAAGCCGGCAGCCGTCCAGCAGCAGATCCCCACCAAGCTGGCCGCCTTCACCAAGGGCAGCAAGGAGAAGGCGGGCAAGGGCTCCGCCAAGGCCTCCCACCGGACGGAGAGCTCGGGTGAGTGGCGCGGGGGCCGCAGGAGGGGCCGCTGGGGGCGGAGGCTGCCGCCCCAGGATGAACATGCATCATTGTAAGCCCACAGGGTGAATGAAGATGCAAAATGAGGGTTGTAATACAGTGGTGCCCTGCAATCCAGGAACCCAAGGAAGCTCCAAGGACCCGCCATAATTTTCTCTGAGGGTCTCCTTTCTGTGAGTCATTTTGGACTCACAGCTGTCCATGGAGGCGCAGGTTAATTCTGTGTCCAGGGCAGCTGTCTGCCAGCTCCACCCGGTACGCAGGCTAAGACCCTCCCTGCCCGCGGACTGTCTCACCAGAGTGGTGCATGCTCTGGTTATCTCCCGCTTGGACTACTGCAATGCGCTCTGTGTGGGGTTACTTTTGAAGGTGACCCGGAAACTGCAACTAATCCAGAATGCGGCAGCTAGACTGGGGACTGGGAGTGGAGACCACATAACACCGGTCTTGAAAGACCTACATTGGCTCCCAGGACGTTTCCAAGCATAATTCAAAGTCTTGGTGCTGACCTTGAAAGCCCTAAACGGCCTTGGCCCGGTATACCTGAAGGAGCGTCTCCACCCCCATTGTTCAGCCCGGACACTGAGATCCAGCGCTGAGGGCCTTCTGGCGGTTCCCTCATTGTGAGAGGTGAGGCTACAGGGAACCAGGCAGAGGGCCTTCTCAGTAGTGGCGCCTGCCCTGTGGAGCACCCTCCCACCAGATGTGAAGGAAATAAGTAGCTATCCTATCTTCAAAAGACATCTGAAGGCAGCTCTGTTTAGGGAGGTTTTTAACATTTAACGCTGTATTGTTTTTAATACTTGATTGGGAGCCGCTCAGAGTGGCTGGGGAAACTCAGCCAGATGGGCGGGGTATAAATAATAAATTATTATTATTATTATTATTATTATTTCTCCTTCCAGCATCGGTCGACCTGAGGCAGCTCCTTCCCCGGTCGGCCGGCAAGGACGAGCCCCCCTCCCGCAGCCGCAACTCCATGAGCCCCGTCTTTCCCCACAGCCAGAACGTGGCCTTCCTGCCAGGTAAGTCGGGCGGTGGGCGAGAGAGGGGGCCCCGTCCAGCCCGCCATGCGGCCCGTGGCCCACTCTCCCTCTTCTCCCCGCAGAGCCGCCTGCTGAGGGCGCCCACCCGGACCCCCTGCCCCCTGCCGCCAACCTCTTCAAGCCCAACAGCGTCCATGCCCTCCCGCCAACCCCGGACGATCTGGCCAAGGAAGACGTCATTTTCTTCTGACGCGCGCCAGCCGCCCAGCCTCTGAGGGACCGGGCCCCTTTCGCTTGCCAGGACAGAGGCCAGAAAACAGCGAGGATGCTGCGTTTTGGGGGGGAGAAGGCGTCTTTCTCCGGCAGTCGTTGGGCTGCGCACAGATGCCCCAATTTCACCCACCTTGCTCTCTCTCCGGGGCAGTGGCACCGCTATCGTTTTTTAAGCACTTTCCACAGCGGGGCGAGAGAGAGCCGACTTGGCCAACAGAGGTGCCAGCTCAAAGTGGTGGAAGACAGGCCTCGGCGGGCACAGAGAAACTTTGCGGCGATGCCCCTTTGTCTTAGGCAAAGGGCTGCCTTCCTTAATCTGCCGGGAGCCACGCAGGGGCGTCCGGCTTTGTGGCAAACGACTCTTGTGTTCCCCCCCAAATCTGGCTTCTCGCAGGCCGGCGTGTTCTGCGTCCGACCCAACGCTCCCCTTGCCGCCAAACGCTCATCCGCTTCCTTTGCAGGAATCCCCCCCCCCCATAGATTTTTTTATTTGCCCCAGCTTCAAACCTCTCCGCCACCCAGGGATCTCTTTGGAACAGACCGTGCCACTCTCTTCCCCTGTTTCCTGCAAATGCTCACCTCCTAAAGGTTGCTTTTCTTAACATTTTGGGGGGGGGGAGTTTTGGATTGCAGCCTCGCAGCGATGCGAGATGGGCTCTTTGTTCCTCCCCAGATACCTGCGTTCTCTCACAAGTTGCGGCTTCTGCGCTCGGTCCTGGGGGGGCGTTGGAAGGGCGAGCTCCCCCGTCGCAAGAGGCTCCCGACCACTTTCCATTGAGGTGGGGCCGTTTCTCGTAATAACTGTGTATTTCCTCCGCGTTTCTTGAAAGGGAAGCCCTCTTTCTGCACCAAATCGCTGACCTGTCCATGCTCTGCTTGCCTATTAGATTTCTCCCTCGGGGGAGCTCCCTTCGGGGACGGGACCAGTGGCAATTTAAAGGCCCTCCCCCGCTGCCTTTCACGGGGGGGGGGGCAGGCACAGTCCACACGCAGCCAAGGACAGGCGACTCGCCAACTGGGGTCAGGGGGAGAAAGTTCCCCAAAAGGCAAACATTTCCCTCTGTTGCCGCTGCCCCCCCCAGGGGGGGAAATTGCTCTGTGTTTTGAATATTTATTTGTTTACTATGTGTACGCCCCCTTGAGACCCCCTTGAGTGCGAGAGGTGGCCCGTGCATAAATAAATGAATAAATATAGATATATATTGCCTTTTGCCTGGTTGCTACGACTTGAGCAGGAAAGAATTGCAGCCAAGGAATCCCCCCCCCCCCAGGGAAGAGGCTGCAGACCCTCTGGGGGGACCCCCAAACCCCTAATCCTGTCCCGGTCCTAGGGATTAAGAGTGCAGGAAGAAGAGAACTTAAGAGTGCAGGGGGGTCTTTTGGGGAGACGGAATCATGACCGAAGGACCTCTTTGCTGCGTCCGGAGTTGGAGCCCGTGCCTGGCTTGCAAAGCCAGCCCCCCAACCCGTGCAGGATCCGTGGGTCAAGGGGGGAGGCGTTCACAGGGGTCGCAAGCAATAAAGGAGGCTCCCTGCTGACCCTGGTTTGCAGGATACTTCCTCTCTGCGTTTTATTAGCTTTACACGCTGTGCCTCGGACGGGCTTTCGATCAGTGCCTGCGAGGGGCTCTTCTTGCCCCACGGCCGGGGGGGGGGGACAGGCTCTGGGTTTCCGAGGACAGAAAGCACCGCGAAGGAATCTGGCTCCCCGTTTTGTGGCTCTGGCAGGAATTTCGAGGGGGTTGCCTGGCCTCACATGGCTTCCTCTCACGCGGCTCCCCCCACGTGGGTCTGGTAGACTCCGATGAGGGACGACGTCGTCCCCAGCAGCCCCACGAGCCACGGGGGGAACCTCCCTGCCCACAGCACCCGCGGGGGCAGCCAGTGGACGGCGTTGCAGAGGTCCGCCAGGTTGCCGGCGACGGTCAGGGCTTCGGCCCGGGCTCGCACCCTCGTCCTCCTAAGGGAGTCCTTGCTGCGGGGAGACGGAGAGAAGGAGGATCAGTTGGAAAGGGTCCCCCAGAGCCCATCCAGACCAGCCCCTCCAAAGCATGGAAGTGTGGAGCTGGACTTAAGGGGCTTAAGGTTAGCCTGGACTGAGCAGAAGACAGTGCGTGGTTTTTTTGGGGGGGGGTATCCCATAACCAGGACGCGGGTGGCGCTGTGGGTTAAACCACAGAGCCTAGGACTTGCCAATCAGAAGGTCGGCGGTTTGAATCCCCGCAATGACGGGGTGAGCTCCCGTTGCTCGGTCCCTGCTCCTGCCCACCTAGCAGTTCAAAAGCACGTCAAAGTGCTAGTAGATAAATAGGTCCCGCTCCGGCGGGAAGGTAAACGGCGTTTCTGTGCGCTGCTCTGGTTCGCCAGAAGCGGCTTAGTCCTGCTGGCCACATGACCCGGAAGCTGTACGCCGGCTCCCTGGGCCAATAAAGCGAGATGAGCGCCGCAACCCCAGAATTGTTTGTGACTGGACCTAACGGTCAGGGGTCCCTTTACCTTTACCTATCCCATAACCAGGACGGAGGGAGGGGGGCCTCTTGCCTGCCGCAGGAATAGGGGGCTGCTTCCGAAATATTTGCTGTGAGAAACGGCTCCTACCTGGCCTGCTTCGTCCGCCGCCTTCTCAGCTGGCACAAGATCCTCAGGGAGCTGGAATTGAGAGGGTCGAAAATGAGCCTTTTACAAAAGGGACCCAAGGGTCATCTAGCCCAACCCCCTCGAACCCACAACTTGCAAGCCTCCACCAGCCAGTTGGAGGCAAGGAGCTGTTGCGCCCGGGGTCCCTTCTCTCCCCCCCCCCCGGCGTTCCTTACCGTGCGATTCCCAGCAGCAGGGAGGTCGCCCAGAGCAAGGTGCTGAGCATCCACCACTTCCCCGAGTCGCCCCGGATGACCTTGGCGTCCGCCGCCCACGCCAGGTGTTCGCAGGGGTAGTAGAGCTGGTCAGCCACGTTGCTGGCCACCGAGAGCCAGCGGACGGCGGGGTCCTCCTCCTGGGAAAGGGGGAGAAGGTTGGGTCCTTCGCGAAGAAGACCAGGCTCCACCTCGGTCAGCGCTGCCCACACGGGCTGGCAGCAGACTTTGGACGCCTTCCCTGGAGATGACGCAAGGCACTAGTCCCCAGTGTGGGCACCTGCCTGTCTCGGGGAAACAACGGAGCGCGCTTCTGGGGGTGAAGCCAAAGCGAATTGACCTCCGCGGGGCCCAAGCCTGGTCTGGGGGTCCTGGGCTCCCCAGACGACAAGACCCCCTCGCTGACAGGGGGCCAAAGGAAACCAGAGATCCCTGCCTCGTAGGGGGTTGGGCTAGATGACCGTGGGGGTCCCAACTCTCTTTTTCTTTTCTTGGCTGCAAGGGTTGCCAGAAGGTGCCACCCAACTGCCTTAGGGACTCCGCTCTGCATTTGGGTAGGGTTCCCCCGGAGCCTATTCTTTTCCTGAAGTATTCTTCCCAGGCAGATGAGCCCCACTGGCCCCCCACTTCCCTCTCTGGCCTGGGCAAAACCAGCCTTCTTCACCATTGCCCCCCCCCCTGGTCCGCTTCAGACCCTGTCTTTGCCTGCAGGTGAAGCCCCTAACTCCCTTTGGGTTCGAGACCCCTTGGCTCCCCTCGCCCAGTTCAGCCAGCCGGACAAAGCCATTCCCAGGATCGGGGCCGCTGTTGCAGGCTGGCAGCTTCGAGCCCAAGCGGGAGATAACCAGAGCATGCACCGCTCTGGCCAGACAGTCTGCGGGCAGGGAGGGTCTCATCCTGCGTCCCAGATGGAGCTGCCCTGGACACAGAACTGACCTGCGCCTCCATGGACAGCGGTGAGTCCAAAACGACCCCCAAGCTGCGCACCTGGTCCTTCGGGGGCACAGTCGCCCCATTCAGGACCAGGGAGTCCCCCACACCTGCCCACCCCCAAAAACAGTCCTTCTGCCTTGTCAGGATTCAACCTGTCCCCTCTTGCGACTCCCAGCAGTTCAGAGGCATTGGGTGCCTCGAGCGCGAGCAGAGCGCCCTGCCGCCCCTGTGAGTCTTCGCCACTTCCAGGAATTGCTGCGATTCCCTTTGGTGGCATCGCCTCGGTGGGGTTCCTCCCCCTTGGGTGCCGGCCACCCCTTGCCGCTCTTCCTGGGTGGGGGCGAAGGTTCGCCCTCCAGCTCCCCCCCTCGCGCCACGGGCGGTCAAAGGGCGCCGGGCACCCCATGCCTCCTGCAGCTGCAAACACCTTGTTTGTGTGACGCATACTTCAATCCCGTGCTCCTCCTGTGTTTGCGCAACCAAAAAAAGAGGAGTGTTTGCTCTGAAATCACATGGGGAAAGTCACTTTGCTCCTTCTAGGAAGCAGGGAGAACCGGAGTGGGCTGGATCCCTGCGGGGCCAGAGGGCGGGTGTGTTTTTGCTGTCCGAAAATATCCCTCTGACAGGCGATGGGTGGAGCAGTGCGGCTGGGGAAACCCAGTCAGGTGGGCGGGGGTACAAATAATAAAAATCTATTATTATTATGATTAACAGGCCAGCAGTCTGTGTTCGAATAGAAGTTATTAACACGGATAGAAGTTATTGCAGCTGTCGTTTATGGGATTATCATCTTGATTGGAATGTAATGGAAACTAATAAGATTTTTGGAATGCAGGTATAAAGAAAGCCATCCATTCTAGCATGCAGGGGAGGGGCCACCTAAATTGTTTAATTTGGTACAGTAATCCATTCCGGGAGACCGTTTGACAACCGAAAACCGAAAGCCTCAATACAATAGGGAAGCTGCGTGGCACGTTCGGCTTCTGAAAATGGTTCAGAAACCAGAGCGGTCGCTTCCGGTTTTCCGGCCTTCAGGAGGCAAAACATTCCAAAACGTTGACTGCGTTTGTGAGATTGGTATTGACAGCTGCATTGCAATTTGGCGTTGTTATAACGAGGCTACCACTGGGTTGTAATTGAAAATTATTAATAATATATATATATATATAAACAGGCCAGCTGTGCCACAGCTTCGACTCTCCCCAGTATACTGCCTCCGACAGGGGAGGGACAGCATCGCTTTTGTAGTTCGACAGCCTTCCCCAGCCATTCCTCCGACCCTCTTTTAACGCTGAGAGCCGTGAATCGGGCCAGCTGGAGAATCGTAAAGCTGGGAGGGACCCCAAGGGTCATCCATCCCAACCCCTGGCAATGCGGGAATCTGTTTTTTGACCCCTGAGTTGTGCTTCTTCCCCACAAAAACGAAGCCAGTTCCTGGTGTTTCCGAGCACAGCGCTTGTGCCAGGTCGGTACCCCCAGAGGTCATCTATCCCAACCCGCTGCCGGGGAGGAAAACCACGGCTAGCTCAGTGTTGCCCGCACCGGCTGGCAGCTCTCCTGGGTTTCAGGCTGGGCATCCTTCCTCGAATTCAGGCCCTCCAACACCTCCCTGCCCCAGGGTGACCCACCTTCGGCCCCAGGCCGTACTGGCGGCTGTAGGCGAGCATGGAGAGGTCATCGAAGAGACGGAGGACCGTCCGGCAGTGGCTGAGCTGAGCCGATATGGCCAGGAGGCTCTGGCCGAGCGGGGACTCCGTGGGGTGGCTCCTGGCGGCCAAGGCCCCCCCTGCCAGCTGGCAGCCATAACCGAGGGTGCGGACCTGGCGGAAGGGAGGGAGACGAGATCGCGGTTACCTCTGCGCTTTGGAACACGCTGCTTCCATTGTCGCCGGGGGATTGTTATTCAAAAAGCATCACGATTGGGAATAAAAGACGGGTTTAAACGATCCTAGAGTCGGAAGGGGACCCCTAGGGGTCATCCAGTCTGACCCCCTGCAATGCAGGAATCTCGGCAAAAGCATCCACGACAGGCTCTGCTTCGAAACCTCCAAGGAAAAGGTCAAAACCCATCTGGGATTCAGCTGTCCGTTAATGGGCGCTACGCTTATGGAAAAGTAAGCGAGACAATATTGCTTTGCTCACTGCGATTCCTGCATTGGGGTGGTTTTTTTTTTGGAGTGGGTGACTTTTAGGCCCCTGCCTACAACGGACGGACGAACCCAGCTTCTTCTTTAAAAAATAGAATAAAATTTATTTTTTATGAGATTTCCAAAACGCCACGGATTTAAACTCAAATCAAGTATTCACATAACGTCTTCCTAAACTGACTTCTCCAAACCCTTTCCCCCTCCCATCTCCCATCTATTACAAAATCACCTCCATAGCAATTATTTTATCGTTTTTCTTCCAGAAACCGGCTTCGATCCGGACCCCCGTTCTGCACTTTGTAAGGAATCGACCTTTTCCTTTGTGACCCGTTGGAACTCCCTGCCAATGGATGGTGCCAGGCAAGGCGCTTTTGCTCCTTCCAAAAAGCCTTTCCGTCTGGATGAGCCTGGTCCAGACTTTTCAAATGCTGGCATCGCTGAACTACGGGGCCGAAAGGGACCCGGGGGTCATCCAGCCCAACCCCTGCAGGGCGCAAACTTTGCATAGGTTCATCTCATTTCCGCCACCCAATTCCAAACAAAATAAACCCAAATTTGCGGGGAAACCCTCGTCCGAATAAATCTACCGATCCAGGCAGCTTGCAGAGATCCCTTTGTGGCCCCGCACTTTCCGCATTTGCCAACATCTTTGGCAAATCTGGAGGAGGAAGGCATGGGAGAGCCAGAAATCTGGGTTTCCCCTTCCTCCATCCAGTTTGCTTCGGTTTTAAATAGAACAAAATGTGTCACTTGCGTTTCTTTTTTTAAGGGCGAGATAAGAAAGGAACAATGGCATTTATTTATTAACAACGATCGCATTCATTTATTTTTAGCAGGCGAGGCACAAGGTCAAAATTTAAAGTCGGACGAGGAAACCTCTGCCTCTACCCGCTTTCGACAATTTCAGGTTTTCTCTATGCTCCGTTAGGAAGCAAGGGGGAACGCCTGCCAGTCAGAGCACGCAACACTGGCGGCCGGATCGGCGGTACGACTTGACACAAGTTAAATCTGAACCATGAGGCCTGGGATCTTGATTTGTTTCTAAGAAAAGGAGCATCGCTTTTCTCATTAGGTGATTCTGAAAATCTAGTCTGCTTTCCAGGCCACGCCCACTAACCACTAGGCCACGCCCCTACCTTTATTAAGTCACGCCCTGTCTCTTAACTGTCTCATCCTTTATCAAGCCCTGCCCACTACCTGCTAAGCCACGCCCATACCAGACTCCTCCCACTCCAATTAAGCCCCGCCTCACTGCTTTTTTAAGAGACAGCCCAGCCTGCTGTCCAGGCCACGCCCAGTACCCACTAAGCCACGCCCACACCAGACCCCTCCCACCTCCATTTAGCCCAGCCCCGCTGCTCTTGACAGACAGGCAGCCTGCTGTCCAGGCCCCGCCCGCTACCCTTAAGCCCCTCCCCTGACCAGGCTCCCGCCTCTCTTGACGGACAGGCCGACCCCTTCCCTCGCTCACCGCGCGGTCTCTGCCCCGGTGCGTCTCCAGCAGCGCCACCAGCGCGCCCAGCAGGCCCTCCGCTCCCGCCGCCATGGCAACGCTTCCGGGTTCGCCCGCCCCCTGAAGCCGTCCAATCACGCGCCGCCCTGCAGGAGGCGGGGAACTACAAGCCCCAGCAGGCCTTGCGCGGCAGTGGACGGGCAGCCGGAGGGGCCAAAAGAGGACGCGAGCGGAGGGAAAGCTCTCGGGCGTTAAAGAGGGCGAAAAAGGGAAAAGAAAGGATGATTGGAAGGAGGAAAAAGAGATATAACGCGGGGAAAGAGCGGGCTGCTTGAGCCGAGATGGCTGCCTTGCGGCGGGTTGGGATGGATGACCTCTGGGGGCCCCTTCCAGCTCTGCCATCCTGTGGTTCTTTGCTGCAACTGCTGGCCAGAAACGAAAACAAGAGATCTCCCCTCGTATTGTGAAGCCGTTTATCGCCTTTTGTGCAAACATCAGCCTGGCATAAGAATTATCTATTGAATTAGTTTCATTTATCCAGTGCTTTTTTTTCTTTAAAAAATGTTAAGGTGTACACTCTCCTTTTGACTCGAGAAAATCACCATTTTGCAGTTCAAATCCGGGAAAAGAAAGACAGTAAATGGACAAAAGGACAAAGATTCACAAAATGTTTAGGGGTATGCGTACCTCTGCATACCACACCCCCAGAAAAAAGCACAGCATTTATCTATAAAATCTGTGCAGGACTTTATATGTTGTTGGCTGTTTTCCGCAGGAATTGGCCTAAGCGCCATTATCCTGGCTTCAGTCGGGGGCGTCTCATCCCAGATCTTCAAGGTGATGTTATATGTGGAAAGAATTTAAAAAGAAGAGAAAAAAAAGATGGAAAATCAAAAAGATGGAAGAGCCACGAAGATTATAGGGACCAAAGGCCACCTGCTTGCTCTGGACTAAGCAGCCGACTGGTTTTGTTGACAGCTTTGCAAGGGGTTGGGCTGGATGACCACTGGGGTGCCCTTTTGGTTCTGTGGTTCCAGGTCCGGTCCTTTTGCTCTTTTGGCAAATGTCGCAGCAAGACGAATGGCGCAAGCTTCCGGGGATCAGAGTCCATTCCTTCCGGCGTTGTCCTCACTTGACAGGTGCCACGAGGGCACAGAGATTGAAAAGTTGGCAGGAACCCCTTTCCATGCATGGACAGAAAGAGAAAAAGCAAACAGAGAGCCATAAAAGCTGAGAACAGAGCTCCAAAACAGCCAGAGGAATTGGGGAGATCGCGGTATGAGACGAAAACGAGGCTTTTTATATATATAATATTTTTTATTAATTTTTAGTACACAAAATTTTTTAAGACATACCACACAAATTATTCCACATATGTCCTTGTTTGGACTTCTTCCGCATCTCTGATAGCCTTCCGTCTTGATTATTTCCCCGGCAATTCTTAACTTAATATTGCCTTTACCTTTTCTAACAAATCGTTTCTCCCTTTCCATTTTTACAATCTTTCTTAAATTACTCCTCACAGAACTTCTTGTAGTCCTACAAACGTGATCTGATCATCACAAATACTTTTCAGATACTCAGTAAATTTAGTCCAGTCTTCAGTAAACCTCTGGTCCCGCTGGTCCCGGATCCTTCCTGTTAACTTATCTAATTCTGCGTAGTCACAGAATTAGATTCACAAGACGAAAAATCCCGCAGAACGAATTAATTTTGTCTTGCGAGGCACCACTGTAGATAGATAGATAGCTGGATAGATGATAGATAGATAGATAGAGAGCGAGAGAGAGCTGAATAGATGATAGATAGAGATACATGAATGGATAGATAGATAGATAGATAGATATAGACAGACAGATAGATGATAGATAATATTTTGGAAATGTACATTCAGTTGTTTTTTTCCTTTAATTTTTTGGGGGGCCCCCAAGAGAGTGGGGCCCTAAACTAGAGCTTGTTTAGCTTATATGTAAATCTGGCACTGGCATAAATAGATAGATAGATAGATAGATAGATGATAGATAGAGGTAAATGAATAGAGATAGATAGATAGATAGATAGATAGATGATAGATAGAGGTAAATGAATAGATTAGATAGATAGATAGATAGATAGATAGATAGATAGATAGATAGAAAGATATAGACAGATAGATGATAGATAATATTTTGGAAATGTACATTCAGTTGTTGTTTTTCCCCTTTAATTTTTTGGGGGGCCCAAGAGAGCGGGGCCCTAAGCTAGAGCCTGTTGAGCTTATATGTTAACGCAGCACTGGTCCCACCTTGCCTGGCCCAGCCCCACAGCGGATCCGGCCCTGTGTTGCCACCACACCTTGGTGTTTGCCAGGCGTGCCTCTCTGGGCGGGTGACTGGCCCAGCTGCCACGTGCCCGTAAGGGATGCCCTCCTGGCAATGGGTTTCCCTCCCCGTGCCGCAGCCTCACGGGCTCGTAAAAGGCTCGGGACGTGCGAGGATCCGGGCCGGGCCGGCTTGGCATGCGCCCATAAAACCCATCTCCTTGGGCAGCCCCAAATAACCCTGCAAACAGGCCTTCAGGGCTTGGCCCAGTTCCCAGGGAAGGGCAGCTGCTGGGCTTGCAGAAGGCGCCAGTCTCTGGGCCGCGCAGGTGTTTCCCCGAAATGTATTTTATCTAATTGACTTTTTATTTCTGTTCTTCGCATATTGTATTGTTGTTGGCCGATGAATAAAGGTTCATTCATTCATTCCCAGCTGAGGGGGGATTTGAATCCGGGTCCTCTCCACTGACGATCTAACCACTAGGCCGCCGCTGCCTTCTCCGTGGGACGAATTTTGGCCCTTATTGGTGGCATGGAGGTTTTCTCGCGTGCCGGGGAGCAGAGCTGGGGGGCGCCTGGGGCGCCTGCTTCCGGCAACACCGGCAGTTTCCAAACGTCATAGAATCGGAAAAGAGTCGATTTGGGACCCCAAGGTCATCTAGCCCCACCCCCTGCAGCGCAGGAGTCTCTGCTTTCCTTTGGCCCATATCAGCGAGGTCATCTGGGCAGCCCAGGACCCCCTGGCACCCTGCCCAGGCTTGCACCCCGGGGAGCTTGCTTCGGTTTGGCCTCACCCTCGGAGGTGGACTCCATTGAATTGCCCCTTCCTTTGCCTTTTCCCACAGCACCCTGGGGGGCCCCTTTGGGTCTCAGCCAGGGCCAGATTCAGGTCTGATGCGGCCCTCAGCTCCTGAAGGTAACGGGGCCCTTTCTATGTCCAGCTGTCCTTTGTCCACAACAAATGGTCGCTGTTTTTTGGGTTGTTCCAAAACATTACCCAAAATAATAAGAATAATTACATTTACACACTGCTCTGTATGCAGAGTTAGCTTCGTCGCAGTTCCTAGGGAGCAAATTTCCCCAGACCATTCGGATATAGTAGGAGATGCTGTATTTATGCACAAATTTCAGGAGTTATGCGGAATTCTTTTTAGCTCCTATGATCTTAGCGGCAGTTAGACAGTCAAAAGCTATTTGTGGATCGTTCCCCGGGAAATGCAAATAAAAGGGGTTTCTTTGTTTGATGGAGGAGGCAGGATCAAGGGAGAACCAGAACAGGTCCAGCAAGTTTGGGGAGCAGTTTGGTCCGGCCGGCTCCATCGGGGCTGGGCATTTATGGGATCTTGCTGGCGCCAGACCAGACCAGTCGCCGCATGGAGGCTAGAAGTCATTCCCTGGCCTGGCCAGTTTGAAGGCTTCGGCTGCGGGTGCAAAGAGCGCGATTCCTTGCCTCCCTCCCAAGACACTCATTTGCTGAGCCAGTGCCGGATTCACGTAGAAGCTCAACAGGCTATAGATTAGGGCCCCACTCTCTTGGGGACCCCAAAAAAATAAAGGGGGGAAAAATACTGGATGTACAATTCCAAAATATAAGAGAAAAAATTAATAAAATAAAACCTACATCCAGCAACCGTGTTTAGTGTTGTGTAGCCTCCTCGGGTGTAAGTCATGGGCCCCACCTGCTCCCTAAATATCACTGCTTTGCTCCTTTCTACATAAAGGGTATATAAAGGTAAAGGGACCTCTGACCATTAGGTCCAGTCGCAGCCGACTCTGGGGTTGCAGCGCTCATCTCGCTTTACTGGCCGAGGGAGCCGGCATACAGCTTCCGGGTCGTGTGGCCAGCAGGACTAAGCCGCTTCTGGCGAACCAGAGCAGCGCAACGAAACACCGTTTACCTTCCCGCCGGAGCAGTACCTATTTACCTACTTGCACTTTGATGTGCTTTCCAACTGCTAGGTGGCAGGAGCTGGGACCGAGCAACGGGAGCTCACCCTGTTGCGGGGATTCGAACCATCAACCTTCTGATGGGTAAGTCCTAGGCTCTGTGGTTTAACCCACAGCGCCACCCGTGTCCCTATATAGGGTATATACAGCATCTTAAAAAGCAGAGACATCACCTTGCCGACAAAGGTCCGTGTAGTTAAAGCCATGGTTTTCCCAGTAGTGATGTATGGAAGTGAGAGCTGGACCATCAAGAAGGCTGATCGCCGAAGAATGGATGCTTTTGAATTATGGTGCTGGAGGAGACTCTTGAGAGTCCCATGGACTGCCAGAAGATCAAACCTCTCCATTCGGAAGGAAACCAGCCCTGAGTGCTCACTGGAAGGACAGATCCTGAAGCTGAGGCTCCAAGACTTTGGCCACCTCATGAGAAGAGAAGACTCCCTGGAAAAGACCCTGATGCTGGGAAAGATGGAGGGCACAAGGAGAAGGGGACGACAGAGGACGAGATGGTGGGACAGTGTTCTCGAAGCCACAAACATGAGTTTGACCAAACTGCGGGAGGCAGTGGAAGACAGGAGGGCCTGGCGTGCTCTGGTCCAGGGGGTCACGAAGAGTTGGACACGACTAAACAACTAAACAACAACAACGATGAACCTGAATATATATACAACAGCCCTCAATGGGTCTACTCTGAGCACAATGCGACTCGGAACCCCATTGTTTCATTGCTCAGTTATTTTTATTTCGCAAAGGAGAGGCCGATGCGTAAAGTCACCGAGTTTCCCACCTCCTTGAACTGAGAAAAAGCCGTGGAATGCGGCCTGCCGATAACCTGTGCCAGAAAATACCTGCCTGACTCCCGTTGCTTTGGCCTGGTTCCAGATCCGCCCTGCCTGGTATCTCTGCCAAGATGCAAAGCGACCCAGGAAGCATTTTTCCCTCCCCAGTTTCTGCTTCTCTGCCTTCCTGGTTGCAGTTATTTATTATTGTTATTTTTAAAAAAGCACTTTATTTATTTTTATTTTTTAACATATTCAAATACTGTAGGTATTATAAATAAGACACCTCATGTGTCCTTCAGTTTTAACATGACAAATTATATACACACATTCGTCAAGTATTTATACAGTTTTCCCTTTCATCGTACTCCCTTGCAACGCATGGCATCTTTAATTCTACCTCCTAATATTACTGTTGCGTTTATATTTATTATCTAGCGTACGCAAAATTCTTTATCTCCTTGACATCTTTTGGGAGGGAGTTCCACAGGGTGGGAGCCACCACTGAGAAGGCCCTCTGCCTGGTTCCCTGTAACCTCTCTGCTTGCATTGAGGGAACCGCCAGAAGGCCCTTGGGAGATGGACCCCGGTGTCCAGGGTGGAGATGCTTCTTCAGAGATACTGGGCCATTTAGGGCTTTCAAGGTCAGCACCAAACCCTTTGAATTGTGCTCTGAAACGTCCTAGGAGCCAATGTAGGTCTTTTAAGACCGGTGTTATGTGGTCTCAGCGGCCACTCCCAGTCACCAGTCTAGCTGCCACATTCTGGATTAGTTGCAGTTTCCAAGTCACCTTTGAAGGTAGCCCCACGGAGAGCGCATTGCAGTAGTCCAAGCGGGAGATAACCAGAGCATGGACCACTCTGGCCAGACAGTCTGTGGGCAGGGTCTCATCCTGCATCCCAGATGGAGCTGCCCTGGACACAGAACTGACCTGCACCTCCATGGACAGCTGGGAGTCCAGAATGACTCCCAGGCTGCGCACCTGGTCCTTCGGGGGCACAGTTGCCCCATTCAGGACCAGGGAGTCCCCCACACCTGCCAGCCCCGTCCCTCCAAAACAGTCCTTCTGTCTTGTCAGGATTCAACCTCCATCCGTTAGCCGCCATCCATCCTCCAACCGCCTCCAGACACTCACACAGGACCTTCACTGGCTCTGATTTGGGGCAAGAGCCCTCTCCTTTCTGATCAAATCAGTCCTTTATCCAGAGCCACCAGGACTGGAAGCCCAGCCAGATGGCCGGGGTATAAATAATAACTTCTTATTATTATTATCATGTTGCAGTCGTGATGTATGGAAGCGAGAGCTGGACCATCAAGAAGGCTGATGGCCGAAGAATGGATGCTTTTGAATTCTGGTGCTGGAGGAGACTCTGGAGAGTCCCATGGACTGCAAGAAGATCCAACCTCTCCGTTCTGAAGGAAATCAGCCCTGAGTTCTCACTGGAAGGACAGATCCTGAAGCTGAGGCTCCAAGACTTTGGCCACCTCATGAGAAGAGAAGACTCCCTGGAAAAGACCCTGATGTTGGGAAAGATGGAGGGCACAAGGAGAAGGGGACGACAGAGGACGAGATGGTGGGACAGTGTTCTCGAAGCTACCAGCATGAATTTGAGCAAACTGCAGGAGGCAGTGGAAGACAGGAGGGCCTGGCGTGCTCTGGTCCAGGGGGTCACCAAGAGGCGGACACCACTAAACGACTCAACAACAACAACAATTATTGTTATTATTGTTGTTGTTGTTATTATTATTATTATTATTATTAGGTCCTTTGCTGCGCTGCCTCACCAGTCCCAAAGCATCTCAAGGGCTCTGGCTTGGGGAAGCCTGCAAGCCCCCCGATGTCCCTCGGGTTTAGTTTTTAACGGGGGGGGGCTGGGGACTGAGGACTTTGCACGCTGATCCTGTGCCCTGTTTTTCCGCTTTGGGGATCCCCAAGGCGGTCTGTGGCCTTACCTGCCCCAAGCAGGGCATGTTTGCCGGTCCAAACTCGGCCGGAACCTTTTCCCAGAGTTTGCACTCCAAACCTGTTTTCCGCTCGTCCGGTTAAATTGGCGAAAGGGGGCGGCATTTATGTGGCAGGGGCAAAAGTCACCTGAGGACAACAGAGGTAGCTGACCTCTGGCTCCCCCAAGAGCAGACAAATACATAAGGCAAACTGCGCAACTGAATGCAGATAAAACGCGGGTGCATTCTTTATTTATTTTTAAAAAAGAATGTTTCATTGAGAATTTTCAAACACATTTCATTCTCACCGTACTTTCTGATCGACGTGGATTTCCCCTGCTGGCGAATTTTCATTTATATATATAAAATGTTTCATTGTGAATTTTCAAGCGCACACGTTTAATTTCTTTCTAATCAGTGTCAACGTCCTCTGTTTCCCGGAAACACTGACGAATTTTCACGAGAATTAAAATGAATAAATAAATAAATCGCGACGTGCTGGACAATCGACCTTAAGGCTGGGGGTGATGGGAGGAGAAACTGAGATAAAAGTGAGACCCCTGGGCTGTGTATAAATTCCATTAATAATAATAATAATGATGATGATGATGAAATGGGCTGATTTGACCCTGCCTAGTTGTGGGAAGACAAATTTCCTTGGCTCTTGAGGGTGTGCTGAGCTTGACGTTTCCCCCGTCCGCTTTTGTGTGCAAACATTTGGAGACAAAGATCTCGCCTGCGTGCCTTGTGGTTTTTTTAAAACTGTGCCGGTCAAAAATAGCTAAATTTAGCCGCCGTTCCTGATATCATCTTGGGGTTAAGAGGCAGGCGGCGGGAGCAGGTTTGGCCCAGGCTTGCAGAACAATGGAGTGAGTTTCTCTTGGAAATGTTAAGCCGCCCGTGGGGTGTGGGGTTTTTTTTTAAATCCTGCCAACGTTTCAATGTGCTTACAATGATTTTGCGTATACATAATAAACATTCTCCATGCTTTTTTGGAATTTCTTCTCCTCTTGGTTTCTGAGCTTCCCAGTTAATTTTGCCATTTCGGCATAAAGTGGTACCTTGGTTCCTAAACTTAATCCATTCCAAAACCAGAGTGTTCCAAAACCAAGGCGCGCTTTCCCATAGAAAGCAATGCAACTATTAATCCATTCCAGACTTTTAAAAACAATCCCTAAAGCAGCAATTTAACATGAATTTTACTATCTAACGCAGGCATAGGCAAAGTCGGCCCTCCAGATGTTTTGGGACTACAGTTCCCATCATCCCTGACCACTGGTCCTGTTAGCTAGGGATGATGGGAGTTGTAGTCCCAAAACATCTGGAGGACCAGAGTTTGCCTATGCCTGATCTAACGAGGCCATTGATCCACAAAACGAAAGCGATAATCAATGTGCTGTACTATAAAATAAATAAGACAGCATTGTAGATGATCACTATCTTGTTGGGGTGAGCATTGTAGATGATAAAAATTAAAATTAGTATTTTTTCTTCCCTGCACTGATGACGGTCATTGTTTGGATGGGGGGCTTTTATCCATTTCCATAGTCACACAATCAATTAATCAATCAGTAGCTGAACTGGGTTTCCACAGTCACAGAAACAAGTCACACAAACGGAGTCACAAGCCACAGTCACAAGTCAGTCCCATAAAGCGAAGAACAAGTCACAGTCAAAAAAAACGAAAAAGTCACACAAACAAAAACGGTACCCCTGTATTCCATCAACCTAGTTTGTCATTCCTCTCTAGTCGGGGTTATTTCCCTTTTCCATCTCTGGGCTTGTGGCGTCGGAGCGGCTGTTGTCGTGTACGTGAACAATTTCCTCTGGTCATTTGGAAGAAAAAGAAAGAAGGCCCTCTGTCTTTCTGGAATCGGTGGCAATAGCTGAGAAACTTTGTGTGATGAAACTGTTATAAGAAAAAACTGCTCCTTTCCCCCCTTATGGGGTACCCAAGAGCCCATATAGAGTCCTTAAGTGGGTTCCCTGCCGGTAGGAGAAAATAACAGAGGCCAAGCAGAGAATATTGAGAAGCAAAGCGACTAGTAAGCATAATCTCTATTAAACTGTGGCAACAGGGTCCCCAGCTCACCCCACACAAGGAGGGAGGAGGAACCCAGAACAATGGTGTGCAAGCCCCTATATAGACTTCTGAAACTGCCCAGACAGCACCTTGCCAACAAAGCTCCGTATAGTCAAAGCTCTGGTTTTCCCAGTAGTGATGTATGGAAGTGAGAGCTGGACCATCAAGAAGGCTGATCGCCAAAGAATTGACGCTTTTGAATTCTGGTGCTGGAGGAGACTCTTGAGAGTCCCATGGACTGCAAGAAGATCCAACCTCTCCATTCGGAAGGAAATCAGCCCTGAGTGCTCACTGGAAGGACAGATCCTGAAGCTGAGGCTCCAATACTTTGGCCACTCAGGAGAAGAGAAGACTCCCTGGAAAAGACCCTGATGCTGGGAAAGATGGAGGGCACAAGGAGAAGGGGACGACAGAGGACCAGATGGTGGGACAGTGTTCTCAAAGCTACCAGCATGAGTTTGACCAAACTGCGGGAGGCAGTGGAAGACAGGAGGGCCTGGCGTGCTCTGGTCTAGGGGGTCACAAAGAGGCGGACATGACTAAACGACTCAACAACAACAACAACACCCTGTAGCTTAAGACACCCCCCCCCCAAACATAATATATGCATCACAGAAAGAGGTGGTCCACGATCACTGCAGATGGTGACAGCAGCCACGAAATTAAAAGACGCCTGCTTCTTGGGAGGAAAGCAATGACAAACCTAGACAGCATCTTAAAAATTGATTTTTAATATAATAATTTTTTTTTTAAAAAAGAAACCGTGTGTTGAGCTCCTTGCCACCAGGGGGCGCTTGTAGAAAGCAGGAGGCAAAGGCAGAGCACCCGTGGGTGCCTTGGGGAGAGATGGTTGCTGGCGTCCGAGAGTCTGGTGAAACTGCATTACTGACCAGCTGTGGCAACTGACCATATAATGATTCCGTAGCTTTAATTATTTTTTAAGACACCTGAAGGCAGCCCAGTATAGGGAAGTGTGTGTGTAATTTTACAATTTAGAGTATTCATTTAAGCAACCTTAAAACATCAATTTCTTCTCTTTCCATGGTTCATTTCGCACAGCACAAATCCCTGCATATTTTAGAAAAAAACCCAAACCGTTCTGTATTCCGTTATTGCATCCATCAAAGCTTATTTACCCCCCTGAATTTATCTCAATGCTGGCAGCGTTTTCGGCTGTACACCATTATTCCCCATATATTCAATAAACGTTTTCCGGCCTCCTCTGTTCTGCTTGTTCTCTTATTCTATATATTAAGTCTGCAAGCTGCGCATATTCCATCAGCTTAATTTGCCATTCTTCTTCGCTCGTTTTCCATTTTGGGGATAACGAAACACAGGCCGCAGTAGTGGCAGACATAAAATAACCTTTTTGGACACCTGGGGATTTCTGTCTGAATTATCCCCAACAGAATGGACTTTTTTTTCTGGAAAGGTGCTTTTAAAACGTATTTTCCAACCCGTTACAAATTATTTCCCGATACCCTTTTACAGTTCCACCACATACAAAAGAACATCGCATCTCAAGCAGTTATTTGATTCACACTTATACATTTCAAAAGGGACGCGGGTGAAAAAGGGACGCGGGTGGCGCTGTGGGTTAAAGCCTAGGGCTTGCCGATCGAAAGGTCGGCGGTTCGAATCCCCGCGGCGGGGTGCGCTCCCGCTGTTCGGTCCCAGCACCTGCCAACCTAGCAGTTCGAAAGCACCCTCGGGTGCAAGTAGATAAATAGGGACCGCTTACTAGCGGGAAGGTAAACGGCGTTTCCGTGTGCGGCTCTGGCTCGCCAGAGCAGCGATGTCACGCTGGCCACGTGACCCGGAAGTGTCTCCGGACAGCGCTGGCCCCCGGCCTCTTGAGTGAGATGGGCGCACAACCCTAGAGTCTGTCAAGACTGGCCCGTACGGGCAGGGGTACCTTTACCTTTACCTTATACATTTTAGCAAGCCTACTCAAAGTTTGTATGGGCAAGGCTTTTAGGGTGTGATGTTTTATTCTGTTTTTCTATATGCTGGAATCCACCCTCTGGGTGCAAATAATAAAATCGTTGTAGTTAATAGTGTTACAATGATGAGCTGTGATTCCTGTATGGCTGCGGGGTGGGATAGAGGACCTCTGAAGGGCCCTTTCTGACAAATTCCAATTTCTGTTGGGGGAAAGGAGAAATCGCTTGCCCGCCTCTGCAGAAAGGAGGATGTCGGGGAATTACAAAATATGACTGTCGCCCCACTGCCCACTCAAATCAGGCTGCAGCTTGGCAAGCGGTTCCGTTTCCTGACCAGCAGATTCCCAGCTGCTGGGACTAATCCTGTTCTTGGAAGGAGAGGGCAAATTTGAACATGTTTGTGGCACTGTTTGTGTGACTAGGCATGTGATAGCGAGAGGTGGGAGGCCTGGAACGCAGGAGGGGATGGAATAGGACGTCCCTCTTTTCAGGGGAGAAACGTTGGAGGGGATGGAATAGGACGTCCCTCTTTTCAGGGGAGAAACGTTGGAGGGGATGGAATAGGACGTCCCTATTTTCAGGGGAGAAACGTTGGAGGGGATGGAATAGGACGTCCCTCTTTTCAGGGGAGAAACGTTGGAGGGGATGGAATAGGACGTCCCTATTTTCAGGGGAGAAACGTTGGAGGGGATGGAATAGGACGTCCCTCTTTTCAGGGGAGAAACGTTGGAGGGGATGGAATAGGACGTCCCTCTTTTCAGGGGAGAAACGTTGGAGGGGATGGAATAGGACGTCCCTCTTTTCAGGGGAGAAACGTTGGAGGGGATGGAATAGGACGTCCCTATTTTCAGGGGAGAAACGTTGGAGGGGATGGAATAGGACGTCCCTCTTTTCAGGGGAGAAACGTTGGAGGGGATGGAATAGGACGTCCCTCTTTTCAGGGGAGAAACGTTGGAGGGGATGGAATAGGATGTCCCTATTTTCAGGGGAGAAACGTTGGAGGGGATGGAATAGGACGTCCCTATTTTCAGGGGAGAAACGTTGGAGGGGATGGAATAGGATGTCCCTATTTTCAGGGGAGAAACGTTGGAGGGGATGGAATAGGACGTCCCTCTTTTCAGGGGAGAAACGTTGGAGGGGATGGAATAGGACGTCCCTCTTTTCAGGGGAGAAACGTTGGAGGGGATGGAATAGGACGTCCCTCTTTTCAGGGGAGAAACGTTGGAGGGGATGGAATAGGACGTCCCTATTTTCAGGGGAGAAACGTTGGAGGGGATGGAATAGGACGTCCCTCTTTTCAGGGGAGAAACGTTGGAGGGGATGGAATAGGACGTCCCTCTTTTCAGGGGAGAAACGTTGGAGGGGATGGAATAGGATGTCCCTATTTTCAGGGGAGAAACGTTGGAGGGGATGGAATAGGACGTCCCTCTTTTCAGGGGAGAAACGTTGGAGGGGATGGAATAGGACGTCCCTATTTTCAGGGGAGAAACGTTGGAGGGGATGGAATAGGACGTCCCTCTTTTCAGGGGAGAAACGTTGGAGGGGATGGAATAGGACGTCCCTCTTTTCAGGGGAGAAACGTTGGAGGGGATGGAATAGGATGTCCCTATTTTCAGGGGAGAAACGTTGGAGGGGATGGAATAGGACGTCCCTATTTTCAGGGGAGAAACGTTGGAGGGGATGGAATAGGATGTCCCTATTTTCAGGGGAGAAACGTTGGAGGGGATGGAATAGGACGTCCCTCTTTTCAGGGGAGAAACGTTGGAGGGGATGGAATAGGACGTCCCTCTTTTCAGGGGAGAAACGTCGGAGGGGACGGAATAGGACGTCCCTCTTTTCAGGGGAGAAACGTTGGAGGAGATGGAATCAGACTTTTAATTATGTGCTTATATATGTCAGAAGCCTCTTGGCCTCTGGAATTCTCCCCAGCCTGCACTTATTTCTTCCAATAAAATGGCATCGGCAGCACAGCCACCTTCCTGTTTTCCTCTTCTCCCAGATCCCCTTTTGGCAAGCCTTGCCTGCCACACCGTCCAAAGGCCAAACATGTCGCCGGACCTCATGGAGGAAACTTATTTTGGCCTCGAGGCAACCCTTTCCCGTCCACTCCCTTCCAGCGACTTTTGTGTGAAAGGAAGAGCTTTGGACTTGACTTTTTGCCAGGGGAAGAACCTGAGTTTTTTGTGGCAGGGATTTCGTGGTTTTTGCCTCGTTTTGAGCCTTGTAATGCTGCAAGCCCATTTTTTAAAGAAATAAATGCGCACGGATGCTCCTGTTTTACCGGTTTTACGTCGTGATATTCTTTTCGTGCTGTCTGGCCAAGGAGACGCTATTGTCTCTTAAATTAAGCCCCTTGTAAATGCTCTTGGAGGAGGAATGACGGAAGAGAAAAGCTGTTTGGCCCAATTTCAGGGAATCCAGGAGAATGGAAAGATACAGAAGGAGACCCAAAGGCAAAGGCAGGGAGAATTGAGTGCACAACGTGGATTTTATTTTGCGCAACTGCAAGTTTTCAAAAGTGCTTCTCATGCCTTTTTATATTATTTTCAATTGTTATTTATTTTTTAGATTGGCAAGCGAAAATGATAAAGTTTTTACAGCTCGAGAAAATGACCTGGAGAACAAGAGGGAGCACAAATCAGAAAGTTAATTAAAGTCTGGATAATATTTAGAGAATATCTCAAAAAATTATTGTGATAACGCAAACCTCCTGACAGGCTGAATCCTGAAGTATAAAGAAATTATAAAATAAAATTTTTGCTGATGAATAACGGGAAAGTAAAACCATAACAAAGTGCATAAGAGACTTGCAAACTGTAAAAAACATGAGATGGATCGGAAGTTAAAAGTGTGTGTGTGTGTATATATTATATATATATGCAGGTTTTGGTGTCCTCGGGTGTCTTCCCGTGTAAAAGTTGGGGTGTCTAGGCGACGTTTCGACGAGGTCTCACTCGTCATCTTCAGGCTGGTGCTTTCGGCTTCTTGTTACTGGAACAGAGCAGGATCTCAGTGTTTGAGTTCCTATAAATACTGTTGAGGAGGTGTGGTGTATAGCCTCCAATGTTCTGGGCAGAGAGGAGGTTCCCAGGCTAGTGTGCCTTTTCTTCTTTTGTTCCTTAATTACTTGAGGGATATCTTGGGTGATTTCTTGAGTGATTTCCTGAATCCTCGTCGAAACGTCGCCTAGACACCCCAACTTTTACACGGGAAGACACCCGAGGACACCAAAACCTGCATTCCTGTACCCGTGAAAATCTACGAAAGCAAATATCTCACCTCTACGGGGAGGAAACCTTCCAGCTGACAAGAACCTACGAGAAACTAGAAATCCGAAGAGCCACCATCTTATGTGATCTCTTGTTCCTACGCAACTGCCGAGACAACAACTTAATTCCCACATGCTTCCAACTTAAATTCCACTCTAAAACCCCAGCTACCGAAAGGATCCTGAAACGAACTGAACTATCTCTAATCAGAAACGAACTACACAAGAAAAGATACCTACTAAACCAAACCAACAAAGATCTACTCACTCTTCACCTCAAACTCTGTAACAAAATCCACCCTGCACTCTGGGACAAATGCAAACAACTAGCCGTCTGGAGAGCTGAAACGGAGACCTCACACAAGACAGACACACACACCAACAAACTCCACAAACTAGAGAAACGCCAGAAGCCCAGCCACCCTCCACAACAACCCATGAAACAAACAGTACATAACATATCAGACAGGATCCTCACCTCAACTGAAACCAAAGTACTCTCCAAAGGTTTCAACTTTGCAGTCGCCCCGAGACGCATCCCCACGGAAAACATCATATGCGGAGTCGAAGCTAGCCTAACCAAAATCAATCCAGATGAAGCCAATAAAATCAGACTTGAAGTCACCAACATCCTCTGCTCCAGCAAACCACCCAGAAGCAATTTACACAAAGAAGAACAGAAAGCACTCACCAACCTGAGGAAAGACAACAACATAATCATTCTCCCAGCAGACAAAGGTAATGCCACTGTTGTGATGAACACATCGGACTACCAAGCAAAACTATCAAATCTACTCCAAGACCCTACCTACCAACCTATAAAAACAGATCCCACCACCTATCTGGAAAAAACCACCAAATCCAAAATAAAAGCCTCTCCTATCAGTGAAGAAATCCAGCTAAGAATCATCCCCAGAGAAAAATCATCCAGATGCCCCAAACTCTACGGCCTCCCCAAGATACACAAAGAAGGAACACCACTCAGACCAATAGTCAGCTCCATAGGCTCACCTCTACAAAATCTCGCTAAATTTCTCGCCAAGCAACTTCAGCCCTATGCAGAATCCATCTCTTCACACGTTCCAAACTCCTTCCAGTTCATAGAAACAATAAAGAAGCAAAACCTACAACCCAATGACCTACTTGTGAGCTTCGATGTTGTATCTCTCTTCACACAAGTGCCCATTAATGAAGCCTTGACAGCCATTCAAAACAAATACAATCCCCCCGAATACATCTTGGACCTGACCAACCACTGCCTAACCAACACGTACTTCATCCACAATGGACAAAGATACAAACAGATAGAAGGAGCACCTATGGGATCACCCCTCTCACCGGTCATCGCTAACCTGTACATGGAACACTTTGAAACCAATGCTTTAGACAAGTCAGAACACAAACCCAAACTTTGGCTCAGATATGTTGACGACACCTTTGTAATTTGGCCACACGGGAAGGAAAAACTGGATAGCTTCCTCACACATCTCAACAGCCTACACCCCAAAATACAATTCACTATGGAAATAGAAGCCAACAACCAACTTCCCTTCCTTGACGTCCTAATCTACAAAAAACCTGATGGCTCCCTAGGACACACTATCTACCGGAAAAAAACACACACCAACCGCTACTTACATGCACAATCACACCACCACCCTGCACAAATAAACTCCGTAGCCAAGACTCTCATCTCCAGAACCAAACGCCTGGCTGACGAAGACCACTTGACAACTGAGTTACAGAATCTCTCAAATGTGTTAATTGCCAATGGATACCAGCAAAACAGGGTTACGAAGCTAATCCAAAAAGAAACACCCCCCAAAAACCAAGACACAGAAGAAAACAATGGCATAGCCCTCCTTCCTTATATCAAGGGCACTACAGATAAAATTAGCAAAATCCTCCATAAACACAATATCAAAACAGCCTTTTGCACCAACCAAAAAATAGCCAATATCCTCAGAAACCCCAAGGATAAAATTCAGTTGGAAAACCAAGGGGTCTATGAAATACCCTGCAAAGTCTGCCCAGCCACGTACATTGGACAAACAAACAGACGAATAAATGCACGGATCGCAGAACACAAGAATGCCGTCAAAAAAGAAGAAAAAACTTCCTCCCTTTTCCAACACATGAAAGAAACAGGACACGAAATTAATTTTGCAGATTCCAAATTGCTCTTTAACATGGAACATCACCACAAGAGAATAATCATGGAAGCCATCGAGATAGAGAAACACCCTCACAACATGAACAAGCGTGACGACACATCCCGCTTGCCAGACATCTGGAAATTAGCCCTCCCCACAAAATCTGACACCAGATCCAGAGGCACACAGAACGCCATCACCAATCAACCACACCAGACCCAAACCCAGACCCTCTCCACAGATAAATTACAGACACCATCCAGTAGCCAAACCAGGGTGGCACCTCCGGATGCTGCACCCCCCTGCAATCCCTACACAGATCTGGCTGGCACAGGCCACAAAACCACAGCTCGCCCCTATACACGAAGCCAAGCCAGAGCACAACCAAGTGCAGTACAGCCATCTTCTCAGAAAAACTCTTCACAAAGTTCAAGAGTTCAAGACACGAAGGCTTTAGCAACTAATCCACACCTAATGACCCACCTAAGTGGGATTCAGGAAATCACTCAAGAAATCACCCAAGATATCCCTCAAGTAATTAAGGAACAAAAGAAGAAAAGGCACACTAGCCTGGGAACCTCCTCTCTGCCCAGAACATTGGAGGCTATACACCACACCTCCTCAACAGTATTTATAGGAACTCAAACACTGAGATCCTGCTCTGTTCCAGTAACAAGAAGCCGAAAGCACCAGCCTGAAGATGACGAGTGAGACCTCGTCGAAACGTCGCCTAGACACCCCAACTTTTACACGGGAAGACACCCGAGGACACCAAAACCTGCATTCCTGTACCCGTGAAAATCTACGAAAGCAATTATATATATATATATATATATATATATATATATATATATATCGTTAGTTAGTGTCCATGTTCTTTATGTTGTTATATGTATTGTCTATGTATTGTCTGTCATATGTAAATTGTTGTATAATAAAGGTTATTTTAAAATAATAAATAAATAAAGAATAAACAAACAAATAAATTTTAAAAAGGGTTTTTTGTGTTTTTTTTAAGGTGCACTAGATGTCTGTGGTGTTCCTTTCCAACTGAAGGATTCTGTGTTTATAATATATATCAGGAATGTCCAACCGGTTCATCGCGATGTACCAGACAATTGTGGGGCGTCCCATCGTGGTCGATTGCATGATCCTGATCGGTCAGGGGCCCCCCAAAAAGGGGGGGGGAACCCTCAACAACGTGGGGTCTTCCTCCCCGCCAAAAAGCTGAACAACGCTGATGGGTAGATCACAGCCAGTTATCCGAAGAAGGGTGCAAGCACCCGAAAGCTCATACCAATAACTAACTTAGTTGGTCTCTAAGGTGTTACTTGAAGGAATTTTTTAAATTTCATTTTATTTGTTTTGTTTTGTTTCGACTACGGCAGACCTACACGGCTACCTACCTGTAACTAGTTCTTTTATAAGGGGAGCAGTTCGTAGTCTTTTGGAAGTTGGACATGCCTGGCGTGTATTAAGCAGAGGTTAAAAGGGTAAAGGGACCCCTGACCGTTAGGTCCAGTCGTGGCCGACTCTGAGGTTGCGGCGCTCATCTCACTTTACTGGCCAAGGGAGCCGGCGTACAGCTTCCGGGTCATGTGGCCGGCATGACTAAGCCGCTTCTGGCGAACCAGAGCAGCGCACGGAAACACCGTTGACCTTTTCTCCGGAGCGGTACCTATTTATCTACTTGCACTGGTGTGCTTTCGAAAGGCTAGGTTGGCAGGAGCAGGGACTGAGCAACGGGAGCTCACCCCGTCATTGCGGGTATTCGAACCGCTGACCTTCCAATCGGCAAGCACAGGAGGCTCAGTGATTTAGGCCACAACTAGACTAAAGGTAAAGGGACCCCTGACCGTTACGTCCAGTCGCGGACAACTCTGGGGTTGTGGCGCTCACCTCAATTTACTGGCCTAGGGAGCCGGCGTACAGCTTCCGGGTCATGTGGCCAGCAGGACTAAGCCGCTTCTGGCAAACCAGAGCAGCGCACGGAAACGCCGTTTACCTTCCTGCCGGAGTGGTACCTATTGATCTACTTGCACTTTGACGTGCTTTCAAACTGCTAGGTGGGCAGGAGCAGGGACTGAGCTCACCCCGTCATTGCGGGGATTCGAACCGCCAACCTCCTGATCGGCAAGTCCTAGGCTCAGTGGTTTAACCCACAGTGCCACCCGCGTCCCCTATTTAAACAGAGGGAGCAAGAGATTAAAAACGAATGAATGAGGCCCAATTGCACAGCTATAATGAAATCCAAGGGAAGCAGATCAGGGCCATTGAAAATATGCATTTGCACGGCTTGTGAGACGAGGGAAGGGATGTCATGAAGGAATTCCTGTGGCCTTTTCCCCCCAAGCACCTGCGCTGTCCTCCCTCGGAGACTGAGCGCTAGGCTGGCCCAGAATATGAAATGGGAGGAAATTCACCCTTCTGCCACCTTTCCCCTGCCTCTGGCTTCCTGGAAGGTGCATTCATTCATTTATTCATTCAAACTCTTTCTTCCCTGGGGCGATTCCCACCCTGTGACCGCCTGCCTTCGTCACCAGTCCCATGTTGTCAGGCAAAGGCCCCCCAGGCATTCCCAGAGGGAGGAAGAAGAAGGCCTTGTTTGGATGGAAAAACACACCTGACAGACAGGTCTCCTGAGGATCTCCTTTCACTTGGCCCTGGTGTTTGCAAATTTTGTGCGTCCCCTGGGGGGTCTCCCGCGGGAATCTCCCCTTTCTCCCAGTTCCCTCCAGGAGTGGCTCTGGTTTCTGGAAAACAACCCTGCGTGTTTTTCCCCATCCCCTCCAATGTTTCTCCCCTGAAAAGAGGGACGTCCTATTCCATCCCCTCCAACGTTTCTCCCCTGGAAATAGGGACGTCCTATTCCATCCCCTCCAACATTTCTCCCCTGAAAAGAGGGACGTCCTATTCCATCCCCTCCAACGTTTCTCCCCTGGAAATAGGGACGTCCTATTCCATCCCCTCCAACGTTTCTCCCCTGAAAAGAGGGACGTCCCATTCCATCCCCTCCAGCGTTTCTCCCCTGCAAAACAGGGACTTTGCAGGGTCTGTTTTTCCCCTTGGCGATGGGGCGGCCATATTGGGACATTCAGCCCCAGGCCTCTTATTTCCTCCCCTGGTGGAAATTTTCCGGATCTTGCGCAAATGTGTTTTTCTGAAAGTGGAGCAGAGCAAGAGGAGTTTTTCTCCCGGGACTGAAAAACAGCGTGATTTTGGATAAACAGAAAAACAGCCCGAGGGAGGCGGATACTTTTTCGTTATCTCTATTTCCTAGAGTCTCGGGTGACGAGGGAGAAGTGTTTTCGCTCCTCTCGTGTCTGCTGGCAAAACACACGCCGTGTTTTGCATTCCTCGTATAAACGGATAAAGATTTGCTAGGGCCGTAAAAACAGGCCGACCTGATTCGGGGAATATGGGGCCGCCGATTGATTTGCAAAAAGGACAGAAAGATGTGCCCCCAGAATCAGGATGGCATGAACCCATGTTCACGCGTGGAGGCAATGCGGCCTAGTGGTTGGGTGAGATAGAAAGGCAACAAAGAAATCATGGAATTGTAGAATTGGGACCCTAAGGCTCATCCAGTCCAGAATCCCTGGCAGATGACCATTAATTCCAGATTTACGGAAGTCCTTGTTGTTGAGTCATTTAGTCGTGTCCGCCTCTTCGTGACCCCCTGGACCAGAGCACGCCAGGCCCTCCTGTCTTCCACTGCCTCCCGCAGTTTGGTCAAACTCATGCTGGCAGCTTCAAGAACACTGTCCCACCATCTCGTCCTCCGTCGTCCCCTTCTCCTTGTGCCCTCCATCTTTCCCAACATCAGGGTCTTTTCCAGGGAGTCTTCTCTTCTCATGAGGTGGCCAAAGTCTTGGAGCCTCAGCTTCAGGATCTGTCCTTCCAGTGAGCACTCAGGGCTGATTTCCTTCAGAATGGAGAGGTTGGATCTTCTTGCAGTCCATGGGACTCTCCAGAGTCTCCTCCAGCACCAGAATTCAAAAGCATCCATTCTTCGGCGATCAGCCTTCTTTATGGTCCAGCTCTCACTTCCATACATCACTACTGGGAAAACCAGAGCTTGAACTATACGGACCTTTGTTGGCAAGGTGATGTCTCTGCTTTTGAAGATGCTGTCTGGGTTTGTCGTCGCTTTTCTCCCAAGAAGCAGGCATCTTTTAATTTCGTGGCTGCTGTCACCATCTGCAGTGATCATGGAGCCCGAGAAAGTGAAATCTCTCACTGCCTAGGGAAGTCCTAGTCCCTCTCTATTCTGTGTGAGAAGATGACGCCAGACCCAAACATATGAACATCTCTTACGTTCTCATGTGAAAGCAGAACGCACCCTTTTCTGTTCCTTTTCCCTAGAAAGCCTGAATTGTCCCCAAAAATGTGACTTCGCCGTGACCTCTGCGCAACACGCGCCTGCCAAGCCTTGCAGGAATCTTCCGCCAGATATTATGATACGGCGAAAAGGCAAATAGACCTCCCTGCGACCCCGCCAAGAAAGATAACACCTTTAAAACCCAGCGATAACAACAACAAAAATCCCATAATTGTCCAAAACTTCTGGCTGCCTCGAGGATATTTTTTCCCCCGTGTCTCGCTCTCGAGAGAAAAAACACATCTCAAAAGTTCAGAGCATCTGACTTTGGAGAAAACAGAGGCTGTTGACAGATTCAATAGAGATAAAAAATCGCAGCCTCTGTCCATAGGCCACACGGAAACTGGAGACTGGGGCTGAGAGGGATCCCAAGGCAGTAAACAAGTCCATAACGGGGGAAAAAGGTTTCTTTTCCCAGAAAGGAAAGCGAAATTTCCCAGGGCTGCGACCTTCAGGAGATCATCATATCATTCTTAAAACTAAAAACAAAACCATAACTTGTTTTTCTCTGAGCAATATCTGAGCTCTGCTTTCTTGGAAAAGGCGACGTCCGTCTTTTAACTCTGACGACCGTTTCCTTTCTCTCCAGATTATTCTATTAAAATCAGACTTTGCATTACAGCCAACAAGATGGAAATTTGGGGCAAAATCAAGCTTGCAGTTTCCATCGGAGGAAGGTTGGAGGGGATGCATAACCCCTAAGAGTTCTCCGATGGAAATAGGGACGTCCTATTCCATCCCCTCCAACGTTTCTCCCTTGAAAATAGGGACGTCCTATTCCGTCCCCTCCAACGTTTCTCCCCTGAAAATAGGGACGTCCTATTCCATTCCCTCCAACGTTTCTCCCCTGAAAAGAGGGACGTCCTATTCCATCCCCTCCAACGTTTCTCCCCTGAAAAGAGGGACGTCCTATTCCATCCCCTCCAACGTTTCTCCCCTGAAAAGAGGGACGTCCTATTCCATCCCCTCCAACGTTTCTCCCCTGAAAATAGGGACGTCCTATTCCATCCCCTCCAACGCTTCTCCCCTGAAAAGAGGGACGTCCTATTCCATCCCCTCCAACGTTTCTCCCCTGAAAATAGGGACGTCCTATTCCATCCCCTCCAACGCTTCTCCCCTGAAAAGAGGGACGTCCTATTCCATCCCCTCCAACGTTTCTCCCCTGAAAATAGGGACGTCCTATTCCATCCCCTCCAACGTTTCTCCCCTGAAAAGAGGGACGTCCTATTCCATCCCCTCCAACGTTTCTCCCCTGAAAACAGAGACGTCCTAGTGATTTTATTGTACTGAACCTTTTAGGAATTTTGTCTGTATGCCATTAAAGGTTTGAGGCTGAGATCTGTGATTCTAGGATGAGAGGCCTCCCCTTATGGCCTAGGTGTGCCTAGACTCAACTGGCAGCTCACAGGAAAATACCTCTCTCCAACAACAAGAAAAAGCACTTTTCCACCTGCCTTGTTCCTGTTTTCTCCAAAAATATTTGTACTGTCTTTCACACGGAAGTTGTGACGGCCGCCTGTTTCACCAGCCTGTCGGTTGCACAACTTGCTGGTGGGGGCAGAGAAGGCGGGGGGGGTGACAGGTATTAGTCAGACAGGTGGGGTTTTGGCAGCAGAGGAAATTCACAGGCAAAGTGTTTTTTTCTGCCTCTCGGCTGGTTTCTCTGCAGGAAGAAACGGAATCTGATATATTCATTTATCCTATTTGTTTCCTATAATTTATACACCGATCAATTGCTTAGAAAACATCCAAACAATTAAACGACAAATAAGAATTGGCAACCGTAATTCAAGGGATTCAGTAAGTCAAAGGTGCAATAGGCTAGAAGCCGATTAAGAAACTCTAAATATAGAGCCGCCTCTGTTTGTCCTAAAACTTTTATCGATTTTAAAACCTGTGTTTACTGGGCGGTTGTTTCGCCATGTTTGCCTTTGAAAATAAATAAAAAGTGTGTGGCTCGGAGCTGCGTTTTATGGACAGCTTTCTTTGTGAGCTGTTCTGAAACTCCAAAGTAAGCAGTATCCGATCAGTGTTGTCCCGCTCTGACTGGCAGCAGCTGCTCTCCAGAGGAGTGCGGGGCGGAAAGAAAAACCCATTTTCCCCAGATCACCCACACCCTTTAATGAGGAGATTTAGAGCCTCTCCTCTTGTCCAGGTCATTTTGGGGGTGGAATGGGCCTTGACTCTAGCTGGATCCTGGTTCCATTGAGCGCAGTGCTGCCTACACGGACTGGCAGCAGCAGCAGCAGCTCGCCAGGGTTTTGGGCAGGGAACCTTTTCCCCTTCCTACCTGGGCATTCTGCACTCCAGGCAGGCGTTCTGCTTCAGAGCTGCAGCCCCCTTCCTAAAACCAAAGTACGATTCCGACTCTGCAATCGCATGATTCTATTTCTTTCTTTATAACAATTTATTGATTTTCCAAAAGTAACAAAATAAAAAACAATAACAATACCAAAACAAATTGACTTAGGTCCAGTCATGGCCGACTCTGGGGTTGCGGCGCTCATCTCGCTTTACTGGCCGAGGGAGCCGGCGTACAGCTTCCGGGTCATGTGGCCAGCAGGACTAAACCGCTTCTGGCGAACCAGAGCAGCGCACGGAAACGCCGTTTGCCTTCCCGCCGGAGTGGTACCTATTTATCTACTTGCACTTTGATGTGCTTTTGAACTGCTAGGTGGGCAGGAGCAGCGACTGAGCAACGGGAGCTCACCCTGTTGCGGGGATTCGAACTGCCGACCTTCTGATCGACAAGTCCTAGGCTCTGTGGTTTAACCCACAGTGCCAGTAATTCTATCTCAGACCTAAATCTTCCTGTTTCAGAAACATTTTCTCTTTTTGTCCTCCAGGTATTCTCACAATTTCACCTGCCACTGTACTTTGGAGTGTCAAAACAAGGTCTCCGAGGGCAGCTGCCTCCAGGCGTGTTGACGAGCTGGGTCCCTGGGTGGGGCACCTTGTTTTTCCCCCCAGACGGAAGAAGCTGGAGGGATTCCAGGCCGGCTGTTCAGGAATCTGCCGGGCAGCAGAAGACGTCGGTCCACAAATTCGCCCTGGAAGCGAAGCCTGACTCAGCTCAGCGCCTCGGCCAAGAGGCACATTCCGTTCCCACAAGCGCCCAGCCATGCCAAGTCGCCGTTTGCCAGCCGGGCACCCTCAGCCTCATGAACAACTTGGCCACAATCAGGAAATTTGGGCCCTGGCATGGGTATTTTCCACCTTCCCATCTCAACTCTCTGGCTCCCTATCTGTACAAGCTAGCAGTTCTAAAATATAGACCCGCCTGGACTAAAATTCTCTATCAAAAACTCTTGTGGTTTGTCACTACAACAGCTACTCGCTTTGGGTTTTAGTAAAGCAAATAGTCCAATTTGTTGGCACCGCTGTGGGTTAAACCACAGATGAGCAAGGAGGGCGAGAACTCGGAGGCATATAGATAGCAAGCGCCGTTTTATTTTTAACCGGGTGGTCTCGGAAATATTTCCCCTGGTGCTATAAATACCCGGAAAAACGCCCTGTTGTTGACGAAACCCGATCCAGAGATGTCTCTGTCCGGACTCGATGTGCTGAGCTGGGTCTGGGATCCGGGATCGGGGCCATCGGAAGTGAGCAGGCTGCCTCTGATAGTCTTACTTTACATTATTACATTCAGTTACACATTTGAGCATTCTCAGCACTCCATTCCCAACGGTTATCGCTTCCAATCGTCTATGTATATAGATTTTCCTTATCCCTATTCACCACTTTACGCAGTCACACAATCTGCCAGTCAGTAGCTGAACTGGGTTCCACACAGTCACAGAAACAAGTGAAAAAGCCTCAAAAACCCTCAAAATAAAGAGCAAAAACAAAAGCGTCAAACTTCACCCGTTCCGGGAGTCCGTTTGACTTCTGAAATGTTCGAAAACCAAGGCGTGACTTCTGATTGGCGCAGGCGCCCCGGAAACAAAAGCCGACAGCCGCGTCGGACGTCCGGCTTCCAAAAAACATTCAAAAACCAGAACACTCCTGGGTTTTCGGCGTTTGGGAACCAAGGTCCCACTGTACTTAAATAGGTATTTCTGGACCTAAAATTCCTAATAAAAAAGCTTCATTTTGCAAAAGTTATTTTTAGCATTATTTTTTTCAACTCGTTATACATCGTTTCCCAATATGCTTTTGTTGTGGGTTTTTGTAACGGCCTCCGAAGTTGATCACAGGCCCTCCAACAGTTTGGGGCAACTGACCGCTGACCCCAGCCTGCTCTCTGGACCAGAGACACCTCGCATGTCCGAAAGCTCAGGCGGACAAGGGAGGATCTCCGCTTGGCAAACCCGGGGAGGAAAAACACAAATCTCTGCCGACCGGCAAAGTTGACTCAAGAGAACTGACTGCAAATGGTGGACTTTAGCCGAAAAGTTCAGGGTTCGATGTGACGCGAGACGAGGGAGAATTTCCCCCGTAAGGTGGGACCCCATCTCTTCCTCTCTGTCCGCAAACACATCGGAAAAGCCGCCTTGAATATTGAATATTTACAGATCACTTGCAAACAGACCAAAAAAAAAAACATTGGCAGGACTCTTTAAAATGCTTGATTGGTTGAAAACGGTATAACAGAAATAATCATGTTAAAGACAAGATAACAACAAATCATTATTCATTTCTTAATTGATGCTTGTTTTGTACATCATTTTGTGATGAAATTTAACCCATTGCCTTCCCAGATTGGGTTCCTTGATTAAGCCCTATTGTTTAAATTTTGTAAAATTATCCGATTTGTACACAGACGTCAATCGAAACCTGCCAATGGGTTGATCTCTGAGGCTCAGTCCAGCAGGAGAACAAAACACGAAACGAAAGACATCGCATACGCCAGACCAGGACTCATCTGCAAGCTCCAGAATTTAGGGACATTCCTTCTAGCCGGTTTCCCTACGGATGAGTGATGGACCTCTGGCCATGCGCAGATTTCTTGTGCCTCCGTTCCACAAGCTGACCCACACTGCCCCCCCCCTTATATATATTTATATATATTAGAAGCCACTCACAGTGGCTGGGGCTACGCAGTCCAGTGGGCACACCACAGAACCGTCGTTATTAAGAATATTACAGCATGGACCAGGCAGAGGCAAACTCGGCCCGCCAGATGTTTGGGACTACAACTCCCATCATCCCTAACCACTGGTCCTGTTCGCTAGGGATGATGGAAGTCGTAGTCCCAAAACATCTGGCGGGCCGAGTTTGCCTAGGCCTGGCATGGACCTCCCTCTTTTCATCCTGTAGGGAGAGATTCGCACTCAGAACCCCAGCCGGGCGGAGACACTTCCATCTCTCCATCCTTCTTCTCTCTTCCCTGCTTTCCTTCTGCCTCCCCGCCAGCCTGACCCACTTTTCCAGGAAATCCCAACTATGTTCTGCCGGCCCGGTCCCGTCCTCGCCCCGCCAGCACAGAAATAGCCAACGGGACGGGGGCCAAGGACCCCCCTGTCGTGATGGCCAAAGGCAGGACTTCTCAGATGCCTCGGACGCCCCCCAGACAGGGGTCTCCGGTTTCAGACGCTGCCGGGGCCGAGAGAGTCCAGTGTTTTTCCATTCCAGTCATTCGCTCCATTACTGTAACCGAGTCTTCGGTCTGTTGCCTTTTTCCTTTTCCAGGGGGTACCTGGTCCCCCCCCCCCCACCACCATCAGTTTAATTCCCATTATGACCTTGCAAGGGAGGTTAAGCAGAGACCCAGAGACCGCCCCCCCCACCCAGCAAGGCTGTCCTGGCTGAACGAGGATTCGAACTCAGGCCTCGTCCGGCACTCAGAGAGAGAGAGAACAGGGGCCGGGAACCTTTTCTGTTAGGTATAGTAGGTCAGGAAATTCCCCCCAAAATACCCAAATTTCTTTATGTATGCAACGGCGGCAGCAAGGACTCTTTTAATCCAAAAATGGAAGCAACAGGAAAAAGACGGTGGAATGTGCAGGATTGGCGAAGCCGACCGGGAAAATTCGAAACCAGTGGGATCCAGCTTTTCCCAAAAGACCAGAGCGAATTTGTACAATATCCGAAGGGCGATTGCAAACGATTAGCAAGACTAACGGGGCACCGTTACTCCCAGCCGCAATAAATGTGCCATGTTTTTCCTGTGTATAAGACGCCCCCATGTATAAGACAACACCCAATTTTAAACTTAAAAAAAAGGGGGGGGGGAGATAATCTTATACATGGGAAAATACAGTATACCGTCTTTTTCGCTCTATAAGAGGCACCAGACCACAAGACACACCTAGTTTTTGGAGGAGGAAAACAAGAAAAAAAATATTCTGAATCTCAGAAGCCAGAAGAGCAAGAGGGATCGCTGCACAGTGAAAGCAGCGATCCCTCTTGCTGTTCTGGCTTCTGGGATAGCTGCGCAGCCTGCATTCACTCCATAAGACGCACACACATTTTCCCTTACCTTCGAGGAGGGAAAAAGTGAGTCTTATAGAGCAAAAAATACGGTATATTATTTCTGTGCGATTTGTATCTTTTATTTGTTTCACAAAATGTGCACACTGCCTGGCTGCCAAGCAGGAAAAGGTAAAATAAGAATAATAATACAGTGGTACCTCGGGTTACATACACTTCAGGTTACAGACGCTTCAGGTTACAGACTCCGCTAACCCAGAAATAGTGCTTCAGGTGAAGAACTTTGCCTCAGGATGAGAACAGAAATTGTGCTCCGGCGGCACGGCGGCAGCGGGAGGCCCCATTAGCTAAAGTGGTGCTCCAGGTTAAGAACAGTTTCAGGTTAAGAACAGACCTCCGGAACGAATTAAGTACTTAACCCGAGGTACCACTGTAGTAAACAACAAATTTAAGGCTTTGGAAAAGCTAAAATGGTGATCATCCGGGTTGACTTGGCTTAAACAAAAATGTGTGTGTTTTTTTAACAGGATGGCACCTGCCTCTTTGCTTCATCCAGTGGCAGGGAGTTCCCAAGATGCTGCCCCATTGCAAAATCCGAGTTCTTGCAGGCAGGCGGAGACGGCGTTTCGGAAACGCGAGGGACAGGGTGTGCCAATATTGGGTGAATTTGCAGGGTGTGTCCCGCCATCCTTGCAAAGGGCAAAGTGTCGATCGCAACTGGGCGTGTGTCCCTGGGGGAATGTGCCAAGCGGGGGACAATTACTTTCTGCAGGGAGTTTGGAGACACGCCCAGGTTTCGGGATTGGCCAAGGAAATTTGGCAAAGCAAAAAGCTGATCGGATGTTGGGTTTTTTTGTTCCAAGTCTGGCCTGGTCCGGGTTTTTTTGGGGTTGCTCAGCCAGAAACTCCACCGGCAAAGCGGCTCTTCTGACGCACGTTCAATTTGCACACCTTTGTCGATTCTTCCGTACGATTTATGTTGCAATTTGCTGTATTCCTGCGTTCGCGGGAGTGAAAACAAAGCCCCTTCTTCATTATTAGGATTTGAGCTCCTGGCCTTGTGCCTTGTTTAAAAAATGGTTAGCATAAGGTGACCAGATCTTTTTCCCAATTATTCTGGGGCCACTTTTCAACTAAATAGATGGATTTTGTCAGGGGACTGATTTGCAAATCCGGGGACTGTCCCTGGGAAACAGGGATGTCTGTTAACCTAATAATAATAACATCATAATAATAATAATAATAATAATAATAATAATAATAATAATGTTATTTATATCCAGTGCTTTTTTCCTGGGGTACCCATACCCCTAAACATTTTTGGGGGGCCCCCAAGAGAGTGGGGCCCTAAGTTTTGGCTTGTTTAGCTTAGACGTAAATCCGTCCCTGGGGGGTGGGACGCCCGGCCTGTCTCGACGCACCTCCAGCTATCCAGGCCAGGCACAGAGCCAGGTGTCTGCTGGACGTCTGACCAAGTGACCGTCAGGATACAAGATGTTCTGGGGGGAGGGGGCAGCGGAAAAGGGGACACTGAGTGCTTTTAATCCTTGGAAAGCTGGACACCCAGGCAGGTGTCCCCATCCCAGTCGCAGGGACTTCGATCTGAATGGGGTAACTGTTCCCCTGAAGGACCAGGTGCGCAGCCTGGGAGTCATTCTGGACTCGCAGCTGTCCATGGAGGCGCAGGTCAATTCTGTGTCCAGGGCAGCTGTCTACCAGCTCCATCTGGTACGCAGGCTGAGACCCTACCTGCCCGCGGACTGTCTGGCCAGAGTGGTGCATGCTCTGGTTATCTCCCGCTTGGTCTATTGCAATGCGCTCTCCGTGGGGCTACCTTTGAAGGTGACCCGGAAACTGCAACTAATCCAGAATGCGGCAGCCAGACTGGGGACTGGGAGCAGCCGCCGGGACCACATAACACCGGTCCTGAAAGACCCACATTGGCTCCCAGGACGTTTCCAAGCACAATTCAAAGGGTTGGTGCTGACCTTGAAAGCCCTAAACGGCCTCGGTGCAGTAGACCTGAAGGAGCGTCTCCACCCCGGACACCGGGGTCCCTCTCCCAAGGGCTTTCTGGCAGTTCCCTCCCTGCGAGAAGCGAGGTTCCAGGGAACCAGGCAGAGGGCCTTCTTGGTGGTGGCGCCCGCCCTGTGGAACGCCCTCCCACCACATGTCAAGGAGATAAAGAACTATATGACTTTTAGGAGACATCTGAAGGCAGCCCTGTTTAGGGAAGCCTTTAATGTTTAATAGGTTATTGTATTTTAGTGTTTTGTTGGAAGCCGCCCAGAGTGGCTGGAGAAACCCAGTCAGATGGGTGGGGTATAAATAATAAATTATTATTATTATTATTATCACACCCCATCCCAGGGATGGGGACCCCTCCAGAGTGAAGCTGGTTCCCAACATGGGAACTGGTGTGAGTTCAGGGCCGGATTTCGGTTTGATGTGGCCCTCTGCTCCTGAAGGTAATGGGGCCCTTTATATGTCCAGCTGTCCTTTGTCCACAACAAATTGTCACTGTTTTTTGTGTTGAATATATATGGTGATTTATGGACCTCATAGGCATCTCAAGCCGTTTGCACAGAACAAAATTATGTATTTTATCCAAGTAATGGTTGAACTGAAATACAATTAAGAGGACGCATATGAGTAGTGAAATAATAATAATAATTTATTATTTATACCCCGCCCATCTGGCTGAGTTTCCCCAGCCACTCTGGGCGGCTCCCAATCAAATGTTAAAAACAATGTTAAAAATACAACGAAGAAGTATATTAATAGTGAAATAATGATTAAGCTCTAACTTAACGGTGTGTTTTTTGTGTGTTGAATAGATGCTATAGGGTCATTGATCTCAAGCCATTTGCACATGTTTCCGCGCAACCGGTCCATGCAGAATGTAGCAACTTGCCATCACATGAAATAATAATAGGTGTAAATATAAGATGCAAACTACTAGTAATTATAAATAGCAGAATGTCGGCACCCTATATATAGAAAGGAGCAAAGCAGGGATATTTGAGGGAGCAGGCGGGGCCATGACTTACATCCGAGGAGCCGACACAACACAAAACACGGTTGCTGGATGTCGGTTTTATTTTATTTGGCTTTTATCTTATATTTTAAGGGACGCCGGTGGCGCTGTGGGTTAAACCCCAGAGTCTAGGACTTGCCGATCAGAAGGTCGGCGGTTCAATTCCCCGCAATGATGGGGTGAGTTTCCATTATTGACATTAGTCCTATGATCCTGGCCTGAAATCCCAGAGCGCTGCTGCCAGCCAGTGTACGCAGTATTGAGTTAAATGGATGTTTGACTCAGTGCAAAAACAGCAGCTTCTTATCAGTTTCCGTTATTGACATTTAGGGTGATTTTTGAAGATTTTAACTGCACACAAAGGTTCCCCGGAAACCACAGGAGTCCTAAGTCGGGTTAAAGACCCCAGCCCTCTCCCCCCTCCTTGCAATTTTGGGCAAGAAACTCAGGAGAACACAGAGTAAATTTCACAATTTTAATTTCAACACATGTACAAAAAAGCCACAAAGCTTTGTTTTCAAACACAGGTGTTTTTTTTTGGGGGGGGGGTTGTTTCTGAAAAGGCCGCAAGTATTCTATAAAAATATAAACCGGGAAACCGGTTCTTTTGTGTAAATTCTGCACGGAGCCACAGCATATCAGGAAAATCATATTTACACATATTTACAACGTAAGGCCACTGTCCCAACTTGGGGGGAAATCAAAACACGTCCCTCCCCTGGAGACCAGAAAGCTTTGGAAAGTGGAATGCAATTTCAGAGAGAAGAAGAAGAAAACGATTTTCCTCTATTGCCCCCACAATGTCTTCGAAATGCCCGGGATTTGGGGTCTGATCTGCACCCCAAAACCCCCACACGACCCCCAAAAAACTCATTTTCTCTGCCTTCAACAGCGCAAAGGTTCCTTTCCCTCTCCTGCCAAGTTGTTCTGACCTTCTTTTCCCCACTTTAAAAACCCACAGGGTGGATCTTTCCAGAGCGGCGGGTTCGAATCCCGTCTCTGCAAAGTGGGGTGGGAGATAAAATCAGGGGGGGGTCACCCCAAAACTTTCGCTCAACCCCGCAATTTCTCCTGCTGCCTGGGGAATCTCCCCGCCCTGTTTTCTCGCCCGTAGGTGTTGTCGAAAGAAAAACCGGGACTGCCGGATCGTGTCTGAATCACAAGGCAGGCATTCGCCCTTGGGGGGTTCAAGCGTCCCCATTTCCTCCTCCGTAAACCCCGCAGGATCGGTGCCGTCGGTCTGGGACACCCCAAACCCTCGCCTCTGCCGCTTTGGGAGTCAAGGAGCCGTCTCCCCGCCGGAGCCCCTCTCCTTGTTCAGATCGCCTGATCCCGTTCCCGGGAAAGCAAAAGAGATCCGTTCCAATAGATCCGATGGCTGGCGCCTCTCAACAGGTCATGCAACGGGGGCGGATGGTGGCGTCCGATTGAGGATTGGGATCCACCTTGGAAAAAGAGGAGGAGAGAGAGGTGTTAGCGAAGATTCGTCGAATCCTGGATGGGACCCCGGCGGTCATCTAGCCCAACCCGCTTCAAGGCACGGGGTTCGAGAGCCGAGGAGGGCATAGCTGTCAACTGTTCCCTTTTAAAAATAATAATAATAATAATGATAAATTTTTATTTATACCCCGCCCTCCCCAGCCAAGACCGGGCTCAGGGTGGCTAAAGGGAATTTCCCTTATTCCGAATAGGATTCCTCGCAAGAAAAGGGAAAAGTTGACAGCTATGGAGGAGGGGCAGCCCAGCACTCGCTTTAAGGGGTGTCCCCATCGAAGGGACCTGAGGGGTCACCCAGCCTGTGCAAAAAGCCCCGAAACTCAGGGCTGTGGGTTCGAATCAAGATCCCTGGGTGATAAGCGGGTTGGGATGGATGACCGCTGGGGGTCCCACACCCAAAACAGCCTTGCTCCTTCTCCCCACCAGCGAGACGGCCAACCACCTTTCCAACCCCAGGGTTTCTAGTCCTCAGTGAGCTCACCTCGGAATAGAGCGGAGGCGGCCGGAAGCGGAATTCCTGGATGTAGGCGAAAAAGGGCCCTTCGAGGATGCCGGGGGGGCCGTTGTCCTGGCCGGGCGGCGAGAGGGTCTCCAGGGGTCCCTCACTGGACACGACGGACGAGTATTCGGGAGGAGCTGCAGAGAGAGTGGAAGGGGAAGAGTTACGGGGTTGCTTGGAGCAGGTTTCATTTTATTCTATTCTATTTTATTTTATTTAGGGACCCCAACTTTTTCACCTCCCCAAGGCGGCTTGGCGCACCTGGTTGTTCCTCCTCCTCACAACATCCCTGCCAGGTGGGATAAGCCTAAAGCAACCAGGATGCTGTCGGACTACAATTCCCATCATCCATGGTCCCGCCGGCTATGGATAATGGGAGTTGTAGTCTTTTTTAAAAAAAAGTTCTTTACATAATTTTTTTTTAAAAGTTCTTTATATAAAGCTATTTTACAAGAAAAGTTTTACAGATAGATAGATAGGTTTCCAGTCTTTACACAGGTTCTTTGTATATGCAGTTATTTCGTAAAGTTGCTTTATAAAGTCCCCTTTGTAAAAATCGTTTTTTAAAAGCTCTTTATATAAAATCATTTTTTAAAAAATGTTCTTTATATAAAGCTATTTTGTAAGAAAAGTTATACATATAAATGGAGAGAGAGGTTTCTGGTCTTTCCTAAAAGACTCCAAATTTGTATCTTTTCTCGATTGGTGCCGATGGGTCTACTCTTGAGTAGGCCTTAGCTGGCAGAAACCCTCTGCAACACCTGCACAATGCATAAAATTGCCTTGCAAGGTTTTTGACGGGGTTCTTACCTTCGGGCTCTTCGGGAATCCCCATCCGGACCCAATCCAGACTGACGCTGTACTGGCTGCTGACGCTGGAGGTGCGGCTACCAAAGGGGTGCAGGGGGATCGTGCCGATGACCAGAGGCAGCTCCAGGAACAGCTTCGACGTCCCCGGGATTTCGATGCAGACCTGCCGGGCGGGCGGAAAACAGGGAAATTGTTAAATATAAAAATGAAATCATGGCCTCCTTCGTCTCACGCCGCCCCGAGAGCAACGGATCCGCTGCAGAAAATGAGTTCCCTGCTCTGAGAATTGCAGAGAATCAGTGCTGAACACAAAGTCAGAGAGTTGGAAAGGGACCTGAGGGTCATCTAGTCCAACCCCAAAACCACCGGGTATAGGGCGGTATATAAATTCAGAAAATACTGTATTTTTCCGTGCATGAGACTATATTCCCCCCCAATAATAATAGTACTGGAGCGGGTTACTTCTGGGTTTCGGCGCTTGCCCATGTGCAGAAGCACTAAATTGCACTTTGCACATGTGCAGGAGCACCGAATTGCAACCCATGCGTGCTCAGATGCGGTGCTTCAGGTTGCGAACGAGACTCCGGCGTGGATCACGTTTGCAACCCGAGTTTCCACTGTATTATTATTATTTTTATTAGAATTTAAATACCGCCTTATACCCTCAGGATCCAACTCTCTGAATATCCCAAGTCCGAACTCTCAAAAAGCCCAAATCGGAAACCCCAGTGAGCTTTGCTGCCGGCCTGTGTTGGTGACACCGGACGGAGCAAGCAGCCCCCAATGGCTCTCCGCGTCCCCCCTGGAACCACAGAGAGCCCCCCAGCAGAGGTTTTGGGGGTTTTCCAGGACCTCCCTCCCCACGCTGTATTGGCTGCTGATGCTGGAGGTGGCTCCGACCACTAGGCTTTGCTGCCGGCCCGTGTCAGCGACACTGGATGGAGCAAGCAGCCTCCAATGGCTCTCCGCACCCACCCTGGAACTGTTTCCAGGAGTTTCCCAGCACCTCCCTCCCCACGCCAAGCTGGCTCCGACCACTAGGCTTTGCTGCCGGCCTGTGTCAGCGACACCAGACAGAGCAAGCAGCCTCCAATGGCTCTCCGCACCCACCCTGGAAACCCTAGAGGGCCCCCCCCCAGCAGAGGTTTTTGGGTGTTCCCCTCCCTGGCCCGCTCCGCCCACTAGACCACACTGCCCCCTTGGCTCACCTTGAGGGCGTACTCCACATGGATGATGCGGCACTGGAGGATGGAGGGTCCCACGGGGGGGATCTTGAGCGCCCGGCCGTGCCACACCTCCCTCTTGCCGGCCGCGATGGCGTCGCCCACCATGGAGGCCACCACCGACTTCTTCTGCTTCTTGGTGCCGCGCGCCACAAAGGTCTGGGTCTGGATGATGGCCGCCTTGGGCACCACCGTCCGGGTCGAGCAGTTGTCGATCTCGGCAAAGATGGGGATCACCTCGCCTGTCAAGGAAATGGGCGCAATGCTGAGTTGGAGGGAGCAGGAAAACCTCTTTTTTGGGGGCCACCCTGTTCCTAAAGCCAGGAAAACTTAGCCGGGCTCCCTCTATAGATTTCCCACTTTCTATTACACTGTGAGCACCAGTAATGCAAAGGTTGTGGGTTCGAGACCCGCTGCGTTGCAGCAGGTTGGACTAGATGACCCACAGGGTACCTTTGCAACGCTACGATTCTGCGATTTGACGTTTTTATTGCCGTTCTGCAATGTGTTTTTAAGGTTGCAAACTGCGCCCTGGGAACCTCTGATATTGGGCAGTACATAATAATAATAATAATAATAATAATAATAATAATAATAATATTAAGACATCTGAAAAAATCAGGGAAGTTTTCAATGTTTGAACTTTTATTCTCTTTTTAATGCTCCATTGAAAGCAGCCCAGAGTGGCTGGGGAAACCCAACCAGATGGGCAGGGTATAAATAATATATTAATTTATTATTATTATTATTATTATTATTACTACTACTACTATTAAATCGCAATTGGCTGGACTTTTGGGAAGCGAGGAAATCTCTTGTGGGGAGCGAAGGGCTGCCAGCCAGCTCTCCGTCCTTGGAGTTTTTTTAACGGGGGCTGAGCAGCCAGGGATTCGCGAGCCACGACGCCTGCATTTTCAGGGGGTCAGGCTGGATGACCGCTGGAGGACCCCGATGGTTTGAAGCCACTGCGTTTCTGCAGGGCCACCGGCAGATTCCCCGCATGCCAACCCTGGAGGCCACAGAGTCAAGTGCCCGGGGTCCTCTGGCCGATGGGCTGAGCTTTGCCATAAGCCCCATGCGCCCCGATTTCCGCTGTCCCCCAAGACTCACCTGGGGTGTAGCCTTTCCGGTCGATCTTGGCTGAGACAGAGACCAGCCCTCGGTTGCAGTACCAGGCACGTGCCAGCTTCTCCTTGGCACCGGCTTGTGGTGCCTGATGGGCAGAAGCAGAGAAGGAAGACAAATTATTATTATTATTATTATTATTATTATTAAATCAATTTTCCAGATTAAAATTCGCACCACAACATAATATATAAAAGCGAGATTCCCAAGAATCTCCTGGACTTTCCCTCCTCCTCTTACTGTTAATCCTTTCCTTCTGCATCCAAATTTTAATATCTCTGTTATGTCCAAAGGTCATCATTCGGCTACAAGTGTTATTCCAGAATATATTATTATTATTATTATTATTATTATTATTATTATTATTATTAAAGGCAAAATGTCCCAGGTTCAAATAGGGCTTGGAAAAGTCCCCCTGAGCTGAATACCAGGGAGACCCGACGCTGCCAGGCAGCCATAGAATTGCAAAACCGGCATTTATTTTTTTCCTTTTTCAATGTTATTTTGATTACGTTAGACCTTAAAACATTTCTCTCCTGCCTTTTCCAATCTTCATTTTCACCTTAGAATATGTGGTCAGTTGTTTTCTTTAATCTCTTTTTGTAAATTCCGAAAATGCAATAAAGTGTGTGTGTGTGTGTGTGAATTTCAAAACTTGAAGGAACCCCAAGGTTCATCTAGCCTGACCCCATAATTTGCCCGGCACGGGACTCAAACCCGCGACCCCGAGGGTCCTCACGCCCTACCGGCTGAGCTATCCCGAAATCGGGAAATCGGTTGCAGAATTGGAGACTCGCAAGGGACCCCTGGGGGTCATCTAGCCTGACCCGGATGTTGCAGGGGTAGCAATGAGCGAAGGGGTTTCGGTTTAAGGCCGGGGGCTTCCCCTGGTTCCTAATTCGACCCAAATCCCTCCCCAAACCGCTTTGCCAACTCACCAGTAACGCCGGCGTGTTGATATCGATGGGCTCGATAATGGTGAAATCCTTTTTGGCTTTCTTGACGGAGGACCAGGGACGGTGGAGCTTGGCCTTAACCCAATAGCGAACGCTCCCATGTTTTCCCTCGAAGGAAGTGGCCAAGGATCTGTCAAGGGGAAGGAAAGGAAGTATGAAAAACGAGGCCTAATAATAATAATAATAATAATAATTTATTATTTATACCCCGTCCATCTGGCTGGGTTTCCCCAGCCACTCTGGGCGGCTTCCAGTAAAATATGAAAATACAATAATTCACCCACTATTAAAAGCTTCCCTAAACATTTTCCTCCTGCGAGTCTGGAACCCAACCCAAAATATCTTGCATTTCGTTCCGTTTCACTTTTAATTTGTGCCTTTTTATGTGACGACACACAAGGCGGTTTAAGGCAACCAAATGTACAAGAACAGACGTCGTAATAAGACGTCGCTTTAAGATGGAACGAATAAAGGAATATTCCGCAATCGATTAGACTAGCACCCAGTAAAATTGACTCTCCGAACATCGGCAAATGTTTAATAAAACAGTAACTTTAAGATGGAACGGTTCCTAGCAAATAAAGGAATATTCCATTATCTATTAGGAGACAATAGCACCCAGTAAAATTGACTCTCAAAACATCGGCAGATGTTTAGCCTCAATAATTTGTTAACTTTAAAAGGAAACAACTCGTCTCAAATAATAAAGGAATTAATAAAGGAATATTCCATAATCCGTAATAGGATCCAATAAAAATTAGCTCTCAAAACAATATAATAACTGAACAGAAATTCACTCCTCACAATAAATAAATTACTAAACTACAATCCACAAAAGTCGCAAGGCATAAAAGAACACACAAAACCACTTAAAATGTTCACATTGAGAAACAAAGACGCTTAACTTAAAAAGCTAATTTTTTAATAAAAAAATCTGGGTTGGTATTTTGTACTGGGATTTGAAGTTCTTTTTATGTATGAAATTGCCCGAATTTGTTTCATAGAGTTGGAAGGGATTCAAAGGCTCATTCTATACCCTCCAGAAATACCTGTGGGGGCTGATAACAAAAATGATGGGGCTGTGGGGGCTGATAACAAAACGATATTCATAATAAATGCAACGGGGACATGCAATGGCGATATTCATAATAAATGCAACGGGGACATGCAATGGCGTTCGCTGCGCTGACATGCAATGGCGTTTAGGTTTTTGCCACCAGGTGCAATCGCCCACAAATAAAATAAGAATAAGAATAGTATTTTGAAGAAGTGTTGAACTTACTCTGGCAGCTGGAAAGTAAAAGGGAATTCGTGTCGGCCGGCCTGAAGGACGGTGACGTCTCCGTTGTCTGTTGGGAAAACAAGAAAGAAAGGAAGTTGAAACGAATAACAGACCTTTTAAAAAAAGAAGATGTTTTTCTGGAGCGGAGCTTTCTGTTTTCCTGCAGCGGTCAAACGAGGGAAATTCAACACAACATCCACACTCTGCCAAAAAGCATGTGACTTTTTTTTGGCTCCCCATAAACAACCGGGGAAAGTTCATGCACACACAGCGAAAAGACACAAAAGGAAGGTATTACACAACAACATTTCTCTCCCCCCCCCCCAAATATATTCAGTTCCTACAGCCCAGGTGCCCAGCAAAGGGGATTTTTTAACAGAAGGTGCCCCCTCCAGAACTGCAAATATGCCCCAAGATATCCCAGGGGGTCTTGGAAGAGCTTGGCTTTATGTAAGCGCCCGGCTTCCAGGAATAGAACCGGCTGGGGCAAAATCTTAGGAAGTTGAGCCGAGGTCAGCAAGGCCAGGGGGGGGGTCCCCAAAAGCCGGCAGCCGCTAATTTACCCCCTGGAAAGTTGCAAGCAAACATCCCACCCCTATTCCAGAAACCTGCAAATCCTGTTTTCCAACTGGCCTTTCTTAAGGGAAAGCTGGGCCAGAGCATGCAAAAGAATCCTAGAATTGCTGGGAGGGGACCCTCAAAGGTCATCCAGCCCACCCCCACCCCCGCCATGCAACGGGGAAGGATGGCAAAACGGTTCGTCTTCTGTATGCCCTGCATGCAGAATGTCCCAGATTCAATTTCCAGGTGTGTATGGTGGGGGGGGACTCCTAGCCTGGAAATCTCAGAGAGCTGCGACTGCCAGCCTGTGGGGGCAATAAAGGTGGGCTTCATATAAGCTCGAACCCACCACCCAGAGTGTCTCCTGCTCTCAGGAAGCAGGAGATATGTCGAGGTGCTGACTTGTGAGGCTCTGGGGTTCTCTAAGCAGCGGCAGCCTTGGCGGAGGGCTGCTGCCAGCCGGTGCTGGCACTACAGAGCCGGGTCCAAAAGCAGCTTCCCTGTCGAAAGCTCCTCTTTAGGAAGTAGCAGAGCCGCTGCCCTGCTGAGTCGGCACTGCTGAGGTAGAGAGGCTTCGCAAGCAACGTGGAGAGAGGCAGAGAGACAGACTGGGCGCTTGAGCGGCGCTCCCGAGGAGGGGAGAGGAGAGCGCTGCCAGCCCGTGCCGGCCCTACAGAGCTGGCTGGACAAGCAGTTTCCCTTTGGAAAAAAGGAGGAGAGTCGCTGCCCGTGTCGGCCCTGCTGAGGTAGAGAGGCTTCGCAAGCAACATGGAGAGAGACAGACTGGGCGCTTGAGCGGCGCTCCCGAGGAGAGCAGGGTAGCAGGGGAGAGGAGAGCGCTGCCGGCCCGTGTCGGCCCTACAGAGCTGGCTGGACAAGCAGCTTCCCTTTGGAAAGGAGGAGTTTTTAACGTTGCATTAAAAACTCCGCCGAGGCGGAGAGGCTTGGCAAGAGAGAGACGGATCGAAGCAGGCGCGCCGGGCTCCCGCGGAGCGCAGGGAGGAGAGCGAGATTACGCACTCTGCCCGCGCTCAGAGGACGCCTTACCTGGCGGGGCCAGGAGGGTCTGCCGGTGGCTGAGGAATTCCACTTGGTCGCTGTAGCTCTGCGTGTAAGCGGTGCTGGATCCGGCGCTGCGAGACTCGGTCCAGTGGACTTTGGCCGCGCCTTGCGCATGCAGATGGAGCGCGCCCAGGCGCGCCGTGCCGGACAGCTCCAACACTACGCGGCCGGCCACGCTCTCCCCGGAGCTGAAGACCGGCGGCGAGGCCACCTCGGGGCAATCCAGCTCCACCGAAAGGCGTTTCACACGGTCAAAAAGCATCCTGGCAAACTTGCGCGTCAATGAGCCTCTCCGGCCGTTCTGAGCGCACTGCGCCGCGCGTAAAGCTTTTCAAGGCTCTCCAAACCGCGCCCCCTGGATCCCAGCGCCCTATGGGCGCAGAGGGGGGCGGGACGAGGCAAAAAGCCCTCCCCCCGACCCCCCCATCCACCCCCCTTTTCCCACCCCCAATGCCCCCAGGTCTGGCCGGCAGCTGCAGGCTTTGGCGAAAACAAGGCAGCGAGCATGCGCGCCCGGGCTGGTCACTTTTGGAGAGATAAACTTTCCTCCAGTTGGGCAGGGAAGGGAAGGCAAACACAGAGCTGAAAAGCCTGATCCAACAGACAGATATCCATCTCTCCCTTTCTCGCTTATTTATTTTCCAATTTGTTGGTTCTATTTGTATCACAACTTAGAAGCGTTTCCATTGAATTTGGGGGGTTTGTAGCGCCGCTTAAAGTTACAAAAGCCAAACGCAAATTGCCCAACGGTTGCTATAATTCACCCTCCGACGCACGCCTGTCAATGTATTTATTCTTTCATTCCTTCCATTTATAAACCGCCCTTTGTCAAGATTAAATCGGGATTAAACAACGTACCAGCAGTCAGTAAGGAAACATATACAGCGAGAACTATTTCCGTGCCAGTTAAAACCTTCGAGAGAATAATTTACTGTTGGCCCCTTATTTTGGGCTTAATAAACTGAAATGATAGAATTCCAGATTTGGACAGGGACACCCTGGGGTCATCCAGTCCAACCCCCTGCAATGCAGGAAGATTTGGCCCCATGTGAGACTCGAACCCACAGCCCAGACATTAAGTTACTCAGTCGGGCCAGTTTTGCCTAGCTGGCTGGTAGCAGTTCTCCAGGGTTTCAGATTTGGTGTCCCACCCCCCCCAAGCCCTACCCGGAATTGCCAATGGGGACGTTTTGTACACCAAGCTCTGCTCCTTTGAAAGACACTAAGGGTCTAGTCTTCAAGGTTCACGACCACCAGAAAGGGCACAAGGATTGAATCAACAAACAAGCGTTTGCGACGGGTAGTTTCCATTGTGAAGAAATGCAAGCGAAATGCAGAGCGTTGTTAACTTTCGCAACTCACCGCTGTTTGTTCCCGCATCACGGGGGTTGGGCTGGATGACCCCCCGGGGTTCCAACTCTGCAATTCTACCATTCAATTGCAGCTGTGACGTAACTGACAATTAAATCTGATTCCCCCCCCCCCCAGAGGGCTGTCTCAAGAATTTCCTCTACTTGCGTAATTCCCAGCTAGATCCTTCGCTTGGAACATAGGACAACTGGCCCATCTGACCTTATATTGCCTGCACTGCCCGCCAGCAGCGGCTTTTTGGGGTTGCCGATTCAAGCGTCTCTGCCTGGAGACTGAACCCTTCTGCATTCAAAGCAGGCGTTCTAACCTTTTCCAGGAAAATTAAGATTGCCTTGTACTGCGTCGGACAAGGGGGACCTCAGAGGTGCCTACACTGACTGGCAGCAGCAGGCAAGGGGATATTCCCAGACACCTGTGTAGGATTGAGCTGCGCCACCAATATGTGCCAAGCGCCCTGCACATTTGAATTCACCCCCCAACCTTCTTTCCGCCCCCCAACCTCCTGACCTGGGCCTGCCCTAGATTCACCCCCCCCCAGCCATTTGGTCCTGGGCCAGCGGGCTTTGGAAAGAGACGAAAGGCGTGCCTGTGTTTCTGCGCCGGCAGGCAGGGCACCTAATCTGGGGCATACGGGGCGTGCCTCTGGGCCCACGCCGAACTCCGTGGGAGACAGGGGAACTCCTGGCCTCATGGGGCTGAATCGCGCCAGCCGGAAAACCCACGAGAAAGGAGATCCCGTATTTTCTTTAAAGAAAATACTGAAATATACATTTCATGTATGTATACTGAAATATACCGTATTTTTCGCTCTATAAGACGCACCAGACCACAAGACGCACCTAGTTTTTGGAGGAGGAAAACAAGAAAAAAAATATTCTGAATCTCAGAAGCCAGAACAGCAAGAGGGATCTCTGCGCAGTGAAAGCAGTGATCCCTCTCGCTGTTCTGGCTTCTGGGATAGCTGCGCAGCCTGCATTCGCTCCATAAGACGCACACACATTTCCCCTTACTTTTTAGAAGGGAAAAGGTGAGTCTTATAGAGCAAAAAATACGGTACATTTGTTAAAAAACCAGAAACATTTCTATTAGGAATATTAGGTGGTGAAATAAAAAGGAACGATCAGAAAGTATTTCTGTATGCAGTAACAGCAGCCAGAACTCTTCTGGCCCAGAAATGGAAACAAGAATAAATGCCCACGATTGAAGAATGGAGATCGAAATTAATGGATTACGCAGAACTGGACAGATTAACAGGGAGGATTCGCAACTGATGGGAGCAAAGATTCACTGGAGTAAATTTACATAATATATTAAAAATATTTGTGATAATGATATAACGTTTGAAAGTTTTCAAGAAGCTCTGTAAGAAGATTTGGGAGAAATATTGTTTAAACAACATGGTAAGATAAGATATACCGTATTTATTGCTCTATAAGACTCACTTTTCCCCTCCTCGAAAGTAAGGGGGAATGTGTGTGCGTCTTATGGAGCGAATGCAGGCTGCGCAGCTATCCCAGAAGCCAGAACAGCAAGAGGGATTGCTGCTTTCGCTGCGCAGAGATCCCTCTTGCTGTTCTGGCTTCTGGGATTCAGAATATTTTTCTTCTTGTTTTCTTCCTCCCAAAGATAAGTGTGTCTTGTGGTCTGGTGCGTCTTATAGAGCGAAAAATACGGTATATAGTGCAATATAAATTAAGAAATGTGAAGATTTGTGATAATTACGGAAAATTATCAGACATGTTGATGGAAGTCTAAAAGAAAAAAAGATATGTGATGAGTTTTTGATGTTTAATGATGTTATAAATTTGTTTTTATTGGAAAATTACTAAAAATTATATATATATATATTAAAAAAAGAGAGAGAGGAGATCCCGATGGCAAGAATAGTTTGATGGCGGAATGGACTTCACCGCACGCTGGTTTTGCCGGAGGTTTTTTGGTGGATTCCTGCATTGCACGGGGTTGGGCTAGATGATTTCTGGAGGGCCCCATCAAACTCGACAGCTCTGCCATCCTAGTCTAATTCCTCTCTCTCCAGCTTCTTGCAAAGCCCAACCAGCCCAGGGTGAAAATGTAAAATCTCTGGGGGGCTGCAAGCAGACGGCAAGGAGGGTAGGGATCAGGATACGAGCCCCCAAATCCCCTTTTCGGATCCCGCCAGTGTCCTGCTCCCAGCCTGAGAAGATCCCTAGCAAGATCTCTCACACCCTGCGGCGTTTATGCACCTCCGACCCCCACAGGCAGCGTTGCACAGTGGTTAGAGTGCTGGCCCGTTAGGACCTGGGAGTGAGACCGGGGTTCGAATCGCCACCGAAGCTTCACTGGGCGGTCTCGAGGCCTCTCTCTGCGGGGAACTCAGCTAAAGCAGAATAAATAAATCAGGTAGACTGCGGTGATCTGTGGAGGCTCCATGCGCTGCAGGAGAAAGGATGACCCAGGAAAAAAAGTATTTAATGGGGAAACCAGGACCAAGCGGGGTAGAAAACAACAACGGCAACACAGAAAACGTTTTGTTTGGAGCAGAAGGGGCAGTCCTTGGCACCAGAGCAAAGGGAGCTGGAGCCATCTGTCCCCTGGCACTGTCTTCCACCGACTTTGCTGACCCCTCCTGGCCTCAGCTGAGAACTAAGTTCGAATCCCGGCGCGTTGTCATTGTAAAGGACAACGGTGACGCTTAGTGGCTCAGAAAGGAACAGCATTGGTCAACTGTTACAAAAAACCAACAACCAGAAGCTGTTTTTGCTAAATTGAGCTTAGCAAATACAGTGGTCCCTTGGTTCACAGACTTGATCCGTTCCGGAAGTCCGTTCCAAAACCAAAGCGTTCCAAAAGCAAGGCGCACTTTCCCATAGAAAGTCATGCAAAATGGATTAATCCATTCCAGACTTTTAAAAACAACCCCTAAAACAGCAATTGACCATGAATTTTACTCTCGAGACCATTGATCCATAAAATGAAAGCAATAAAATACATAAGACCCTAAGCAACTTAAGCTAATGGGGCCCTTTCTATGTCCAGCTGTCCTTTGTCCACAACAAATTGTCGCTGTTTTGTGTGTGGAGTATATGCTATATAGTAATTTATGGACTGAATAGGTATCTCAAGCCATTTGTACATCACAAAATATGTATTTTATCAAAGTGATTGATGAACTGAAATACAGTTAAGAAGAAAGAAATATCGGTATATCAATAGTGAAATAATGATGAAGCTCTAACTTAAAATGATTTTTGATTCCTAACAAACTGAATAATGCAAACACATGGACATTTGGCAAGAACAAAAATTCCTTTGGAAACACAATTGACAAAGATTCCTCCTCTAGTCTCTAGATACTTGCTGTAACATGAAATAATAATAGCTGTAAAGATATGATGCAAAACACTAAGAATGATAAATAGCAGAATGCAGGCACCCCATATATAGAAAGGAGCAAACCAGGGATATTTTAGGGAGCAGGCGAGCAGGCGGGGCCCATGACTTACATCCCAGGAGCCTACACAACACAAAACACTCTTGCTGGATGTAGGTTTTATTCCATTTGTTTTTCATCTTATATTTTGGAAATGTACATCTAGTTTTTTCCCTTTAAATTTTTTGGGGGGCCCACAAGAGAGTAGGGCCCTAAGCTAGAGCTTGTTTAGCTTATACGTAAATCCGGCACTGCCATAGATAGACAGACAGACAGATAGATAGATAGATAGATAGATAATAGATACTGTAGATAGATAGATAATAGATAGATATAGATAGATAGACAGATGATAGATAGATATAGATATAGATATAGATATAGATATAGATATAGATATAGATATAGATATAGATATAGATATAGATATAGATAGATGATAGATAGATAATAGATACTGTAGATAGATAGATGATAGATAGAGATAGATACTGTAGATAGATGATAGATAGATAATAGATACTGTAGATAGATAGAAAGATATAGATAGATAGATAGATAGATAGATAGATAGATAGATAGATAGAGGATAGATAGAAAAATAATATTTTGGAAATGTACACCCAGGTTTTTTTCCTTCAATTTTTTTGCCCCCCCCCCCCAAGAGAGTGGGACCCTAAGCTAGAGCTAGTTTAGCTTATACGTAAATCTGGCACTGATGGGACCCCTGGCTTCAAGCTTCAAGAAAGGAGATTTCTATGTCCCCCCCCAATTCTATGATTCTATGTCTCTCCCTGAGCTTGGGCAGCTGCTGCCGGTCAGGGTGGGCCATATGGGCCCGCCTAAATGGGCAAATATGCCGAGCAATTTCGCACCAGGAAGCGTCGTCAAGCAGTTATCAGCCGAGTCGTGCCGGATCCAAGCAGCGGCGAGGAGCTTCGGCGTTTACTGAGCCGGCTCTGTGTTCGAGTGTTGCTGAGTAAACAGCGTCTCTGTGATCCCCAGAAGGGTTTCTGGGGGGGAAATAGATGCTGCTGCCTGGAAATGGGCCTGGCAGCTGCGAAAAGGCCAAATTCCACCCTCGCGAGATCCTGAGCAAGGGAACTGGAAATGAAACTGCCAATATATATTGCATATTTCACTTCCAATGTTTTCTTTTGAAATCTTTACGATGTTTGTTCCCTTCGCCGCATCAAATGTGCAACCTGCAGCTGACCTCCTTTGCAATGTTTTATTTGGAAGGTTTTAGTTTCCTGTTAATTTTGTTGCTTTGAATGTGCATTTTATACTCGACTTTCTTCCGGATCGTTTGGGTCCAGATTGTTTTATCTGGTGTTTTAGCGTGTTGTGAACCGCTGTGAATTGTCATAACAAGGCGATGACTGGATTGTAATTGAAAACGAATAACAATTATAATAAAAATAATAATAAAATATCCCCCCAAAAGAGCAAGGAGACGGAGATCTGCTGGGTTGCGAGTGCCGGAACCCCTCTCAAATTATATAGGTGCCCGAGCTCTTGCCAAATTCCCCACGAAGAGGCCGCACACCTGCAAATTTCTGCGCCAGGGCCCTGCACCCTGCGTGGCACCCACAGATTTCTGCGCCAGGGGCCTGTGCCAATCATGGCACCCAGATTTCTGTGCCAGGGCCCTGCACACTTCTTGGCACCCACAAATTTCTGCGCCAGGGCCCTGCACCCTGCGTGGCACCCACAGATTTCTGTGCCAGGGGCCTGTGCCCCTCATGGCACCCAGATTTCTGTGCCAGGGCCCTGCACACTTCGTGGCACCCACAAATTTCTGCACCAGGGACAGGCACCCCGCGTGGCACCCACAGATTTCTGCGCCAGGACCGTGCACACCTGCGTGGCACCCATGACGGCAGTGCCAAGCCTGCTCTCCTGCCCTCTTACCTGGGATCAGGTGTGTCTTCCTTCTCAGGTAAGTCTGGAAGGCGGTGTAGTCGCTGTAGATGGTGTTCATGCCAACGCTCTTGCCCTCCAGCCAGTGGGCAGTGGCCAGGCCACGGGCGCAGACGGCCAGCGCTCTCACCTTTTCGTTGTTTTGTTGTGGTTGACATTTTATTAATTTTCCAAAAATAAGAGAAACGAAAAGAAAAAACAAGACAAAATCATCACAGAACCAAAAAACGCACATCATAAAGCAATTTTAAAACTATGGTTTTTTTGCACCACTTCCCACTGTTTTATGCCTGTTCCTGCAGGTCTATAAAACCTTGTCCAGTTTCAAAACCTCCTTCACCTTCTTACAAGCGACTTTTGAAAGTTACACTGATGTGGAAATTTATAGGCAAAGCTTAAGAAACACGCATTAAACATTTGCCCTTTTAAAACAACACAACACAACAACACAACAAAACAACACAACACAACAACACAACACAAAGTCCTCTTTCTTCCTCGGGGTTCAAGTTATCTCATTTCTCCTGCATAGTTCCATAATTTATTTTGCCTGTCTTTTTTTACTCTATAAACCCATCAACTCCTGTACATCCCAATAGCATAACTTCAGGGTTTTTAAAATAAAAATAATTTCCAGCATTCTCTCACCTTGACCCTCTTGGCGACGTCCAGTACTACCTGCCCGGAGAGGACCTCTCCGCCCCGGTAGACGGTGCCACCGCCGGGGTGGCCATCCAACTGCACCGCGAAGCCCCTCACCCGGGTGAAGGGGTGCATGGCAAAAAAAGGGGGTGCCCCTCTCGCCAGGGAGCCCCGCGGGCACGGTGCCTGGCTGGAAGCTGGCAGAAACACTCAGAAAGGGGCAAATTCTGGGGCAGCAGCTGCTGCTGCTTTGGGGCAAACTGGGCTCCAACTCCTGCGCCCTCGGACAGCGCCCGGGCTGAACTGACAGCGACAGGCAAGGAGAGGGAAATACCTTTGCCAAGACCCCTCCCTCTGCCCCCCCTTCCCTTTCCAAAGCCCTCCTCCTCCTCCTTCAAGGGAGCGTCTTCAAACTACAGGAGCCAGAGAGGCGGCTCCGGGGGGCCAGCTGCTGCAAAGCGCAAGGCAGGAGGGGGCCCTGAGTTCGAATCCTGATCCCTTTGTGGCGGGGTTTCCCTTTGGCACAGCCGTGGGTTTTTTGTGGATCTACAAAAGGGGGCGGGCGCTCAGAGCCAAAGCATTGAAAGGAACCCAATTGACGGCAAATATAACAAGAAAACGAAGGCGCTTTTTAAAATTTAAAAAAACTCGTTTCTGCCACTCGAATCCGGGGCTGAATTTCCTCTTACATCCCTCCCGCAAAACGCTCTTGTGGGTGGGGTGGGCATCCTCAGTCGGTAGAGCACGAGACTCTGAATCTCGGGGTTGTGGGTTCGAGTCCAGCACTGGGCAAAAAATAATAATCCTGCATTGCAAGGGGTTGGGATGGATGACCACGCGGGGTCTCCTTCAACTTTACGCACTCTTCTCTGGGCCCCTCGCCCTGACATCAGCTCAGCTGCTGCGACGTTGGCAGCGGCAGAGGAGAGGCGGTTTAGAGGAAGAGGAAACTTTCTCAAAAAAATTGGCAGCGCCCTTATCTCCCAGCTGCAGGAGCGGCTGGCGGGGCGAAAATAAGCCCTGGGACGTGCGGAAGGAGGCGGAAGGGGGGGGGCACACAGACCGAGGGAACATCGGGTTTTCACATTCCTTCCCTGCGATGCCCGCCCTTGCCACGGGGCCGGGTTCGGCGGAGGCGCGTTTTTGCGCAGGAGGAGAATTTGTGGCTCCGGGGTTTGGGGGAGAAGGAAGGGGAAAAACGAAGGCGAGAAAGGACAAGGGGTCGCCCCCTTCCCTGCTGCCGGGGAACAGAAGCCAGGGGTCGGGTTTCAGCCCTGGGGATGCGGTGGAGAGTTTCGGGGGCTGGGGAATAGAAGGAGTTTCCTAGAAGCACGTGGGAACAGGACCTCAGCGTCTTGGTATTATGCACTCAGGGTCTCACACACTTCCCTGTGTCTCAATGATGCCAAACACCTAAGATTAAGAGGACTTCTTGGGTCGTAACCTTGGTGGACCACCGTGTGACGCTGCAGAGAAATAGGCTAACACTATTCTGTGAAATGGGACGCGGGTGGTGCTGTGGGTTAAACCACAGAGCCTAGGGCTTGCCGATCATAAGGTCGGCGGTTTGAATCCATGCAATGACGGGGTGAGCTCCCGTTGCTCGGTCCCTGCTCCTGCCAACCTAGCAGTTCGAAAGCACGTCAAGTAGATAAATAGGTACCGCTCCGGCGGGAAGGTAAACAGCGTTTCCGTGCGCTGCTCTGGTTCACCAGAAGCGGCTTAGTCCTCCTGGCCACATGAACCGGAAGCTGTACGCTGGCTCCCTCAGCCAATAAAGCGAGATGAGCGCCGCAACCCCAGAGTTGGCCACAACTGGATCTAATGGTCAGGGGTCCCTTTACCTATTCTCTGAAATGACCTTAACAGATTGGAGAACTGGGTGCAAACGAACCAAGCGAGTTCCCTCAGGGACAAAGGTCAGGTCCCGCACTTAGGCAGGAAGAAGCAGATGTGCAAATGTTGGGTGGGGACACCTGGCTCACTAGCAGGACACGTGGAAAGGATTGAGGGGTCTGGGTGGACCACAAGCTGAACGCGTGCCCACCGTGTGATGCAGTGTGAAAAAACCGAATGCTATTCTAGGCTGCATCCGCAGAGGTCTAGTGTCCAGATCAGGGGAAGTCATTTGTTGTTGTTGTTGTTTAGTGGTGTCCGACTCTTGGTGACCCCCTGGACCAGAGCACGCCAGGCCCTCCTGTCTTCCACTGCCTCCCACAGTTTGGTCAAACTCATGCTGGTAGCTTCGAGAACACTGTCCCACCATCTCATCCTCTGTCATCCCCTTCTCCTTGTGCCCTCCATCTTTCCCAGCATCAGGGTCTTTTCCAGGGAGTCTTCTCTTCTCCTGAGGTGACCAAAGTCTTGGAGCCTCAGCTTCAGGATCTGTCCTTCCAGTGAGCACTCAGGGCTGATTTCCTTCAGAATGGATAGGTTTGATCTTCTTGCAGTCCATGGGACTCTCAAGAGTCTCCTCCAGCACCAGAATTCAAAAGCATCCATTCTTCGGCGATCAGCCTTCTTTATGGTCCAGCTCTCACTTCCACACATCACGACTGGGAAAACCATAAGTGACCATACAGCATATATTCAACACATATTCTGCAAGGACTGGTTGCAGGGCAACATGTGCAAATGGCTTTAAATACCTATTTGGTCCATAAATTACCATATATTCAACACAAAAAACAGCGGCAATTTGTTGTTGACAAAGGACAGCTGGACATAGAAAGGGCCCCGTTACCTTCAGGAGCTGAGGGCCGCATCAAACCTCAATCCGGCCCTGGATGTGAGCACTCAAAATATCCCACCCACCTTGCCTAACAGTAGAGCTGGCTCTGAACGGCAGCAGCGAGGCCGAAAACAAATGAATTGAGGTGGCCCAAAGGCAAAATAGAGATATAGGGTTTATTCGGCCAGGCAGATGTTTGCAGGGGTGATTTTCTTCCGGAGGGAATAATTCGGCAAGGTGCCCAGGGGGAGGCTGCTTCTCTGGTTGTCCCCCACCACCAGGGTGATGGGGCCCCCATACTTGTTGGTGTAGGCGTCTTTCTGCTCCGTGCTGAACCAGCGCCGGTCCTTCCAGGGGTGGACCAGGTGGGAATACTTGATCTGGGAAGGAGAGAGAGAGAGAAGGAACTTAAAGCAGGAATGGAGAGAGCTTGCTTGTTCGGGCTGTTGCAGGAACCCCCCCCCCCCCAATCATTCAGTTTGTACAAACTTCACACACACTCACACACTACATACGCTACACTTCTGTTGTAAATTCATAGAAAATCAACCATACATCGGATCTGCACCGTTCCACTTTTATTTTACTCCATGAAGGAAGGACTACAAAATGGGGACTACAAAACAGGGCAGCCATAATCCCTTGAACATTCCAGCAAATTCACAGGAGCCCTGCCCAGTTGCTATGCCAACCCTGATGGTCCCAGACAGAAGACCATCAAGGTCACAAAGAACTTGCATATGGGAGTGGATTCAGCACAGACTGGAACAAAGGACAATAATCAGCTCTTCCCTCTGGGGGCAGGAAACTACAAACTCCCCTCTGTCACCTGGAAAGTATTCATGGGGAGGGGGAAAGGGGGAACCAGCCAGGTGACAGGACACTCAGGTTACCACCACAACTCCTCCCTCAACCCCTCCTTTCTGTGATGTATGCATGATGTTTCTGGGGGTGGTCTTGATCTACAGGGTGGCAATTTCAAAAGTCCATATAAGGCCTTGCACACCATTTTTTCTGGGTCCCTCCTCTCTCCTGCAAGTGAGGGGCGCACCCTGTTGCGACAGATCAATAAAGGCCAAGCCTACAGGCTGCTGTTTTGCTCCGAGTTATCCTGGTTAGTGTCTTTGTTTTTGTCCAAGGGAGCCCTCGGAGTTTTCCGTTAACAGGGCCAACAGCCCATCTAGGGTGCTAGTCCTCACAGTTTGAGTTGGCACCCTGGCTGGCCTGGCCTAAGATGCTTCCTGACCTTCTGTAGCTCCTCCTCAGGAACCTGACACTTCGCCTGGTGGTAAGGAACCAGCATGTCCTGGGTGCTGGTGGTGAGGCCCTCGGGCGCTGCGAGAGAGGGAGAAAAAAGAGGAGATAATACAGGGGTCACCAGACTTTTTCAGCAGGGGGCCGGTCCACCAGCCCTCAGACCTTGTGGGGGGCCGGGCTATATTTTGGGGGAAATAAATGAATGGATTCCTATGCCCCACAAATAACCCAGTATCCCAGGTGTGGTCTGACCAAGGCAGAATAGAGAGGGACTGGGACTTCCCCATCACCTCCTGGCAAATAGAAGGGGAAGAAATGGAGGCAGTGGGAGATTTTCCTTTCTTGGGCTCCATGATCACTGCAGATGGTGACAGCAGCCACGAAATTAAAAGACACCTGCTCCTTGGGAGAAAGGCGATGGCAAACCTAGACAGCATCTTAAAAAGCAGAGACATCACCTTGCCAACAAAGGTCTGCACAGTGGTACCTCGGGTTGGGTACTTAATTCATTCCGGAGGTCCGTTCTTAACCTGAAACTGTTCTTAACCTGAAGCACCACTTTAGCTAATGGGGCCTGCTGCTGCCACTGCACGATTTCTGTTCTCATCCTGAAGCAAAGTTATTAACCCGAGGTAATATGTCTGGGTTAGTGGAGGCTGTAACCTGAAGCGTATGTAACCCGAGGTACCACTGTATAGTTAAAGCTCTGGTTTTCCCAGGAGTGATGTATGGAAGTGAGAGCTGGACCATCAAGAAGGCTGATCGCCGAAGAATGGATGCTTTTGAATTCTGGTGCTGGAGGAGACTCTTGAGAGTCCCATGGACTGCAAGAAGATCAAACCTCTCCATTCGGAAGGAAATCAGCCCTGAGTGCTCACTGGAAGGACAGATCCTGAAGCTGAGGCTCCAAGACTTTGGCCACCTCAGGAGAAGAGAAGACTCCCTGGAAAAGACCTGATGTTGGGAAAGATGGAGGGCACAAGGAGAAGGGGACGACAGAGGACAAGATGGTGGGACAGTGTTCTCGAAGCTACAAACATGAGTTTGGCCAAACTGCAGGAGGCAGTGGAAGACAGGAGGGCCTGGCGTGCTCTGGTCCAGGGGGCCACGAAGAGGCAGACATGACTAAATGACTCAACAACAACAAAGATAATAAATTGATAAAAAGAAAACGCCTCTCCTGATTGCTGAGGCTTCTCTCTGCCTATCCGAATGAGACACCCACCCTGGGTTTGGGAAACTGCGTTTTCCGGCCCCCCAAAACCCCATTATTACCGGGATAGTTGAAAGGGATGTTGCTCTTCATAATCTTCCACTTGTTCACGTCCAACTTGTGGGTCTCGGGGGGCGGGCGATAGTCCTCGTGTTGCGTGGTGCAGAAGTAGGCATAGCGGTTGTCGCCCAAAGTCAAATCTTTCCGGGGTTTGGGGTCCTCCCGGGACGCCGGCTCCTCCTGGTTCGGCTGGGCAGAGAAGACACACGAGTCGTGGGTTCGAGTCTCGCGCCGGGCAAAAGGATCCCTGTGTCACGGGGGGCCAGGGACCCCCGGGGATTTTGCTACCTCTCTGTAGTAGTGGCGGTGGATGGTGGTGGTAGCGTTTTGCCTGTTCCTCTCGGGGTCCCGATCTCCGCGGAGAATGGAGGACTCATTCTTCCTCGCCGTGATGATCTGCAAAGGTCCTAGGGACATCCCGACGGAAGAAACAATCAGGCGCAGGGTTTTTGTTTTTCCTTCTCCCGCCCCGATCCCCTTTCCTTTCGTGCCTTGTATAGGGAAGCTTTTCATTGCAGTGATCAGGCGGGATTGCTATGAGGAATTATAACAAATATAGAGTAAGCCGTCTGTGTCGGCAATGAAAGCATTGCCTTGACTGGGTTTAAACTATTTTGATATGATTAGAAAAAATCAGGCGTGGGGTTTTTGTTTTTCCTTCTCCCGCCCCGATCCCCTTTCCTTTTGTGTCATGTTTAGCGAAGCTTTTAATATTTGGTGAATTATTGTGTTTTAATATTTTGCTGGAAACCGGCTGGGGAAACCCAGCCAGACGGGTGGGGTATAAATAAATAAATGATGATGATAGCTTTCCAAGGGCCAGGGTATAAACGAGTGGGTTATAGATATATTATTATTATTATTATTATTATTATTATTATTATGGCTTTCCAATGGCCAGGGCCTGTTTTATTTTTAAGCTGCTCTGGGGAAAATTATTGCGGCTAAGCGGTTCCTGAGCATGTACAGAGTTCCAACCCCCTCTTTGACGTATGTTAAAAAGCAAAGGGCCAGAAGAAACAGCTTGGGGGTGCGGAGGGAATAGCGATGGGGGTGTCCGGACTTGAACCCGGTTCTCCTGACCTGGGTCCCTCCAGGGATACGCTTCAGACATGACGGTGGTAAAGTCTTGCCTTCCGTCTCCGGGCCGAATATTCGTCAGGCGGACCTGGGCGGCTGCGCTCTCTGGGTCATAGCTGTGGGTGAGAGATCGGCAGGGAGGAAAGAGAACATCGGATCAGCACATCATTTTCCTGTTTTTTTTGGTTTTTAAATAGAATAATAAAAATTAAAATAATAGTAATTATTTTTAATTATTAGTATTTTGCCGCTTTATCTCGCCCAGGGCTGCGCAATGCAACTTACAAACAGACCCCCCCCCCCTGATATACATTAAAACCAATGTAGGGGGAATAAATACATCTTAAAAATCCTGCCCACCGTAGAGTTCAAAGGGACCCTGAGGGGCATCTAGACCAACCCTGAATAGGCAGCTATCCCATACATAAATTGAACCCGCAGCCTTGGCATTGGAAGACATAAGAAGGCAGCCCTGTTTAGGGAGGTTTTTAATGTTTGATGTTTTATTGTGCTTTTATTATCCTGTTGGAAGCCGCCCAGAGTGGCTGGGGAGGCCTGACCAGATGGGCGGGGTATTAGTAAGTTATCGATATCAATACCCTTAATAATAATAATAATTTACACCCTGCCCATCTGGCAACAAACAAAAGATTAAAAATACATTAAAAATAACCTTTTTTGACACCTGGGAATTTCCGTCTGAATTATCCTCAACAGAAAGGACTCTGGGTCCCCCCCCCCCCCGTTGGTCCTTTTCCAACTCCGTTTTGAGGAGAGGCGACCAGAACGGTTTCCATATGCAACGGTTACACCGCCCGTTTTCACAGCGGCAAATCGGAAATTTGGAAACCTGAAGTCTGGAGGTCCGTCCTTACCGCTGGCTGCCAAATTCCTTGGGGGTGTACGCCCGCTTTTGCTCCGTCAGCATCTGGTGGCAGCGGGGGTCTCCGAAGACGACCGACACCAGATTCTGCAACGGAGAGCATGCAGAGTGCCTTCAGGGTGTGTTTTCATAGCATAATAATAATAATAATAATAATAATAATAATTTATTATTTATACCCCGCCCATCTGGCTGAGTTTCCCAGCCACTCTGGGCGGCTCCCAATCAAGTGTTAAAAACTGTACAGCGTTAGATATTAAAAACCTCCCTGAACAGAGCTGCCTTCAGATGTCTTCTGAATGTCAGATAGTTGTTTATCTCTTTGACAGCTGATGGGAGGGTGTTCCACAGGGCGGGAGCCACCACCGAGAAGGCCCTCTGCCTGGGTCCCTGTCTCCTCGCTTCTCGCAGGGAGGGAACCGCCAGAAGGCCCTTGGGAGAGGGACCCCGGTGTCCGGGGTGGAGACGCTCCTTCAGGTCTACTGGGGCGAGGCCGGTTAGGGCTTTCAAGGTCAGCACCAACACTTTGAATTGTGCTCGGAAACATCCTGGGAGCCAATGTAGGTCTTTCAGGACCAGTGTTATGTGGTCTTCACTCCCAGTCCCCAGTCTGGCCGCCGCATTCTGGATTAGTTGCAGTTTCCCGGTCACCTTCCAAGGCAGCCCCACGGAGAGCGCATGGCAGTAGTTCAGGCAGGAGAGAACCAGAGCATGCGCCACTCTGGAGAGACAGTCCGCAGGCAGGGAGGGTCTTAGCCTTACCAGGAATCTTTTGCCCAGCGGCGTGGAACTCGCACCCGCAACCCTGAGACGAAAAGCCTCGTTTTCTGCCCTATTCACGTATCCGATTCTGGCCTTGCAGGGGCTGGACCATAGGACCTTTGGGACCCCTTTGAACTCTACAATTCTGTGAGCTATAGCCCCATTTCCCCACCTCCAGGGACGCCAAATTGGATCGCCACCAAGTGGGAATTCGAACCCAGGCCTCCCAGCACCCTAACCACTACCCCACGCTGCCCGGGGCAGCAGGTTTTTTCAGGGTCCCGGAGGCTTTACCTCGTCGAAGTGCTTTTCGGCAGGGGGCGCCCATTGCCCCGTGTAGTAAGTCTGGTACGTGGTCCCGAAATCGTGGCAGCCGTGCCCCCTCAGGGGAGACTTTCCTCCTGCCAAGGAAGAAGGAGACGGTTTTCGTCATACGTGGAAGCGAGGGCATTTGGGGGAAACGAAAGGAGCTTTTAAAAGATGTTTAAAGTCATTATATCAAATTTATAAATTAAAAATTGCCTTGTGGTTCATAAGCAGAGCTTCCATGGACGGAGGCAGTCCACCTTGGGTGGCTTTCGGAAGCCGGAATTCTTGTTAAAAATGGCTTTAAAATAGACAACTGATCTCAGTTAAAAGCCGTTTAACGTGAAGTGAACTCTTAAAACGCCGTTGGAAGAACCAAAGGGTTTTGTATTGATCATGTCTTCCAGGAGTGAGCGAGATTCAAACCCAAGAGCCCTCACCCTTCCTGAGAGAAGCATCGAATGTCTCCTAATTCTAAAGGGGGTCTGTCTCCTCCCCGAATTTCCCCCAGTTCTAAAGGCATCCCAGTTGGCGACCGTCCCTGCGTCCCGTGGGAGTGCGTCGGGATTCGAACCCGTCTCTCCAACTGCGACGCTGCCCTGGCTCTCCAGAAGACCAGCCCAGTGGCTCACCCAGTCCAGCGAGAGTGAGCAGGATTCGCACCCAGGAGCCCTCAGCCTTTCCTTCTGTTTTTCGGTCCTGAACAGGCCCATTTTGGGGGTTCCACACAGAGGCTTTGGGGAGCCCAAATGGGGATCAGACTCTGGGACGGCTTCTGTTGATTTGGGTTCGATCGGGGGGAGACCTGTCTCCTCCCCGAATTTCCCCCGATTCTAAAGGCATCCAAGTTGGCATCCAGTGGCAGGCAGTTCCGCGGGCGAACTCGGACAGAAGGCCTTTCCAACCCCTCGTCCCCAAACCCAGCCACCCACCCACCGTTGGTGCTTCTCCCCGGCTCCCCCCCGGGCACCCCAAAGCACCGGGTGCCCCCCGTGCCAACGCACCCAGGTGCTGACTGGGCGCCTTTTGGGCCGGCTCCGTCCTCCCGTGGCTGGGGTACGATTCCTGGTAGAGCGAGGCGGGCAGCGGCTGCTTGTCCTTGTCCCCGCTGGGCACGCTGTCGTCCCACTTGTCCACCCGCTGGGGGGCGTCGCGGGGCAGGGGGGGCGGGTAGGGGTAGCTGTCCCTGGTGACTGAGGTGCCGGTGCCCTGGCGAGGGTCTCTATGCATTTGCAGGTGGGGCGAGGGCGGCCGGGCGGGCACCTTCGCCTCTAGCCCCCGGGGTGGGTAGGAGAGGTAGGTCTCCGAGCGGGTATCCCAGGCCGAGGGCTCCATGTCCTGGTTCAGGACCCCCGCGCACTTGGGGGGCCGGATGGCCTGGCTGCGGAAGCTGCCCCACCGCGGCGGGTAGTCGATGCGGTAGGGCGAGATCAGGCTGGCACCTTCTGGGCGACGGTCGCTGCCCAGCTGGAAGTGCGAGGCTTGCAGGAAATGGGTGCTGGCCAGGCGAGAGGGGGCCCTGGGCACCTTGCGGACCTCCGTGACACGGCCTGGGTTGGGGGGCGCCGTCCGGGTGTCCCCCGGGCACCAGCAAAGGGGCACCATCTTCTCGGAGTGCGTAAATGTGCCAGGGGTCTGTGGGAAATCGGAACCCGGCGTCCGGCCACCGTCGATTTGGGTTCACAAGCTCTGGTGCGCCCCCAAATCTTCCACATTCCCTATATGCATTGCTTTATTAAAACGTGGGGTACGACACCCCCTTTAAAAGCGCTCTTTGGGGCACGTAAGAAGCCGTGTTTTGCAAGGGTTTTCCAAGGGCTTAAAGGCGTCCCAGGGCGGAATATGGCTTCCTGGATTGTGAGGTCATAGGAAGGGTGGTGAGGTCATAGGGGGAAATGGTGAGGTCATAGGGAAGAAACGGGGGTCACCCGGATGGAGCCTTTCTTTTAGGGGTTGGCGGAGTGGAAATAGCGAAGGGTTTAATCCATCGGTTGATTTAATCTATTGATTTAATTTAATCTATTGATTTTAATCTATTGATTTAACCTATGAAAGAGCTATGAAAGGGTCAGAGGAGTCTCAGAGGTAGGAATGGGGTAGAGCTCTGTGGCCCCTCTGCCACTTTGCTACCTCTGAGACCCTTCTACCCTTTTCCTAGCTCTGTGGCCCCTCTACCCCTTTCCTACCTCTGAGACCCCTCTAACCTTTCCATAGCTCTGTGGCCCCTGTGCCCCTATTCTACCTCTAAAACCCCTCTACCCTTTTCCTAGCTCTGTGGCCCCTCTGCCCCTATTCCACCTCTAAAACCCCTCTACCCTTTTCCTAGCTCTGTGTCCCCTCTGCCCCTATTCCACCTCTAAAACCCCTCTAACCTTGCCATAGCTCTGTGGCCCCTGTGCCCTGTTCCTACCTCTGAGGCCCCTCTACCCTTTTCCTAGCTCTGTGGCCCCACTGCCCCTATTCTACCTCTAAAACCCCTCTACCCTTTTCCTAGCTCTGTGGCCCCTGTGCCCTGTTCCTACCTCTAAAACCCCTCTACCCTTTTCCTAGCTCTGTGGCCCTTCTGCCCCTATTCCACCTCTGAGACCCCTCTACCCTTTTCCTAGCTCTGTAGCCCCTCTACGCCGTTCCTACCTCTGAGACCCCTCTACCTTTTTCATAGCTCTGTGGCCCCACTGCCCCTATTCTACCTCTAAAACCCCTCTACCCTTTTCCTAGCTCTGTGGCCCCTCTGCCCCTATTCGACCTCTGAGACCCCTCTACACTTTTCATAGCTCTATAGCCTCTCTGCCCCCAATTCGACCCTGAGACACCTCTTTACTTTTCATAGCTCTATAGCCCCTCTGCCCCCCAATTCGACCCCTGGGACACCTCTTTACTTTTCATAGCTCTATAGCCCCTCTGCCCCCAATTCGACCCCTGGGACACCTCTACACTTTTCATAGCTCTATAGCCTCTCTGCCCCCAATTCGACCCCTGGGACACCTCTACACTTTTCATAGCTCTATAGCCTCTCTGCCCCCCAATTCGACCCCTGAGACACCTCTTTACTTTTCATAGCTCTATAGCCTCTCTGCCCTATTCGACCATAGAGCTATGAAAAGTAAAGAGGGGTCCCAGAGGTCGAATGGGGGCAGAGAGGCTATAGAGCTATGAAAAGTAAAGAGGGGTCCCAGAGGTCGAATAGGGGCAGAGGGGCTATAGAGCTATGAAAAGTAAAGAGGTGTCCCAGAGGTCGAATAGGGCAGAGAGGCTACAGAGCTATGAAAAGTAAAGAGGTGTCCCAGAGGTCGAATAGGGGCAGAGAAGCTATAGAGCAATGAAAAGTGTAGAGGGGTCTCAGAGGTCGAATAGGGGCAGATAAGCTATAGAGCAATGAAAAGTGTAGAGGGGTCTCAGAGGTCGAATAGGGGCAGAGAGGCTGCAGAGCTAGGAAAAATGTAGAGGGGTTTTAGAGGTGGAATGGGGGCAGAAGGGCCACAGAGCTAGGAAAGGGCAGAGGCGTCTCAGAGGTAGGAAAGGAGCAGAAGGGCCACAGAGCTAGGAAAAGGGTAGAGGGGTTTTAGAGGTAGGAAAGGGGCAGAAGGGCCACAGAGCTATGAAAAGGGTAGAGGCGTCTCAGAGGTATAATAATAATAATAATAATAATAATAATAATAATTTTTTATTTATACCCCACCCTCCCTAGCCAAGGCCGGGCTCAGAGCGGCTTACAAGCAATAATAAAAAGAAGATGAATGATTACAACTTAAAAACAAAAGTAAAATACAACATTAAAATAATGGAACATTAAAATATTAAAATTTAGCCTCATTGCCTGAGGAGAAAGGAAAAAGAAAAAAGAAAGAGAGGGGGGGGAGGGAATCAGATTGGCTCCAAGCCAAAGGCCAGGCGGAAGAACTCTGTCTTACAGGCCCTGCGGAAAGAAATCAGATCCTGCAGGGCCCTGGTCTCATGAGGCAGAGCGTTCCACCAGGCCGGAGCCAGAGTTGAAAAGGCCCTGGCTCTGGTTGAAGCCAATCTGACTTCCTTAGGGCCTGGGATCTCTAGGGTGTTGTTATTTATGGACCTTGAGGCTCTCCGTGGGGCATACCAGGAGAGGCGGTCCCGTAGGTACGAGGGTCCTAGGCCATGAAGGGCTTTAAAGGTCAAAAGCAGCACCTTAAATCTGACCCTGTACTCCACCGGGAGCCAGTGCAGAATAGGGGGAGAGGGGACACAGAGCTAGGAAACGGGTAGAGGGGTTTTAGAGGTAGAAAAGGGGCAGAGGGGCCACAGAGCTCTCCCCCTTTCCTGCCTCTGAGACCCCTCTACCCTTTTCCTACCTCTATCCTCTCTTACAGCCCTTTCCCTACCCAGAACCCATCAGTATTTCTCTCTGCGTGCGTGTGTCCCTCTTCCCTTTTCCTAGCTCCCTCTCCCTTCCGTCTCCACCCCTCTTTCCGCTCCCTCCTCCCCTCTCTACTGCTCCTCTCTGTCCGGGCCGCTCTAGCCCTCTCCCTCTCTCCTTTCTCCCCTCTTTCCGGGTCCCCCCTCCTCCCTCGCATCCGGTCCTTTTCTTTGTTTTGGTCCGGTCCCTTTCCCCTTCCGGCCTCCTCCCTCTCCCCTCGCCACAAAGGTTCCGCCCGCTTTCCTTTCCCCGCCTCCCCTTCCGACGTTTCGCGACGTGCTGCTGCTGCGTGATGACGCCGGCGCGCGGCCTGGCTCCGGAGCGCGCGCGCGGCCGCGGGGCTGAGGGGAGGCGGAGGCGCGCCAACATGGCGGCGGGGGGCGGCGGCGGCGGCGGCCGGGGGAGCAGCAGCAGCGGCGGCGTCGGGCCCAGGATGGGGGGCAGGATGGGGGGAGCGGCGCCCCCCGCCTCGGAGAAGCTCCCCGTCCACGTAAGTCCGGGGGGAGGAGGCCACCCCCCCAAGGCAGAGGAGTGGGGCCTTGAACACCCCCCCCCACAAAAAAGACACCCACCTAGATGGGGTGGGGTCTCCCTGTCCCCCTTTCCTGCAAAGGGGGGGGGCTGAATAGGCACAGAGACGCCCCCTCTGCCCTCCTGCAGCTCTTGCTAGGGAAAAGACACCCCCCCCAAAAAAGGAAGGCTGCATCGTCAGGCATTGGCAGGGAAAGACCTGGACACCAAAATCCCCCCCCCCCCCAATAAAAGAAAAGGAAAAAGGGAAGGTTTCCTGAGCTCTGCAAGGGGGGGGGCATAAGGATGAGTTTTTTGCACTCTCTTCTCCACGCAGGGAGAAGTTTGCAAATAGGTCTGGACAAGCGGCATGTACCTGGGGGGGTTGTTTTAATCACGCAATTTTGTGATTTTAGGTTGTGGTTTTATAGGGTCGGCTGTCCTGAGTATCTTCTTTTTCTTCCTGGATGCATGCATTGGATGACCCCCCCCCCATTGAGTATATTATTAATAGTTGCATGCCTTAGATGACTCAATTGAGTATATTATGATTATTATTATCATTATTGTTATTGCTGTGATCAATAATAGCTGCATGCATTAGACCATCCCCATTGAATTTCTTCTTCTTTTTCTTCTTCCTCTTCTTCCTGGATGCATGCATTGCATGAGCCCCCCCCCCCCCGAGTATTATTATAATTAATAGCTGCATGCCTTAGATGACCCCATCCAATTCAGTATATTATGATAATTATGATTATTATTGTTATGATCAATAATAGCTGCAAGCATTAGACCAACCCCAATGCAGACTTCCTTGCAGAAGCCCCTTTGCTTTCTTCCCCAAACACCCCCTCCATTTCCTTTGCGTTATTGTTGTAAACACCCCCACCCTAATACTTCCCCCCTCTCCTGGTTTTTCTTTCCAAATAATAATAATAAAAATAGCTGCATGCCTTAGACCAACTCCATTGCAGACTTCCTTGCAAAAAGCCCTTTTGCTTCCCCCCCCCCAAACAACCCCCCTTCCATTACATTGCTGTATGGAAACACCCCCTCCCTAACACTCCCCCCTCTCCAGTTTTTCGTTTCCACCCCCTAATAATAATAATAATAATTGTTGTTATTATATGCCGCCCATCTGACTGGGTTGCCATAGCCTCTCTGGGCGGCTTCGAGCAAATTACAAAACGTTAAAACATCAGACATTGAAAGCTTCCCCAATGCACCCCAATCCCTTTTCGGTAGGTAAATGTGTGGCTGTGTTTATCTAACGGAGGTAGAATCACAGAATGGTCAATTTGCAGGGGACCCTGAGGGTCATCCAGCCCAACCCCCTGCAAAGCAGGAAACTTTGGCCGAACTCGGGACTCGAACCCACAACTCTTGTGAAGCCTTCGAACTCGCCTCTTTCTTTCTCCTTGCTTCCCCGCCCTCTCCTGTTGCTTTGCATTATGGATAACGCAACCCTCCTTTCTTTGCCTCCCCCCAAGTTCCTTTACATTGCTTTGCATCCAACGTTCTACTCGAGGTAGACCCCCCTGAAATTAATGGAACCAAGCGAGTTATGCCCATTAATTTCAACAGTGCTACTCTTGAGTATTAAGTCGCTTCGGATGCAACCCGAACTATGTATATACCCGCATTAAAGGGCACTCATTCGCGAAGCTTCCAGCAAAACCACCTGGAAATTTAGCTTTCAAGTAATAATAAGAAAAGGGGGGATATCTTTAATTAAATATGGCTAAATGTTGTGTCCATGCATACGTGGAATTATTTCAATTCATTCCTGTAGGGAGGACTCGGTGTTTGAAACAGCTGATGGGGACATATTGTGGTTGTTGCTGTTAAACATATACAGCAAACCTATAATTTATGTGGGGAGTTGCGTTCTGGGGGGGTCGGGCCCCAAGCCGAAACGGCATATAGTCAGGATGCATTGGGGTTCAAGAGTGGCTGGGATTGCTGATTCTGTATTTTGTGGTTTCCTAGTCTGATTTTATTCTGTGATCCTCCCCAAGACCTGTGGGTATAATAATAATAGTAATAGTAATAATAATAATAATAATAATAATAATAATAATAATAATAATAATAATAATAATATCTCCCCTCCCCTGGAAACCTACCCATTTTCCACCCCACCTTTTAATTATTTTGTAGTTTTGCATTTTTTAAATTGCGCATATAGCTGAATCATGCGCAAGTCGAACGTGCGTCAGTTGCGGGATTTAGCGTTTAAAACGTTTGGTTTACCCCCAGTCGTCTTTTTCCGTATCGCAAACCCCCTCTGAAGGCCTGGCCCCACTTTCCTGGGAGTAAGCCCCACTGATCTTAGTAGGACCTGCCGCAGAGTAGGCGCGGCTGCTGCCGAGCCGCAAGAACGCTGATCCGGGTAAATGCATTTGCCAGAGAAGCGATCCCGGACCGTAAAGAATAAGAGATTTTCAGCTTAATGCGCATAGATATATTTCCTCTCCCCCCCCCTCAAAATGCAGATGTAGCTGCAGAGAGCGGACCGCTTTATCTGCCAGCTTCTTGCACGTTTGATCTGGATTACTTCCAGACCGATCCTGCGAGCACTTACTCAGCAGTCTGCGGCCGCCATTGAGGGGGCTGGCTTGGCGAGGATTTGGGGGTGAGGATTTGCAGCCTCGTCGGAGGGGGTCTTGGGGGACAAGAGGCAGGTTCGGTTTGGGGCTCCCCCGGGAAGCGGGAGCCGAAGCCTAGCAGGCAGAAGGGGCTGCGTTTCGGGGTCTCCCAACACATAAAAGGGGGCAGCCACCCCACAGCCCTGTTTGAAAGCAGAGGCTGCTCTCTCCCCGAATCCCTGCAGGGCCTGCAAGACAGAGCTGTTCCACCAGGCCTTGGGCCAGTCTGACTCCCTCTTTCTGTAATCCTCATAGCACTGGTTTGCCATTAAATTGATTCTGAATTGATTTGAGAATGTATTTCAATGAATTGATTGCGATTTTATGTGAACTGTGTTATTTTTACTGTGGTTAGCCGCTCTCAGCCCGGCTTCGGCTGGGGAGGGCAGGATATAAATTAAATTTTATTATTATGATTCGGGCGGGGGTACCGGGAGACTGAACCCGCACCCAGAGCCTCTGAGCCACAGCGACCCACGGAGCCCGGTTCCTTGCCACGGGTGGGGCTGGCTGTCAGCGGGGCAGCCGCCTCTCCCCTCCCGGGCCCACGGCGGTCAGCGCCCCTTGATGCCTTCCCCTAAAATAATTCTCCCGCAGGTCGAAGATGCCCTCTCTTACCTGGACCAGGTGAAGATCCGCTTTGGCAGTGACCCGGCCACCTACAACGGATTCCTGGAGATCATGAAAGAGTTCAAGAGTCAGAGGTAACGGGTTCGGGGGGTCCGGGCCCCTCTCCCCATCTTTACGCAGCCCCCCAACCCACGAAGCACCCCGGCCGGCAGCGGATTAATTGTTTCCCAGTGTTACCTTGGAACGTTTTATTTACTTTATTTAATTTTTTCTTTTTTACCAGCAACAAAACACAGTCAACCACCCTCCGCCCCCAGGCGGCTGATACATTGGGTATACATAATCAATAATAACCTATTCATAAATCCGGCGCTGGATTTTTAAACCAAAGGGCGGAAACGAGGGGAACGGGAATTGCACCCGAATCGGGGGACCCGGCCTCTTCGTTGCCCATCGAACACCCCCCAAAATCTCCCTCCCACCCTCATTTTGGGTCCGTCCTTGTTCCTAACCAGGGTGGATTGGATTTAAATCAAATCGTTAGTCAGTAAGGCTCGATTGAAATCATTATTTTCCTTACAGAAAGACTTCATTCTTGCTGGCACTGTCTTAATATTTACAGATGAAGTTTTCGTTTTGGGGAGAATCGATTTTCAGAGTCGTTTTTACAGCTCTGTCAAAAATGACCGATTTGGTTGTACTATCAGAAATACCTAGACAGATAATTATGAAATTATGGGGAGGTTTAATAAGTTAATTCAGTGCTTTTTTTCCTTAAAAAAATGTTCAGGGGTACTCTCATTTTCCTACTATTGACATACCGCCCCTCAATGAGGCCAAACTTAGATTCACAAAATGTTTAGGGGTATACGTCCGTTCCCCCCCCCCCCCCGGAAAAAAAACCCACTGAGTTAACTGTGTACATTTGGACAACTTTTCTGTACTTTATTGGAAGGAGAACAACAATCATTTCCTTAATAGCAATTCAGACAATTTGTTTAACTAAAACAATGACGTTGTAGCTTATGTATCCATGGTCGCTAACTGATGTGGCTAAACAATTAAAAAAGACAAACGTGAAAAACTTAAAACAAATCCTTATTTCCTGACGAAAAGCCTCTGGACTATAATGTAACTTGGAAGAGAAAGCCTTTAGAAATGTTTTTTCCTCCAAAAGCATTTTATTTTAAAAATCTGATTTAAATAATAATAAAAAAATGGTTTATTTTATTTTTTAAAAACCCTTGATTGTTTTTATACCCCGCTTGTCTTCAGCATCGACACCCCCGGCGTCATCCGCCGCGTCTCGCAGCTCTTCCATGAGCACCCCGACCTCATCATCGGCTTCAACGCCTTCCTGCCTTTGGGCTACCGGATCGAGATCCCCAAGAACGGGAAGCTGAGCATTCAGGCGCCTCTGGCCGGCCAGGTTAGACCAGGAAGCAGGCTTGGGGTTTGACCATATCCACTCGTTCCTACGGGGAGATTTATTCCCACCCACCCCCCTTTTAAAAAAGACATTTTTTATTCAGTTTGACACTACACATTTAAATTTGAGAGCCAGTGTGGTGTAGTGGTTAAGAGCGGTAGACTCCTAATCTGGTGAGCCGGGTTCGCGTCTCCGCTCCTCCACATGCAGCTGCTGGGTGACCTTGGGCCAGTCACACTTCTCTGAAGTCTCTCAGCCCCACTCACCTCACAGAGTGTTTGTTGTGGGGGAGGAAGGGAAAGGAGATTGTTAGCCGCTTTGAGACTCCCTAGGGTAGTGATAAAGCGGGATATCAAATCCAAACTCTTCTTCTTCTTCTTCTTCAAGCAGCAGGCTTAATCGTCAGCATTCCCTGGATCTTTAGACTTCCGTCTGCCTTCCCATGGTTAACCATTTTCAGTCTTTTATAATAATATTAATAATCATAAATTTTATTTATACCCAGCCAGAGCCGGGCTCAGGGCGGTTAACACCAATAAAATCACAGTAAAAACATAATAGGGGGGAAAGGAGAGGGGGAAGAAAAGGGAAAAAACCCTATTTAAAATACAGGTTAAAATGCAGTTTGAAATGCAGCCTCGTTTTAAAGTAGCTGATAAATCAAGACCGTAAGGGGAGGGAAACAGAAGGGTCAGACCGAGTCCAAACTAAAGTCAGAAAAGGTTTGCTGACCCCTGGTCTCCGCGCAGGACGAGGAGCAGCTGGGAGAGGAAGGGGCCGGTGGGCACAAGGGTTTCATCATCATCATCATCATAAACAACTTTTATTTATATCCCGCCCTCCCCGGCCAAAGTCGGGCTCAGGGTGGCTAACATCAGACACATAACGTTCGTATAAAATGAAACAATAATTAAATTCACTCCGAAAAACAGCCCCAAATCAAATAGAAGGGACTTTGGGGTCTTCTAGCTTGCCCCCCCCCCCTCCCCGCAGCACGGGAGCAAGGCAACGAGGACCACCCAGGCGGAAGGGGAGATGCTTTCACACACAACCTGTGCTCAGCCGTCGCTGACCCCCAGCTCCCTCTCTCTGCCTAGGTATCCCTGGACCCCGTCCAAAGCCCCCTCTCGGGCTCCGGCCTCATCCTGCACTACTGCCAGGAGAACGCCCACAACCACGGCGACTGCCCGGAGGACTTCTGCCACCAGCAGCCCCACCAGCAGCAGCAGCAACAGCAACAACAGCCCTGCAAGGACGACTGCCGGCTGCAGGTGCCTCTGGAGTCGGACTCGGTGGAGTTCAACAACGCCATCAGCTACGTCAACAAGATCAAGACCCGCTTCCTGGATCACCCCGAGATCTACCGGTCTTTCCTGGAGATCCTTCACACCTACCAGGTGAAAGGTCTCCTCTCTCCCCACGGCGTTCCGGGGTCAGGAAACAAAAAACCCAAAATATATCTCTGGTTGGTGCGCGTGGTGTGGGCTGTGGGCTGCCTCGCCCGACCTGCATATAAGCTGCCACCATTTTATTTTAGGTTAGGTTAGGTTTAGGTTTAGTTTTTAGTTTAGTGTTTAGTTTAGTTTTTCATTTCCACAGCAAACATTACATACCAAAAGGAAAACGAAAGATAAACTAATCTTACATTAGATATTCTTAGACGTAAGGTAGTTATTAAAATACAGTGGTACCTCGCAAGACGAATGCCTCGGAAGACGAAAAACTCGCAAGACGAAAGAGTTTTTCGTTTTCTGAGTTGCTTCGCAAGACGGATTTCCCTATGGGCTTGCTTCGCAAGACGAAATTTCTTGCGCCTTTTTTTAAAAACCGCCAATGCATTCCTATGGGAAACCGTCAATACACAGTGGTGCTTTGCAAGACGAAAAAATTCACAAGACGAAAAAACCCGCAGAACGAATTAATTTCGTCTTGCAAGGCACCACTGTATACGTAACGTTCAAGAAATCAAGGGTAAATGTGTATCGTATGAAAGAAATAAAAGGAGAGAGAGAAAAGAAAGAGAAGAGGGGGGGAAAGAGGAATAAAGAAAAATGCACGATGAACAAAACCGAAAAATGAATAAAACTAAAACTGCCTACCGAACAAAAAGCAATGCTTAGTTAATTCAAAGCAGTACCAGGGTATTCTGGTCATAAAGGCCCATCCCTCAATGCCAACCCCTTTCTCCCTCCCTCTCTCGCTTCTCAGAAAGAACAGCTGAGCACCAAAGGCCGCCCCTTCCGGGGCATGTCGGAGGAGGAGGTCTTCACCGAAGTGGCCAACCTCTTCCGGGGCCAAGAGGACCTGCTCTCTGAATTCGGACAGTTCCTCCCCGAGGCAAAGAGGTCTCTGGTACGTGGCAGGAGGGGGGGCAGGCCGGGAAACCCCCTGAGAACACGGGGTTTCCCTGGGAGATGCTGTCGAGGACAGAGCCTGGGACCCCCTCCCTGCAAAGGAGGGGGGGTGTCCCCCTGCTGCTGCCCCTTGTCCCTCCTTCCTCCTCCGCCTGCTGGCTGAGGCTCCTCCATCTTTCTCCGCAGTTCACGGGGAACGGGCCCTGCGACGCCAACAACATCTCCAAACTCCAGCATGAGAAGCACGTGGAACACAGTAAGAAACGCTCCAGGCCCCTGTTGCTTCGACCCGTGCCCGGCCCGGCCAAGGTATCCGACCCGGACGCGGAGGCGGGTGGGCTGGAGGGATGGGGAGGCAGAGGAGCCTGCCGGGGGCTCTGGTCGGCCGCGGGGGGTCCGGTGCGTTGTTTCCGGGGGAGCCCGGCGGGTTTGGGCGGCGTCCGCTCAGGGTGGGCTCCTGAGGAGCGCCGAGCCCCGCTTGCAAAACACGGAAGCGCGCTGGTGCGAGTCCACATGTACATTTCATATTTCCTTCCCGCCCCCCTGCAGAAGAAGATGAAGCTTCGGGGGTCGAAGGACCTCTCGGTGGCGGCGGTGGGCAAGTACGGCAGCCTTCAGGAGTTCTCCTTCTTCGACAAGGTGGGTCGTCCGGCACGGAGGCCGGGTGTGTGTGCGAAATTTCAGGTTTAGATTTCTGTGGAAACGGTTTCCCGTTTGGTTATGTCTTTTTTTGATGTGGTTTATTTATTATGACTTTCATAATTGCACACCGTATATTTCCCTCTCTAAGACGCACCAGACCACAAGACGCACCTAGTTTTTGGAGGAGGAAAACAAGAAGAAAAATATTCTGAATCTCAGAAGCCAGAACAGCAAGAGGGATCGCTGCGCAGCGAAAGCAGGAATCCCTCTTGTTGTTCTGGCTTCTGGGATAGCTGCGCAGCCTGCATTTGATCCATAAGATGCACACATATTTCCCCTTACTGTCTAGGAGGGGAAAAGTGAGTCTTATAGAGCAAAAAATACGGTAATTAACTTATGCTGCAAGCTGCCTTGAGCGTTGTTATTTTAATTGTGGAAAGGTGGCCTAAAAATAAAAAATGATGATGATGATAAGGCATGTGGGGGCACAGCGGAGGGCCCCTGAACCTCCAACCTGCATAACTCTGCCAAAGGAGGGGGGGCAGACAGGCCTTTCCTCCCTGAGACCCCAGAACAGTCTGTCAGGACTGGGGGGGGGTGTCCTTTCGCAGCCCTGCTTGGAGCAAAGCAGAACCATTTCCCAGGGACACTCTTGTTGCGGATCCTGCAAGGCTGGGGACAGGCCTAGGGGTCCCTCCTGCCTCTGCAAGCGGGTGCTCTAACCACTGAGCTGCCCAGCCCCAAGGTGCCCCCTCCCATCCCCGGCTGGTTCTTCTGCTCAGGTTCGGCGAGTCCTGAAGAGCCAGGAGGTGTACGAGAACTTCCTTCGGTGCATCGCCCTCTTCAACCAGGAGCTGGTCTCAGGCTCCGAGCTTCTCCAGCTGGTCACCCCCTTTCTGGGGTAAGTGGGGGGCTGCGTTGAGTTGGGGGGCTGCCGGAGGGTCCTCCATCTCCCTTGGGGAAAAGGCAGGCAGGGGCTAATCCCGGTAGCCAGGCAGAAGCGGACAGCTTCCTCTGGGTTGACTTGGTGTGGAAGGAAGTTTTCCAGTTTCCTTGTCGCTTGTGTTTACGCATAGCTTTTTACATGGGAAAGCGACGTCTCAAAGCAAATTTACACAGAGCCTAGGACTTGCCGATCAGAAGGTCGGCGGTTCAAATCCCCGCAATGATGGGGTGAGCTCCCGTTGTTCAGTCCCTGCTCCTGCCAACCTAGCAGTTCGAAAGCACGTCAAAGTGCAAGTAGATAAATAGGTACCGCTCCGGCGGGAAGGTAAACGGCGTTTCCGTGCGCTGCTCTGGTTCGCCAGAAGCGGCTTAGTCCTGCTGGCCACATGACCCGGAAGCTGTACGCCGGCTCCCTTGGCCAATAAAGCGAGATGAGCACCGCAACCCCAGAGTCGGTCACCACTGGACCTAGTGGTCAGGGGTCCCTTTACCTTTACCTTGCCCCAATATATTTACGTTAAGAGAGCGTAAAACCCCCGGTATGTGAAAGAAAGCAAACGTAGGTGGGATTAGCCAGAACCGAACCTTCAGGGGCAAATTTCCAAGTTGGGCGTCTTCTAAAAAGGCTCCAGTTCTCAATAGAGTCACTGCCTGCCTTCTCTGATTCCTCACGAAAAACGTCCGCTCAGCTGCACATAAAACACCCCAGATTTTTGTTCTCCCTTCTCCCCTGTGCGCACTTTTGACAAGTAACAACTCTGCCCCTCAGTTAAGAAACCTTGCATTCGTTCCCGTCCCTCATGAGTCTCTTCAGCAGAGTCCGCAGGCAAAACATCGCCAGTTCGGTGCCCGTTGGCTGCGCCTTCCCCGAGTTTTCCGATTCGAATCCCCGCCGCTCGCAGCCCACCTTTCCCCTCCTTCCCCGCAGGAAATTCCCGGAGCTCTTTGCTCAGTTCAAGTCCTTCCTGGGCGTGAAGGAGCTGTCCTTCGCGTCTCCGATGGCGGACCGCTCTGGGGACGGCGTCTGCCGCGAGATCGACTACGCCTCCTGCAAGCGCATCGGCTCCAGCTACCGGGCGCTGCCCAAGACCTATCAGCAGCCCAAGTGCAGTGGGAGGACGGCCATCTGCAAAGAGGTAGGCCGGGGGCGGTCGGCAGAAGGAAGGCAGCGGCGGTGGGGCGTCCCGGCGACTCCCCTGGACTGAGGGCGCCCCCTCTCGCCCCCCCAGGTACTGAATGACACGTGGGTCTCGTTCCCCTCCTGGTCGGAGGACTCCACCTTCGTCAGCTCCAAGAAGACCCCCTACGAAGAGCAGCTGCACCGCTGTGAGGATGAACGCTTTGAGGTGGGTGCCCCCGGCGACGTGGGCAGGCTCGGGGCCCCTGCTTGGGGGGCGGAGGGCCCCAGGTCCTTCCTCAAGGCTGGCTCAGTCCCTGGGGGCTGTCAGGATTCAGGGAAACCGCTTCCACTTTGGCCCTGCATAACCTTTCAAAGCCCTAAACAGCCTTGGCCCCGTATCCCTGAAGGAGCGTCTCCACCCGGACACCGGGGTCCATCTCTGAAGGTCTTCTGGCGGTTCCCTCAGTGCAAGAAGCGAGGTTACAGGGTACCAGGCAGAGGGCCTTCTCGGTGGTGGCACCCGCCCTGTGGAACGCCCTCTCACTAGATGTCAAGGAAATAAACAACTGTCTGACATTTAGAAGACATCTGAAGGCAGCCCTATTTAGGGACATTTTTAATGCTCAAAGTTTTATTCTGTTTTTACTGTTCTGTTGGGAGCCGCCCAGAGTGGCTGGGGAAACCCAGCCAGATGGGCAGGGTATAAATATTATTGTTATTGCTATTATTACCACCAAAGCAATTATTGCCCCTTGCCATTTTAACAGTGTTTAATGATCACAGCAAAAGAACAACGCAGCCATTCTCGGAGTGAAGGCACTCTCAATTCAGTTTCCCTCCTACTTCCTCCAAGTCATGGAACATTCTTTCCATCTTGAGCATGCAAATTCTTTGCACGCAATATTCCCTCCCTCTTTGAGCATGCAATAGTCTTGCTGCTGCCGCCAAATACGTAAACAAACCAACTCTTTCGCTATATCCGTTTCCATAACCCCTAAAACTTTGGTTCTAAACGCAGCATAAGGGGTCTCTATGGTATAGTGCATTTTAAAATGGGGTTTCAGAGTTTTTAGGGGGGTTTCTATGTTTTATGTAGTTTTTCTATTTCATCGTTCTGCATGGGACAATGACAATAAAGATCTCGTATATCGTAAAAAGAAAATATCCGGGTCATGGGGAAGGGGCGTTTGACGCCACCTTGAAACACCTTTTGTGATCTCATTATCCTGTGGCGTCTGGGGTCTCCACGAGGGCAGGAAGCCCCCACGTTTGTTTTTCTCCCCGGCGCTCCTGACGGGGGGAGCCGGGTCGCGGTGTGGGGTATATGGGATGTTCTTTGGGGGGGACAGTGTGCTCCTTCTGGGGCCGTTTGCCCACTTTTGGCCCCCTCCAAAGTGAAGTTACAGGCAACCAGGCAGAGGGCCTTCTCGGTGGTGGCGCCCACCCTGTGGAACGCCCTCCCACTAGATGTCAAGGAAACAAACAACTGTCTGTGCCCCCCGTTTCTCGCTCTTCCCCGCCCAGCTGGACGTGGTCCTGGAGACGAACCTGGCCACGATCCGGGTGCTGGAGAGTGTGCAGAAGAAGCTGAGCCGCATGTCGCTGGAGGACCAGGAGAAATTCCGCCTGGACGACTGCCTGGGGGGCACCTCCGAGGTCATCCAGCGGCGCGCCATCTACCGCATCTACGGCGACAAGGCGCCCGAGATCATCGAGAGCCTCAAAAAGAACCCGCTCTCGGCCGTCCCCATCGTCCTCAAGAGGTGAGCCATTCCAAAAACCACAGAAGCGATAAGTCAATAGATCATATTTTTAAAAAAAGAGTGGGAATGTTTCAGCAATTAAGGAAACAAGGTTCCACCTCTAAGATTTGGTTGTGTTTGGAATACAGTGGTACCTCAGGTTACATACGCTTCAGGTTACAGACTCCGCTAACCCAGAAATAGTACCTCGGGTTAAGAACTGTGCTTCAGGAGGAGAACAGAAGTCATGCTCCGACGGCACGGCAGCAGCAGGAGGCCCCATGAGCTAAAGTGGTGCTTCAGCTTAAGAACAGTTTCAGGTTAAGAACGGACCTCCGAAACGAATTAAGTACTTAACCTGAGGTACCACTGTAACTCCGTAAATAGGTCGTTTCCACATACCAAGACGAGGAGAAAATATTAAATACAGGGGAATTTTTTTAGTAAGGTGAAACGAACCGTTACAAGGTAGACGGAAGTCTACCACATCACAATAAATAAAGGATAAGAGATTCAATTTATATGTAAACGTATATATGAGAAAGGCCACAAGAGCACTGAATCATATTGAATTGGACAATGCAGATTGAATCTTTCTGATTTGATTTTGTTACTGTCTTTGTTTTGTCTTTTTCTTTTGTCTTCTTTCACCGTTTTCTTTTTGCATATGTTGAGATGAAAGAGTCTGATGTTATTTGATCTATATAGAAGTTATCAATGTAGGTATTTGTCAGTTATGTATTTATTTGTGTATTTAAAAAACCGGGGGGCAAGGAGGGTGGTGGGCAGGTTGGGCTCAGCGCCCGCGTCTTCCCGCAGTCTCACCTTCGCCTCCTCTCCGCCCGTCCGCCCCGCAGGCTGAAGGCGAAGGAGGAGGAATGGCGGGAGGCCCAGCAGGGCTTCAACAAGATCTGGCGGGAGCAGTACGAGAAGGCCTACCTCAAGTCCCTCGACCACCAGGCCGTCAACTTCAAGCAGAACGACACCAAGGCCCTGCGCTCCAAGAGCCTCCTCAACGAGATCGAGAGCGTCTACGACGAGGTGGGTGCGGGGGCCTCTCAGGGCCACATTCCCCCCTTGCATGGGAAGCTTCAAGAGTCGGCAGCGGAGGCGCCTGCCCAAATCTCCGGTGGCAGGGAGTTCCACAGGACAGGGCGGATGAAACTAGAGGCTCAGTTTCTCGTTGTCGAGACGGGGAGAGCTTGGGTGCCCCCTGAGTCGCTTAGGGATTTGCAAACGGGTGGAGAGGAGCTTGGCCGTGCCTTGGTCGTAGGGGGGGGGGGCAGCCATTGCAGCTAGACTGGGGACTGGGAGCGGCCGCTAAGACCATATAACAGCAATCCTGAAAGACCTACACTGGCTCCCAGGACGTTTCCGAGCACAATTCAAAGTGTTGGTGCTGATCTTGAAAGCCCTGAATGGCCCAGTATCCCTGAAGGAGCTGTCCATGGAGGTGCAGGTCAGTTCTGTGTCCAGGACAGCTGTCTCCCAGCTCCATCTGGTACGCGGGATGAGACCCTCCCTGCCTGCAGACTGTCTGGCCAGAGTGGTGCATGCTCTGGTTGTCTCCCGCTTGGACTACTGCCATGCGCTCTATGTGGGGCTCCCTTTGAAGGTGACCCGGAAACTGCAACTAATCCAGAATGCGGCAGCCAGACTGGGGACTGGGAGTGGAGACCACATAACCCCGGTCCTGAAAGACCTACATTGGCTCCCAGGACGTTTCCAGGCACAATTCAAAGGGTTGGTGCTGACCTTGAAAGCCCTAAACGGCCCAGTAGACCTGAAGGAGCGTCTCCACCCCGGACACCAGGGTCCATCTCCTGAGGGTCTTCTGGCGGTTCCCTCCCTGCGAGAAGCGAGGTTACAGGAAACCAGGCAGAGGGCCTTCTCAGTAGTGGCGCCCGCCCTGTGGAATGCCCTCCCACAAGATGCCAAGGAAATAAACAACCATCTGGCTTGTTGAAAACGTCTAAAGGCAGCCCTGTTTAGGGAAGCTTTTAATGTTTGATCTTTTACTGTGTTTTTAATATTCTATTGGGAGCTGGGGAAACCCATCCAGACGGGCGGGGTATATATATAATAAAATGATTGCAGTAATCATTCCCTTAAATCTGTCCTTTTTCTGGTGTTTCTAAGCAAAGGTTCATCCCCTTACGATACAGGAAGCTGTGCTTTCCATTGTATTTTAAAATGGGGTTTCAGAGTTCTTAGGGGTTTCCGAATGTTTTACGTTGATTTTCAATTTCATTGTTCTGTATGGGACAGTGACAATAAAGATATCGTTGTTGTTAAGTCCATCTCTCTCTCTCTCTCGAACCTCCAGCACCAAGAGCAGCACTCTGAGGGACGGGGCGCCCTGAACGAGCCGCACCTCATCTTTGTCTACGAGGACCAGCAAATCCTGGAGGACGCGGCCGCCCTGGTGGGCTACTACGTCAAGCGCCAGCCCACCATCCAGAAGGAGGACCAAGCCACCATCTGGCAGATCGTCCACCGCTTCGTCCCCGACCTCTTCTTCTCCCAGCCCCCCGGCCACGACCCCCCGCCCCCCGCCCCGGAAGAGGCGCCCGAGGCTGGCAAGGCCAGCCCCAAGCGGCCCCCCGCCCCTCCACCCCCGCCGGACGCCCGTGACTTGCGCAAAAGGGCTCCCCCAGTGGAGGACAAGCCGCTGCCCCCCTCCGCCCCGGAGGCAGCCCACGAGCTGCGGAAAAGGACGCCCCCCGCCGACGAGAAGCCCCCTGCCCCGGAGGGCCACGAGCTGCGCAAGAGGAACCCCCCTGCGCTCGCCAGGGAGAAGGGGGGCGGTGGCTCGGAGGGCGCAGCGGCGGCCTCTCCCCCCGCCCCGGCCGCCCCCTCCTCTGCCCGGCCGCGCCGCTCTCTGGACAACGTCTATGCGCTGTTTTTCGCCAACAACAACTGGTACTTCTTCTTGCGGCTGCACCAGACGCTCTGCTCCCGGCTGCTCAAGATCTACCGGCAGGCGCAGAAGCAGCTGCTGGAGTTCCGGGCCGAGAAGGAGAGGGAGAAACTGCTCTGCGACGGCCGCAAGGAGAGAGCCAACGACCCGGCCATGGAACTGCGCCTCAAGCAGCCCAGTAAGCAGGGTGGCAGGGAAGGAGGGCAGCGTTGGGCCAGGGACCGGGGAGGGGGTTGGCTCTCGGCTTCCGGCACCCGGCAAGGCCAGGGAGGGGAAAGGGGGTCACGGAGGGTGTGGGAAGTGGCCTCGCCGCTCAGCCCTCCTAGCTAGAGGCGGGCGGTAATTGCGATTGTCCGAAACTGGTGTGGCGCTCACTCCTGTTGTGCTGGCGGCAGCTGGAGAGTTGCGACGTGGCGCCAGCTATGATAATAATGATAAGATTTAGTCGGGTCCGACTCTTTGTGACCCCCTGGACCAGAGCACGCCAGGCCCTCCTGTCTTCCACTGCCTCCCGCAGTTTGGTCAGACTCATGTTTGTAGCTTTGAGAACACTGTCCCACCATTTCGTCTTCCTTCGTCCCCTTCTTGTGCCCTCCATCTTTCCCAACATCAGGGTCTTTTCCAGGGAGTCTTCTCTTCTCATGAGGTGGCCAAAGTCTTGGAGCCTCAGCTTCAGGATCTGTCCTTCCAGTGAGCACTCAGGGCTGGTTTCCTTCAGAATGGAGAGGTTTGATCTTCTTGCAGTCCATGGGACACTCAAGAGCCTCCTCCAGCACCACAATTCAAAAGCATCCATTCTTCGGCGATCAGCCTTCTAATGATAAGATAGCCCAATGATAAGATAGGGTAGCTCCTTCTGTTCCTATTTATTCGTGAGGACTAGAACCTTAGCTTGCCTTTAAGGGAAGAGCTGTCCCCAAGCAGTCAAGTCTCCTCTGTGCACAGAAGGTGCCCGTTTCAATCTCCAGACACGGCTGGCAGTGCAACCCTAAGTCTGAAACATGGGCTTGACAGACCGCTGATCTGATCCGATCCGAGGCAGTCTTCTCCCGCTGCCCAATGGCCGCACTGCCTCCCCTACCCTCCGGTCTCGAAGAATCCTAGAGTTGTTGATTATGACAGGGCCCCCAACGATCATCTATCCCAGTCCGCCTGACGGGTGGCTGGGGAATAGGAGCCCCGGCGTGCCGAGATGCTGGGTGTCCCATTTCGGCACCCCACAGAGGGGTTTTGTGTCTCGTGTGTGTGTGTGTGCGTTCTTGCCAGGCGAAGTCGAGCTGGAGGAGTATTACCCGGCCTTCCTGGACCTGGTGCGAAACCTGCTGGACGGCAACATCGACCCCACCCAGTACGAGGACACCCTGCGGGAAATGTTCACCATCCATGCCTACGTCGGCTTCACCATGGACAAGCTGGTGCAGAACATCGTCCGGCAGGTACCGGCCGCCTCCTGGGGGGGCGGGAGGGGGTGCTGGGGGAAGCCCTGCCCCAAGGAGGTGCTGGACAGGAGTTGTGGGGGACACAGGCCAGCTGCAGCTGGGCCCCCTGCCCTGCTCCACATGGAGGACGGAAGACCCCAGTGTTTAGGGGGCTGCCTAGGACTTTCAAATCACAGAATTGCAGTGCCCAGTTTTTCTGGCAAAGGGTGTCTAACGAGAGGGCACAAACCGCTGGGTTAAAAGCTGACCAGAAAGCCCAGAGGTAGCGTTATCGATTTACGACTGAGCGGAGGGTTCACAGGCTAGGAAGGCTCACAGGTTTATGGACAGCTGATGGCCAGGAGGTGGAAGGGGCAAGCAGAAGATGAAACGGAAGAGTGGCATAAAGAGGTGTGGGATATATAGCTATGAATGATCTGTTAACATGTGCCATTGAGGTAAGGTGGGGAACGTGTGGGAGAAAAGATTCTGAGGAGATACGGAAGGCGTTTGGAGAATTTGCACTAATAATAATAATAATAATAATAATAATAATTAATAATACCTGGTGATTGTCACTGATTGCATTACCTGGGCAGCCTGGCCGTTCTTTTGCGATGGTAAATACTTTATTCCTGAGTCCAGGTCACAGGCTCACCCTCTTCATACACAAATGCGCCCTTAAGACAGGATTTGCAAGTGAGAAGAAAATGTCAAGCCTTCTCCATTTGCAGAGGAATATTTGAGGTCATTGGGAGAGTCCAAAATTCAGCGGTTCTCCACCTGCGGGTCCCCAGATGTTGTTGGACTACAACTCCCATCATCCCTGCGCTCTGGCCTAGCTAGCTAGGGGGGATGGGAGTTGTAGTTCAACAGCATCTGGGGACCCGCAGGCTGAGAAAGGCTGCTCCAAATGGCTTCAGGATTGCTCCCCCGAATTATTCCAGTTCATACATTTCGATATGTGTGCGTTTAAGAGGTTTTATTCTATATTTGAGACCTTAAAACGTTCTCACAACACTCCCCTGGCTCCAGCTGCACCACTTGGTGAGCGACGACGTCTGCCTGAAGGTGGTGGAGCTCTACCTGGGAGAGCGGAAGCGAGGGGCGGCCGGCGGCAACTTGTCCTCCCAGTGCGTCCGGGCGGCCAAGGAGACCAGCTACCAGTGGAAGGCGGAGCGGTGCATGGCGGACGAGAATTGCTTCAAGGTGCGGCACCTCTGCCCTCCACCCTCTGCGGCTTGGCTTGCCCGGAAGTGGGGGGTCGGCCACACTGGGGGGTTGGGGAGAGACCCCTTGAACGCTGCTTGTGGCCGGAGCCCGTGTGTGTGAGCACCTGCCTCGCCTCCCCGCAGGTGATGTTCCTTCAGAGAAAGGACCAGGTGATCATGACCATTGAGTTGCTGGATACAGAGGAGACCCAGACAGAAGACCCCCTGGAAGTCCAGGTGATTCCCGGCCTCCCTATCGCGCGTGCCGTGAGATCCCTCCCTGATGGGGGTGCGGACCCTGCGGCCGGTTGCGTCTGTCTTCGGGCATCGCGTCCCAACGGGTGGGCCGCAAACCACAGCCAGCCTCCCTTGCACTTCTCTGCTGCTGTTGCAAAGACCAAAAACAAGGATAACAATTTTATTATTTATGCCCCACCCATCTGGCTGGGTTGGCCCCGGTTTAGCTTGGCAGCTGCAATCTCTGGTTTTGCATTACAGCCGCAAGCCCTGGTTTAGTGTGGCAGCCGCAAGCCCTGGTTTAGTGTGGCAGCCGCAAGCCCTGGTTTAGTGTGGCAGCCGCAATCCCTGGTTTAGCGTGGCAGCCGCAAGCCCTGGTTTAGTGTGGCAGCCGCAAGCCCTGGTTTAATGTGGCAGCCGCAAGCCCTGGTTTAGTGGGGCAGCCGCAAGCCCTGGTTTAATGTGGCAGCCGCAAGCCCTGGTTTAGTGTAGCAGCCGCAAGCTCTGGTTTAATGTGGCAGCCGCAAGCCCTGGTTTAGTGGCAGCTGCAATCCCTGGTTTAGTGTGGCAGCCGCAAGCCCTGGTTTAATGTGGCAGCCGCAAGCCCTGGTTTAGCATTGCAGACTCAATCCTGTGTTTAGCCCTGCATCTGCAATCCCCAGTTTAGCGATGCAGCCCCAAACCTTGGTGTAGTCTTGCAATTTCAATCCCCGGTTAAACACTGCAGCTTCAGCCTCTTGTTTAGCAGCCTCAGTCCCCGGTTTAGAACTGCGGCCTCAATCCTTGCTTTAGCGTTGCAGTTTCAATCCCTGGTTTATAACACCGCAGCCGCAAACCCCGGTTTAGCTCGGCAGCTGAACTGGGACGGCAATTTTTCTGCTCCCCAACCAACCTGTGCTTTGTCCATGCCTTCCTGCTCCCGGTTCACGCAGGGTGGGCTAGCACGGACCAAACCACAAACCCCGGTTTGACCCACGGGTGTCCAGCTCGAGCCCCCACCCCCAAACCTCCGAGTGTTGCTCTCCCCTTTGCTTCCTGACTTTTCCTCTCTCCTCCAGCACTTGGCCAACTACGTTGAGCAGTACGTGGGGGTCGAAGGGACCCCCAGCAGCCAGAACGAAGGCTTCCTCTTGAAACCCGTCTTCCTGCAGAGGTGAGGGACCCTCTGGCGCTTGAGGGGTGCGGGTTCCGCTCCCTCCTCCAGAGCAGGGATTTGGGGTGGGGGGCAAAGGCGGCATCCCTCACTCCCTCCTGCCCCCCAGGAACCTGAAGCAGTTCCGGCGCTGGCAGTGCGCCCAGGTGCAGGCCGCCCGAGACAAGGCCCGGGGCTCCTGGAAGCAGCTGGTGGGGGTGGAAAGCGCCTGCAACGTGGACTGCAAATTCAAGCTCAACACGCACCGGATGCTCTTCGTCATGAATGCGGAGGATTACATGTACCGGCGGGGGGCCCTGGGCCGCGCCAGGCAGGTGGGTCTCGAGGGGGGCTATTTCCGTTTACCTTTACAGCGGTACAGTCTCAACTAGGGCAGGGCCTTTTCAGTACTGGCCCCGACTTGGTGGAACGCTCTGTCCCAAGAGACCAGGGCCCTGCAGGACTTGACATCTTTCCGCAGGGCCTGCAAAACAGAGCTGTTCCGCCTGGCCTTTGGTTTGGACTCAGTCTGACCCTTATGTTTCCCTCCCCTTACGGTCTATGGGCTACTTTTAAACTGAGGCTGTGTTTTAAATTTTAACCCGTATTTTAAATTGGTCCCCCCCCTTACGTTTTTACTGTAATTTAACTGGTGTTAGCTGCCCTGAGCCCGGCTCTGGCCAGGGAGGGCGGGGTATAAATACAAAATTATTATTATTATTTACATTGGTTGCCGAACAAATCGGCTCCCGAACAACGCTGAAAACCAGGAAGGAAGCGTTCCAGTTTAAGAACGCTTTTCGGAAGCCGTGCCTCGGTTGCCGAACCGTTCCGGAAGCTGAACGGACTCCCGGAACCGATTACATCCAACAACCTCTGTATAAAATTTACATGCAGGTCTTTTGGTATTATTATTAAGTTTATATACCGCCCTATACTTGGAAGTCTCAGGGCAGTTCACAGAAAAGATCACAACCTATATAACGGGTCAGCAAACCTTTTCAGCAGGGGGCCGGTCCACTGTCCCTCAGACCTTGTGGGGGGCCGGGCGTTTGGAAAATGTCCCAAAACGGGAACACTTCCGGATTTTGGGCCTTCGGGAACCAAGGTACCGCTGTAAATACCTGGCGATAGCATCCCACGGGCGGGGAGCCACCACCGAAAAGGCCCCGTTCCGGACCTCTGGAGAAAAGCTACAAAGAGGAGAAGGACCTTGGGTGGGTGAGCTCAGGTCCATCTCCCCGGCTTGCGGGGGCCGATTTCCGCCAGTGACCCTCCCCTCCCTCTCTCTCTGGCCAGGCGCAGCCGTCGGTCTTGCTGCGCTACCACCGGCGCTTTGAGGCCTGGCACCTGGGCTGGCTGAGCCGGCACGCCGGGCGCGAGGCGTCGGAGCTGGTCCAGGACTGGCTGATGGGCGACGACGACGAGGACCTGCTGCCCTGCAAGACCACCTGCGAGACGGTCAGCGTCCACGGCGTCCCGGTCAACCGCTACCGCGTCCAGTACAGCCGCCAGCCGGCCTCTCCCTGAACCCCTTTTCTCCCTCCTTCCCTCTGACCGGGGGGGGGGCAGGGGGTGTCCTGCAGCCAGCCCACCCCTGGTATTTATCCGACCAGCTTTGCGGGGGGCAAAGTGTCATTTTCTCCGTTTGGTTTGTGACTTTGGGGGACGGGGGGCGGCTCGTTTGGTGCGCCCTCCCTGCGTGGCACGGGACGGACTGGGGGGGGGGGTCTTCCCAGAGCTCTCCAGGCCTCGGACTGCTTTGTTTTGGCCCGGGGGGGGGGGAGCAAGGATGTGAACGGCATGGAGGGACCCAGGAGACTGTTTCGGGTGCCCTCCCCACGTGGCACGGGGGGGGGGGGCAGGCTTCAGCAATGCCCAGAGCTCTGCAGGCCTCGGACTGCTTTGTTTTGGCCGGAGATGGCAAGGAGGGACCCAGGAGAGAAAACTCGGAGCCCCCACCGCCAGGCCTTTCTCCCCCCCCCCCAGCCCCATCGGTCACTGTACGGTGAGCACTTCCTATCGCCCAAACGCGAGGCCTTGTGAGAAGCAAAGGGGGCTTTCCTTTCTAGGCCCCCCCTTCCCGCCCCACGGACTGTGTGGCCTTTATGGTGCAAAAAATAAAAGCTGTCCTCTTGTGTGCGTCTGGTGGGTGGGGGGGGCAGGTGGCCAAGCCCACCTGGAAGGGGGGGCTGTCTTCCGCCGTGGGCACTTTGTGGACCATCCCGGCTGTGGGGTTTTTTTTGGGGGGGGGGGACAAGATCAAGGGGTTGCTCCTCCCCCTGCCACCTCCAAGACGCTCCAGGGGTTTATTTCTTGGGGTCCCAAAGTGGGGGGAGGCCATTGCCCTGAGTGGTTTCTTTTGGGGGGGGGGCTTGGTTTCTCGGTTTCCTTTGCGAGATAATCTTGGGGGGGGGGACTCTGTTGTCTTTTTATTTCTCTCTCTCTGCGCCCCCCTCCAAATTTGGCCACGGAAGACACACTTGTGTGTGTGGTTTTTGGGGGGGTCTGCCCCTCCCCTCCTCTCTCTCCCTCCAATCACTGCCAAGGAATGGAAGACACCCCCCCAAGGAAATTGATTGGTTCAAACCTCCCCTCCAAAAAATATCAGACACCCCTCCACCCTCCCTGGACTCCAGGAAGGCCCCCCCCCATCCCCATATCTCCCCCCCCCCATACCTGTTATTCTCCCAAGCGGGGGGGGCGGGGGACCGACTGTGCCAAAATCTCTCTTAACGAAACGATGACTTAAATGGTAGCTTTGTGGCTTAACGTGTCGTTTTTCATTTCTTTCTTTTTTTTAATTGGGGGGGCCATTGTGAGGTTTGGAGGGGGGGAGAAACCCTCCTCCGCTCAGCCCCCCCCCCTCTTCCTACTGGCCATATTTCTTCATCCCATTGTTTTTAAAAATAAATAAATAAAATCCAATTTAATTTATAATCTGGGCGGGCATAGCGTCCATCTCTCCAAGGGGGGGGGCGTCAGCAAGGCAACGGGGGGGGGGGTTGCTTCCGGAAGCCGGGAAAGATCTGTCCGTAGCAGAGAACGCGAGAGACAATGCTTCTGGGTTTTTTCTTCTTCTAAATTTCAATTTTTATTTCGTCTCCGAAGGATCTCTCTTTCTTCTCTTCTTCCTCTATCCCCCCCCCCCACCACACCCCCCCCCCGGCTTCCTCCCGCCTTTGTATTTGCTTTTGCCAACTCTTTGAATGTAGTTTTTAAAAGAAATTATTTATTTGCACATCAAGTAAAAATAAAATATTAATTTTGAAAACGCCAGGGGCTCCCTCGTGTTCTTCTTTCCCCCGCGGAACAGGCGGTGGGGCCCCCGTGCGAGGGGCGTAGGTCGCCCGAGGGCCCCCTTCTGGGGACCGGGTGCAATGTTCCCATTTCCAGCCCTTGGGTTGGGTTCTGCGTGCGAGTTCCCAGAGGGAGAACCCGATCTCTGCACAGACGAGACTGGAAGACGTTTGCCCCAGTTTAAGGGGGGGATGTCAAGGAAGATATTAATGGCCGTGACGGTGAACCTTTTACAGACCAAGCGCCCAAACCACAACCCAAAACCCACTTCATTATTGCCAACACAGCAATTTAACCTGAATAGGTTTTAGTTTAGGGAGAAAAAACAACTCACACATTAACAACAACAACAAAAAACCACAATAACAGAGCTTCCAATTATACAAACGCAATTTTTATTGAAAGTTTGGAACAATTAATACGATTTTTGCTTTTGTGAGCATGCTGGTCATTTTGTCATACTTTCAGAACGGATGCTGCTGCTGTCCTTCGTCGTTCCTCTTCGTCTTCTCAAGTGTTTCACACAGGGCACCGGATTTTTTTTTTTTTATCTTGATATTTTATTAAGGATTTTCTTGTTTTACAGAAGTAAGTGTAATGCCTCGTTGTTGTTTTTCCATGTAACATTTTTACAAATCCATTTCTGGGCATGTTTAGCCTGGAGAAGAGGAGGTTAAGGGGTGATATGATAGCCATGTTCAAATATATAAAAGGATGTCACATAGAGGAGGGAGAAAGGTTGTTTTCTGCTGCTCCAGAGAAGTGGACACGGAGCAATGGATCCAAACTACAAGAAAGAAGATTCCACCTAAACATTAGGAAGAACTTCCTGACAGTAAGAGCCGTTCGACAGTGGAATTTGCTGCCAAGGAGTGTGGTGGAGTCTCCTTCTTTGGAGGTCTTTAAGCAGAGGCTTGACAACCATATGTCAGGAGTGCTCTGATGGTGTTTCCTGCTTGGCAGGGGGTTGGACTCGATGGCACTTGTGCTCTCTTCCAACTCTAGGATTCTATGATTCTATGATTTCATTTGTTGAGGCATTAGGGGGAGAAGAAAAGAAAAAAGAAAGGGGGGGTGGAGAGAGGGAAGATGGAAGGGGGTGGGTTCGGGTGGCGGTGTTTCTATTATGTCTAATGTATGTAGAGTTTGGGGTCAGCGTTGTTTGCGTTGTTCACTAGTGTTCCTTTGGTGGTGAGAGAGGTTGCGCTTTCTTGAAGTTCCAATAGTCCCCTCTCCAGATTTCCTCAATCTAACCAGTCTAAGCCAGAAAGACCAAGTTGGTCACGCTGGGCTCGATCTGGAGAAGGAAGAAAACACAAGGTTGTCACCGTCTCACAGAACCGTAAAAATCTGGCGAACTCAGTGCTGGGGTGATGGCGGCGCCTGTGCCCACGGAGAGGTCTCCGAGTGCCCCATCTGGCGCACGTGCCATAGGTTCGCCGCCACCGATTTAAGGGGCTGCTTGGCCCCAGGACTGCCTCCCCACACGTGGGGGTCTCCTGTGCCGTCCACAGCCTGCTATCTGCCGCCAGAAGTTTCCTCTTCCTCCATTTCTCTGCATCGAGGTCATTTCCTTGCGCTTATCAGCCCCAGAAAGACAAGGCTTTGTGGGGACGCGAAGGATGTTTATAACAAGGAGGGTGGGAGAGCTGCGGCTGGCCTCCGTCCCTCGCCAATATGCCCCCTGCGGAAGGACGCTGCCTCGGGACCCTCCCCCCTTTGGGAACTGCACCCGGGGCCACTTCTGGAGCCGTTGCCATAAGCTCAGAGGCAGGGCAGCTGCTTGGGTTGCAGAACGTCTCGATTTCCATCCCTGGAGGAATCTCCAGGGTGGGGCTAGAAGTGTCCCGGCTCTTTGGGGATTTTGCAGCACTAGGGATATTAGACCAGGGGGGTTTGAGTTTAAGCAAAGCCAAGAGTTCTGTGTCCTGCGCCAGATCCGTAATTCTACCGGGGAAGATTAGCCTCTAGGCGCAATGATGTGTTTGGGATTGTTTTACTGACAATTTGCCCAGTATTTATACGACTTATGCTGCGCTCGTGATGTTCCATTATGTTAGTTTTATTTTCCGTCCATTCCGGCTTGCTCAGCCACCGTGTCTTTTCTCTTGGCAGATCAAGATGAGCAGGTGACGGCAAAGGTGGCAAGGTTTTTTAGCCGGGGCAATCAGAATAAGATCCACTATTTGACCGTTGACTACAATTCCCATCATCCCTGACCACTGGCCTTGTTAGCTAGGGATGATGGGAATTGTAGTCCCAAACATCTGGAGGGCCGGAGTTTGCTTATGCCTGCCCTAAAATGTATTTTATAGAATTGACTTTTTGTTTCTATTCTTTGTATAGTGTATTGTTTTATTGCAATGACTGGTGGCTGACGCAAATAAAGATCCGTTCATTCCCTGCTCTGGGCTGGAGGTGCTGCTGGGCATTCAGCGTGCCAGCCTTCTACATGCCCAGCATGTGACCTGGCCTCCCTACAGCCTCGATAGCCCAATTTGTGGCTGAGATGGAACAAAGCCTTCTGCCCTCCCTCTCCCAAACGACTGGGACAGGTCTCTGCCGATTCCGCGAAAGAGAAGAGTTTTGTCTTGCGAGAGTCAAAGCGCGTCTATATTTTGGAATTGCTGGGTTATGCAGAGAGGGTGCCGGAGAGTCGAAAGGGGAAGGTGGAAAATAGCCATGCCATGGGCAAAATTTCCTGATTGTCGCCAAGTTGTTCTGACACTAGATATCATTTAGGCACTGACAAATTAGTCTGCTTGCTTTGCTAAAACCCAAAGTGAGTAGCCGTCATGGTGATAAACCACAAGAGTGAAGTTTTCGAGAGACAATTTTAAGTCCAGGCACTTTTGGGATCTCGCAGCACTTGGGATATTAGACGGGGGGATTTGAGTTTAGGCGAAGCCAGGAGTTCGGTGCCCTGCGCCAGATCCGTCATTCTACCAAGGGGAGATTAGCTGTGGTCTAAGCAACATCTGGCACAGGCCTGCCTCTTCCTCTGCCGATTCCGCGAAAGAGAAGACTTTTGTTGCGTGCAAGGGAGTTGCGGGGGGGGGGGCGACCCTGCAGTGTCACTGGGTTTGGGGTGGGGAGTGTTTCCTGGAGTTAAGAGGCTGAGCCAGGATGTTGCTCCTTGCAGCAGCCACTTCCCCAAAGCAGGATGCATCTGTGCGGAGCGGGGCCAAGCCTGCCTCTCCGGCTGCTCACGCTGTTCCTCTTGTGCGGGCAGCCAGCGAAGGCTGCGGCGGCCGACGACTACGATGGTAAGTGGCATGGAAGACCCCCCAGCCCCCCCCCCCTTTTTAGCTGGGCGAGAGGGTGCAGGATTCTGCTTGTGGCCCGGGTGCTGCGGCAGACAGGTGTTGGGACTTGAAAATTTATTTATTGGGTTTTTCAACTTGAAATCTCGCAGAGATCTCGCAAACATAAATCACATAGCCGCTGCCCCACAGAAGCCGGGGGTGGTGCCCCCCTCTGAAAACCCCACTTGACAGGACATGGGCAGCGCACTTTGGTTCCAATGCCACTAACCCAACCTCTTTCCGCCTCTCCAGATTATGCCACCCCCAACGGGACCGAGGCCCCTCAGCGCCCGCCGCCGCTTGGCCTGTGCCCCCGTGCCATCCCTTCTGCCCGGGTGACCCTCAACCGCACCACCTTCCTGGTCCTGCCCCCGTCCTCACAGGCGCAGCTGGACAGCCCCCTGACCACCCTCTTGCTGCCCTCCTTCTATGCCCTGCTCTGCCTGGTTGGGCTGCCCGCCAACGCCCTGGCGCTCTGGGTGCTGGCCACGCGCGTCGAAAAGCTCCCGTCCACCGTCTTCCTGATGAACCTGGCAGCTGCCGATCTCCTCCTGGGGCTGCTGCTGCCCTTCAAGGCCGCCTACTACTACCTGGGCAACCACTGGCCCTTTGGCGAGGGCATGTGCCGCCTCAACACAGCTGCCTTCCACGCCAACATGTACTGCTCGCTCCTGCTGCTGGCCTGCATCAGCGCCGACCGCTACCTGGCCGTGGCGCACCCCTTCCTCGCCCGCTCCTTCCGCAGCCCGGCCTTCGCGGCGGGCACCTGCGCCGCCGCCTGGGGGGCTGCCATCCTCTCGGCGCTGCCCCTGGCCCTCCGGCGCCAGTCGTTCCCCCTGCTGGGCACAGGCCGCGTCTTATGCCACGACGCCCTGCCCGCCGAAGACGACGCCACCTATTTCCGCCCCTATTTCGTCGCCCTCGTGGCCGGCGGGTTTGTGGCCCCGCTGCTGGTTATGGTGCTGTGTTCGGGTGCCACCCTGCGGGTCCTGGCGGGCAAAGGGGACCGCTACGCCACCGCCATCAAGCTGACCGTCGTGGTGGTGGCGTCGGTCGTGGCTCTGTACACCCCAAGCCACGTCCTCCTGCTCCTCCACTACTCCCGCCGCTGCGCCGGCGCCCGAGGGACCCTCTACGTGGCGTACATGGGGGCCCTGGCAGCCAGTGCCGCCAACACCTGCGTAGACCCCTTTGTGTACTATTACGCCTCGGAGGAATTCCGCGCCAAGGTAGCGGGGAGGATCTTCGGAGCGCGGAAGGACTCGGCCGTCTCCCTGAAAACCAGCAAAGAGACGCTGCCCACGAAATGCTCCCAGGCCCTGGCATGAAAACAAAACAATGATAATTTATTATTTCTACCCCGCCCATCTGGCTGGGTTTCCCCAGCCACTCTGGGCGGCTTCCAACAGAATATTAAAATACAATATTAAACATTAAAAGCTAAACAGGGCTGCCTCCAGATGTCTTCTAAAAGTCTGGTAGTTGTTTATCTCCTTAACATCTGACGGGAGGGCGTTCCACAGGGCGGGCGCCACCACCGAGAAGGCCCTCTGCCTGGTTCCCTGTAACTTGGCTTCTCGCAGGGAGGGAACCGCCAGAAGGCCCTCGGCGCTGGACAATACAGTAACATAACTTATTGATTCCCCCCCCCAAAAAAAATACGCCCACAATTTCCTGTCCAACTCCCAAGAGACTGCAATCTACTCTCCCACTATGAAAAAACTGGCAGTGATTTATCCAAAGTTGCTGAGCTTTTTGTGGGGGCAGGGGCCAATCAATCAGGATCATGCAATCGACCAGGGTTGACCAGGGACCCCCCGCGATTGACCGGTGGATCACCATCGACCGGTTGGACATGTCTGCTACATTGTAAAGGGACAAACGTTCGCTCAGAACTTGGGTAGAACAAACCCATAGAAATAGCTCAGCACAAGTGCCCCCCCCCAAATTCAGCTGAAACTGCTGCTTTTATTTGCTCCTTTTCAAACACCGGGAAGCCCGTAGATTTCGTTCGCAAACCTGATTCCAATGGGTGCTGGATAATTTCGATACATGATGCAGTCACACAGAGAAATAAAAAATTCATTTGTTGATTTTGGGGGCGACCTTCTCCTCCACCCCCAAGATTTGGAAACGCCGTTCCGTCGTTTTTAGGCAAAGGTTCGCCAAACGGAGCTCCAAGGACACCGGATTGTACCAAAGTCCTAACCTTCACCTTTCTCCAGAAGGAAACGAGAGGCGCCATTTGATTTTTAGACATCGGTTTTTAATAAAATATTTTATCAGCATCTAAATCAAACTTCTTCTCCCGTGCCCCCCGCCCACGACCTGGGCACTCGAACTCGCTACCGAAACGTGCGCCGAGGTCCGCAGCCCCCCCTCCGGGTGCCTTGGGTTTGCAGGCCGTCCTACTGAAATGGGGCTGGGGGCAGAAGGAGGACAGGGGTCTCCGAGCTCTTCTGGGGTGCAGCAGCTGGTCGTGCCGGAAGAGGGGGGGGTCCCCGGTCTAGGGCAGAAATGGGAGAAAGCGAGAGGGGCTGCCAGATGCCATGGGGTGGGGTTCCCCCGCCCCACTCGGTCACCCCCCCCCACCCGGGACGTGCGGAACGGCCGTTTCTGAAATAAATACCGGCACAGCAAAAGGGTTCTGGGTAGCGGCTGAGCGAAGGGAGCACATTCTGCCTTGCTCAGAGGTGGGGCAGAGGGGGTCCTGGGATTGTTGCGCGGGGGGGGGGTGTGCAAAGAAAAAAACATGGAAAGTGGAGGGAGGCTGGTTTCTCACCCCCCCCCCAAAAAAGAGAAAATCCCCAAGTTGTGGCTCGTATCTCGGGATATGGCAACAATGTGGGGGGACTTTTCCTCTGTGGCCCCCGCTCTTTTTAAAGCGTAAAGCGAGGGGTTGTGGATTCAAGAGGGGAAGGGGCTTGTTTGGCGCCCCTGGGTGGGTTGGAAAAAAGCCCTTTTCACTGGGAAGGTTTATGCACCAAGCATTCGGGGAGGAAGGTGGGATGAAAATGCAGAATGGAGAACGTTTCCTAGCGGAAAGGAAGGGAACATTCTGAACGGCCGATTCCAGGAATCCAGTGGGAACAGGGAGGCGGGAAACCCCCCAAGCCTAGCCCTGGCTCCTCGATTGCAGAGCTGGGCGTCGGGACCCCTGGGGGTCATCCAGCCTGACCCGCCGCAGCGCGACCAGAAAAGAGGTGGAAAAGTTCAGATGGAGGGTGGCTCTTCGGGCGGGTGAGGTTTGGGGCGCGTCTTGAGGGTGCCGTGAGATCTTGCCGGGCACGGGCAGGCAGCATCCCCTTGCCCACCTTTGCCTCTCAAAGCCGGATGGGGTGGGGAGGAAGCAGGGTCCAGATCCGAGCGAGGCTTGGCTGGGGAGGGAGGGAGTCCGTGGTCCACCTCTGCGGCAGAAAAGCTCCTGGGCTGGCGTGGCGCAAGGGGTTGGCACGGAGGGCCTGGGGGGCGGGCAGGATGGGCAAAGTTTGCCTGGGGGGCAGCTGGGCTTTGGCTCGGCATCGAGGGGAAAGCCTGGCTGGGTCTCCGGCGTGGGGCAGCCTGTGCTGGGTTGGGGGGAAGAGAGCCCTAGAGGAGAACAGAAAGCAAGGGGGAAGGAAGCGATTAGGAGGTGCAATTTGATTCCAAATAAATCCATATCAGTAATAATGATTATTAAGAATGACAAAGAATTGCTAATTACTATTGTTGAAATGAGAAAGGAATCAAATGACTCCCCCTAATAATAAGAACTAATATTTCCTAATTCCTTTATCAGTAATAGTATAAAACAACAACTATTATTGAAATGAGAACGGGATCAAATTACTCTCCCTAATAATAACAACTAATATTTACTAATTTCCATTTCATTAATAGATGATTATGATCACTATTACTACTATTACTATTGTTGAAATGAGAATGGAATCAAATTACTCCCCTGATTAATAACTAATAATTACTAATTCCTGTATCTGTAACCGTATAATAATTATAATAATTGAAATGAGAACAGAATCAAATTACTCCGCCTGATCATAACAACTAATAATTACTAATCCCTATTTCAGTTATAGTATAATCAAATTACTTCCCCTAATAACAATAATAACAATTTTTTGTTGACAAAGGACAGTTGGACTTCTAAAAGGCCCTATTACGTTCAGGAGCTGAGGGCCGCATCCAACCTCAATCCGGCCCTGGGCTTTCCTCTCTTTTTCTCCAATTAAGAGGTAAATATATTTCTCGAAATATAGGTCAATAAATAGGCCAGCTGGCTCCTGGCTGCTGCTGCTGCCCTGGGGCTGGAGGGGGGCGGATGATGTCAGGAGCCCCTAACCCCACCTCCGCCCCACCCCGGGGTCCCCACTCACCCTTCACTCCCCCGTGGGCACCGCCGTCCCCTGAAAGCGGCCCCCTCCTGCCGCCGCGGTGCTGCTGGGGGCCGTCAGCTCAAAGGCGTCCCCTTCCGACATGGCGTAGGGGTCAACTTCGTATTCGTAGGAGTAGTAGGAGAAGTCCAGCTGGGGGGTGGGGGCTTCCTCTGAAAGGCGGAGAAAAGGGTCAAACGGGGCCAGGACACCCCCCCCCCCCAAAAAGGGAACCATCGCCAGGAAAACGGTTCCTGGGTTACTTTTCCAAATTTCTAATCTTTCCTCCCACGCTCTCTTGTTTTATGCCAGTAGTAGCTCACGTCCAGGGTTTTGGCGTTTGGGAAGCAAGGACCCACTGTAGCGCAAAACGGTTTGGAAGCCGGATTATGATATGATATAAATGTGTGTGTGGATAGAGATAGATAGATAGATAGATAGATAGATAGATAGATAGATGATAGATAGATGATAGATAGATGAGAGAGACAGAAAATGAGATAGATAGATGACAGATAGATGACAGATAGATAAGATAGATAAGATAGATAGATAGATAGATAGATAGATAGATAGATAGATAGATGATAGATAGATAGATGATAGATAGATATAGATAGATAGATAGATAGATAGATAGATAGATAGATGATAGATAGAAAAATGAGATGGATATAGATAGATGATAAATAGATAGATGATAGATAGAGATGATGATAGATGATAGATAGATAGATAGATAGATAGATAGATAGATATAGATAGAGATAGAAAAATGAGATGGATATAGATAGATGAGATAGATAGATGATAGATAGATAGATAGATAGATAGATAGATAGATAGATAGATGATAGATGTAAAGAGATAGATGAGATAGATAGATGGATAGATAGATATAGATAGATAGATATAAAATATATATCTCCGGAGGCAGAGATCCAGTTGTCGAGGGGTCTCACCGATTGGGGTTTCTTGCTCCGAGACACCGGGCAGTTCCAGAGGTCGGAAGTCAGGCTCTGTCTCTCCTGGGTGATTCTGGCCTGCAGAGAGGAACGCGGTCAGTGCGGTCAGCGGGGAGCCAGATCCTGGTCCGACTCCACGTCAAGACAGCTTCCCACGCGCCGACCTTCTGATCGGCAGGTCCTAGGCTCTGTGGTTTAACCCACAGCGCCACACACGTCCCTAAAACACCTTTAAACACTTAATTATAAAAGCTTCATAAAATACAGTATAAAAACACGAATAACAATCAAATTCAAAAATCAAGTTAGGGCGGAAACGGGGAACGACTTACCGGCCGCGCACTGGGCCAGGGGGACTTGCTCAATCCGAGTGCCGTTCCCGCAAGCGGCGACTTCCATCTGGCAGTGGTTGGGGTAGACCAGGCCGTCGGAGCCGCAGACGGGGTCCCCGCCGGAGCCGCAATCCCGAGAACACTCGCACTGCTCAAAGTAGCCTTCCTCCTGGCAGCCCGAGAGGCTGTTGCAGAGCCCCGTGTGGACGAAACCTGGGCAGGCAGGGAGAGAAACCGGGTGCAAAACCATGGAAGGGACACCCAGCGGTCATCTAGTCCAACCTGCTGCCAGGCTGGAAGTTCGCCTGCGCGATCACTTTCCCTCTTATACAGTGGTCCCTTGGTTCCCAAACTTAATCCGTTCCGGAAATTCCGTTCCAAAACCAAAGCGTTCTCAAACTAAGGCGCACTGCTTTCCCATGCAAAACGGATTAATCCGTTCCTGACTTTTAAAAGCAATTCCCTAAGACAGCAACTGAACATGAATTTTACTATCTAACCAGACCATTGATAATAATAAATAATAATAATAATACAGTGGTCCCTTGGTTCTCAAACGGAATCCGTTCTGGAAGTCCGTTCCAAAAGCAAAACGTTCCAAAACCAAGACAGCGCTTTCCCATAGAAAGTCATGCAAAACGGATTAATTTGTTCCAGGCTTTTAAAAACAGCCCCTAAGACAGCAATTTTACAGATTTTACTATCTGAGACCACTGATCCATAGAATGAAAGCAATAAATGATGTGCTGTGCTACAAAATAAGTAAGATGGTATTGTAGATGATAAAAATGAAAATTTAGTTGTTTTCTTCTCTGCACTGATGACAGCCATTACTTGGATGGGGGGCTTTTATCCATTTCCGCAGTCACACAATCAATCAATCACTCACTCAATCAATCAGTAGCTGAACTGGGTACCACGCAGTCACAGAAACAAATGAACCGAAAAAGTCTCCAAAACAAAAGCGCCAAATAAAGAGCGAAAACCAAAGCACCAAACTTAATCCATTCTGGAAGTCCGTTTGACTTCCGAAATGTTCGGAAACCGAGGCCCGGCTTCTGATTGGCGCAGGCGCCCCGGAAACAAGAGCCGACTGCCGTGTTGGACGTCCGGCATCCAAAAACCGTTCGGAAACTGGAACACTTATTTCTGGGTTTTCAGAGTTTGGGAACCAGAGCGTTTGAGAACCAAGATCCCCCTGTATATGCCCATTCTGATCTGGTCCTGTGACCCCCCAGCGAAAGACCCGCTGCCAAACTTAACCACTGGGCCACCTTTCCTTTTTCCTCCTCCCTCCTCGCTCTCTTTCCTTTCATGCCATGCCCTTTACCTCTGAGATTTCTAAGCCATTTTTTTTAAGGGGGAAAGGGCAGAGCGGCATTTCTGAGCCCGGCAGGCGCAAGAAGGGGCTACACCTGTAAGACTAGCCGTCCGCCCGCCCGGCCGCCTTTGGGACTCACCGACCCAGTGGCTGGCGCCGCTCTCCACCTCGTTGCAGAGAGGGCCGTCACAGAGCTCCCGGGCCAGGGGGCTGTTCTCGCTGACGTTGTAGAAGCGGGTGGCTTCGAAGGCTGCGGGTGCGAGAGGCGGGTCAGAAGAGGGGGCTGCCAGCGGCGGGGGGGGGGGGCGAGGGGCACAGGTGGGTCCGACGTACCTGGTTCATAGTAATCATACACTTTGATGGGGACGGGGGCTGTCTTCCCCACGACGTATTCCCGGAAGGCCACGAATTTGACGCAGGTCACGCACTGGCTTGGGATCTGGGGAGGAGGCGATTCGGTGAGGTCCCGAGGGCCGTTTTACGCGGCCCCCGCCAACCCACCATGGAGGGGGGAGCAGCTGCAGGAGGGGGGAGCCACCCCAAACCCACAACCTTCCCGTAAAATAGGGCCGCCTCTTGTGTGATGGGTGATGTTCCTGGGGCCACATGCTGGGGTGTGTGGGGCCGGGGGCCAATGTGGGCGGAGCCACAGCTGCAATTCTTTAAATATACTTTTTCTACCTTAGGTTAGTTTCTAGTAGGGTTGGGCGATATGTCGGTTTATCATCCCAAACCAGTTTGAAATCCATATTCTAATATGGGTTAAATGGGTTTTTTTAACCTGGCAATATATTGCGAATTGTGATGTGGGTTAGGGCCGGGCGATATATCGATTTATCACCCCAAACCAGTTTGAAGTGACGTATCGGTATATTGTGATGTTTAGCTGGTGATATATCGCAGCCTGGGGGGGCGAGAAAGAACACACACGAACCCTACCCCATGGGAAAAAATTAACAAGTTACAACGGAGGACTGGCAATGAAAACAGATGGAATATGCAGAAATGTACCGGAAGAATAAGAAATGAAGGAGAGAGACTTTTAAAAATCCGATGGAGAATTACTGATTAGATGCAGACAACTTAAAGCATTAGCCAGCTTGGCTTCAACTTGTGCCGTTGAGAAATTAAACTAAAAGGGAGTCTAATGGGAAATTAGATTTGAATCAGAGACGCCGTGGGGGGGGGGGATATAAAAATAAGTAACTGTGCAGAAAGGAGGGAAGTCAAAGAGTGATTATGCAAAGAGGTTGTTTTTCATTGAAATAATTGCACAACGAGGAAAGGGAAAATAAAATTATAAAGGAATTCTACCCAGAAGAGTAAAAAAAGTGAGCCAAAGCTGCTCCCCTATGTCTAAACGGCAATTTAAGCCCTCTCGTCTTTGGGGGGGGGTCCAGCCCTCCAAATCCCTCATTTCCTCCCAAAGGGGGCCACCCACCCCCCTGACCCCACCCCAGGATCTCCCCCGCTTCCGGCAGGGCCTTCCGAGTGGTGGCTCCCCTGCCTCGCCGACTCACCTCGTCGAAATAGAAGAGGACTTTCCGGCCGTCCACCTCGTAGCGTTTCAGGCCGATCTGCTTGTTGGAGAGGAGCTGGGAGAGGCGGAAAAGGAGGGGGGGGGAAGGGGTCAGGCGGACCTGGCGGCTGGCTCTGCCCCCAACTTGCCCGGGGTTGGGCTAGATGACCCCAGAGACCCCAGAGACGCGCAGCTGGGGCGGGCGCTTACCTGCTCCAGACTTTCCAGGTCGGCTCGGAAGCCCGAGAAGAGGGGGACCTCCAGGACAGCCATGTTGGAAGACCCCAGATGCAGCCACCTGCCCCAGAGGCAGCCGGGGGTCCGCAGGGAGGGAGGTGGAGGGGAGAAGAGAAGGAAGAAAGGGTTTCGTGGGTATGAGGGAGCCGCCGTTGACTGAGTCCAACTAGCCCAGGAAGGCTCTGTGCCTCTCCCAGCCTCCCTCTAAAAATGAAGGTTCTACCGAGGGAGACCACTGCTCTGTGTGCCAACACTGGCTGGCAGCAACAGTGCTCCAGGGTTTTTTTACCGTATTTTTTTGCTCCATAAGACACACCTGACCATAAGATGCGCCTAGTTTTCAGAGCAGGAAAACAAGGGAAAAAAATATTCTGAACGAAACAGTGGAGGTATGATTCTTGTGGTTCATGCTGTGGCCACAGACATGTGATATGATGATGAATTTGGGGTGACCCAGTGCAAAAATCCTGAGGATCCAGGGGCTTTTACCTCCCTGCTCCCAGGCAGCCTCCTTTATCTCTAGCGTCCCTTATCTCCCTCCCGATCACTTACCGATCAGCTGCTTTCTTTCCCTCTTGTTTGCCTTGGTGTCTTCTCCTTAGCTGGAGCAGTTTTTCGCTCCTGCTTATCTTCTAATTTATCTCCTTGTTGCTTTAGTCTTCCTGTTTTCCCCCTTTGCAAGTTTGCTGTCTTTACCTCCCCCCTCCCAGGCAGCCTCCTTTATCTCTAGCGTCCCTTATCTCTCTCCCCATCGGCAAACGATTAGCAGTTTTGTTTCGACACCCATTTCCCTCTTTCTAGAAAATCTGCTTTTTGCCCCTGGGCAATTCAGCTCCAGGGACCACACATTCGCTCCATAAGACGCACAGACGTTTCCCCTTACTTTTTAGGAAGAAAAAAGTGCATCTCACGGAGTGAAAAATACGGTGTATCAGTTAGAGCCTGGTGCTGACGCCGCCAAGGTTGCGGGTTTGATTCCCGTACGGGACGGCCCTGGCAGTGCCTTCCTCTCCCCCCTGCGAGGTAGGCCAGCACGTCAAAGTGCAAGTAGATAAATAGGTACCGCTCTGGTGGGAAGGTAAACGGCGTTTCCGTGCGCTGCTCTGGTTCGCCAGAAGCAGCTCAGTCCTGCTGGCCACATGACCCGGAAGCTGTACACCGGCTCCCTCGGCCAATAAAGCGAGATGAGCGCCGCAACCCCAGAGTCAGCCACGACTGGACCTAATGGTCAGGGGTCCCTTTACCTTTATATATCCATCTATCTATCTATCTATCTATCTATCTATCTATCTATCTCTCTCTATCTATCATCTATCCAACCAGCTATCTATCTGTCTGTCTGTCTGTCTGTCTGTCTGTCTATATCTATCTATCTATCTATCTATCTATCTATCTATCATCTATCTACCTATCTTTATCTCTATCTATCATCTATCTCTTTATATCTATCATCTACAAATATCTATCTGTCATCTATCTATCATCTATCTATCTATCTATCTATCAATCAATCTATCTATCTATCTATCATCTATCTATCTATCTATCTATCTATGCCAGTGCTGGATATACGTATAAGCTCAACAATCTCTAGCTTAGGGGCCCCCTCGCTTGCGGGTCCCCCCAAAATTAAAGGAAAAAACAACAACTGGGTGTACATTTCCAAAATATTATCTATCTATCTATCTATCTATCTATCTATCTATCTATCTATCATCTATCTATCTATCATGTATCTATGCCAGCCTATGCAAGGGAGGCCAGCACCGTCAGCCCCCCCCCCCCTGAGCCCCCCACCCCAAGCTCACCTCATGCAGGCTTCCACCATCACACGGTACTCCTGCTGGTCCTGGTCGGCAGCCGGGTCGTCGTCGTCCCCCAGCGCCTGCTCAGCCCTGCGCTGGGGGGTCTCCTCTGGGGGGGCGGGCTTGGGGGGCCGCGGGGGGGCTCTCCGGTGCCTCTTCATCTTGGGCTCCTGCAGGTTGACCAGCAGCTGGAAGGAGGGCTTGGCCACCGGGTCGGGGACGTTGTAGGCTACGTCGATCTGGAAATGAAAACGGGCTCTGGGTTTATTCCGCCTGGCTCAGTGCTGCCCGCACGGGTCGGCAACAGCGGGGTTTCAGGCAACGTCCCGTTTAAATCAGCTTCTTCTCTGCTCTTTCTCAAGGACTAGAAACTTGCTTTTTTAATCATGGGGCCTTCTGCATGCCAAGCAAACGCCCTTCCCTTAAAAAGGAAAGCGTCCAGCCCTCGCGATTTTTAAAAAAATAAGTTTCTAGTCCCCATGAAAGAGCAGAGAAGCTGATTTATACGGGAAGTTGCCTGCGAAAGGATATATAATTATCAAATATGTGAATACAAATAAAAGTTATATTGCAGCTGTTGAATAAGGGATCATTATTATGACCAGAATACAACTGGGTTAAATAAGACTTTGGGAGCAGAATTTTTTTAAAAAATGATTAAACCTGTAATTCTAGCCACCAAATTTATACAACTGGATATTTGATTAATGGATGTTTGATTGGGTATTGTGATTTGATACGGATACAATGAGGCATATTTTGGACTTTTTGCAATTGGGAACCAATAAAAATTATTTTAAAAATGGGGAAAAGTGGACGGGAAGCTGCCTCGCACGGAGACAGACCGCCGGGTCCGCCGGGATGCGTGTTGCCGACACGGACGGGCAGAAGCAGCTCCCTGGGGTTTCAAACTCGGGGCAAACTCCACAGTTGGGATATTGCACCTGGGACCCTTCCGCACTCCAAGCAGGTGTCCTCAGTGAAAACAGAGCAAGGGGCTAGTCCTCACCGTTCTCCGGAAAGGGCTTAATTAAATCGGAGCCTTACACCGTCGCTCCATCTGGGTGTGCGTTGTCTGCACAGGCTGGCAGCAGCTTCCCAGGGGTTCTGATTTCTTTGGGGGGGGGGGTATTAGGATACAGAATGAGGCCCAGCCCAGGAACCGAAGACCCCGGGTCCAGGGAGACCCTCACCTGCAAGAGGCAGCAGCCGTCTCCCTTGGCGCTCACAAACAGCCCCGTGGGGAGCGAAGGGATCTGTCGAGGAAACATAGACCTCAGTATTGCCCGCACGGGCCGGCAGCAGCAGCAGGAAATCACGCCTGGAAGGACGCCTTTCGCAGCTCCATTGGGCATCGCCGGAAAACGAACCCAGGACCGTGCGAATCGAACCGCCGACCCTCTCCGCAAACCCCCAGGTGGAGACCGGGCGCCCCCCAGCAGCCCAGAGCCCCTTCTACCCAACCACCCCAGGGTGGGAAACCCCTTTTTATACCCTGGCCGTCTGCAATAGCTTCTTGTTGCCCCGGTTTAGCTCGAACGTCTCCTGGTAGTCCAAGTTGGTGGAGGCCAGAGAGATGGTGAGGTTGACGCCTCCGACATACGACAGGATGGCGTATTCGGCCAACGCCTGGAGGGCCACGCAGGTGTCCTGTGGGCGGGGAGGGAGAATAAAAAGAACCACAGGGTTGGGACCCCCAGAGATCATCCAGCCCAACCCGCTTGCAACTCTAAGCAACCGCAGGCAACACGCGGCCAATCATGTTCAAACACGCATTATTTTGCAATTCTTAATACGTAACGGAGTCGCACAAAACTAATAATCATCAATTCATATTGCAGGAGCAAAATTAGAGAAAGTCGTCAATCAGTATCAAAGAGGCAAACAAGCCTTTCCGCAAATGATAAAAGTCAACCGCTGTTGCAGGAACTAAATCGTCCATCCCAATGTTTGGCACATCCATTACCACATAATTACTGGATTGTGACTGTTGAAAGGCAAGTTTGCCTGTGTCCCCCCCCAAAAAAAGCGCTGTGGAAATGAATAATAGAATCACAGAGTTGGGACCCAACGGTCATCCAGCCCAACCCCCTGCGATGCAAGGGAACGTTCGCCCGATGCGAGATTCGAATCCACGACCCCACGGTTCAGAGTCTCCCGGTCTCCCAACTGAGCTATGAAATGACCGCAGCAAGCATCATGCTGCTCTGGCCGGTTGCTGGGCAACCCTTCCTCTGCCACACCCCCGGCAGGATTAACCCCTCGGTCCCCAACCCGATGATCCCTGCTGCCGCACTTCCCACCCCCTCCTTTAGGTGGCTCCCTCCGTTTCTGGGCGTTTTCTCCCCTCTCGGATTCGGACAGGGCTCACCTGAGTGGAGGAAAACCCCCCCAGGGCGTTCCTCTGCTGCGAGAGCCATTTGACGACGGGCAGCGCCGACGCCACGTCCCCCAGGGTGGTGTACGTCAAGAGGGCGTAGGCTGTCATCTCGACTTCGGCCGACACCACTGCAGGGGGGGTGCAGAAGAGCGGGGAATTGGGGGGCAAGGGCAACCCACGGCGTGTCTCCCCCTGAGTCAATAGTCCAGCCCTCCAGCAACCTGTCCCCCTAGCTTTACACCAACCCGCTCGCCACGTCTTGGCAGAATCCGCACCCGCTACCCTCAAATGCCCCCACAACCCCAGAAGAAATAAGAGACCCTTCTCTTATTAATGTTTCGCCCTTGCAAACTGCGGAGACTCACCCGACTGGGAGAGCCCGTCGTTGAAGCCCATGAAAGTGTCCTCGTCCGTCGCCAGGGTGCCCATTAGACTCCAGTGGGTGAAGCCATCTGGAAAACAGGAGGCGGGTCGGGGGAACCCAGAATCCTTTTATTTTATTTTTAAAAGCCAGTCCTTTACTAGGCACAGCAAACCACACATTATCAAACAGACACCCTATGCAAATTGTGCAAAATACGAGCTCGGCATAACAAGGTTTGTCCCAGTCAGATCTTTAATCAATTTGCATAAATAATATGATATCTATATATCCTTTTAATTTTGGAGGGGGAAACCCAACAGTCCAGTAGAGGACAGGGCAATATGGAGGTCAAAAGGTAAAGGGACCCCTGACCATTAGGTCCAGTCACAGACGACTCTGGGGTTGTGGCGCTCATCTCGCTTTATTGGCCAAGGGAGCCGGCGTACAGCCTCTGGGTCATGTGGCCAGCAGGACTAAGCCGCTTCTTGCGAACCAGAGCAGCGCACGGAAACGCCGTTTACCTTCCCACCGGAGTGGTACCTATTTATCTACTTGCACTTGGACGTGCTTTCGAACTGCTAGGTTGGCAGGAGCAGGGACTGAGCAACAGGAGCTCACCCCGTCATCGCGGGGATTCGTACCGCCAACCTTCTGATCGGCAAGTCCTAGGCTCTGTGGTTTAACCCACAGCGCCACCCGCGCCCCATGCAATATGGAGGAGGGCGGCGCAAATCCGGAATGGGCCAATTTTGCAAGTGACCGACAAGGACCTCAAACGGGTGCTCCCGGGGGTCCTCAGCGGGCACAGAACGGACGAGGACACGAGAGGGAGGGTCTTGCCGAGGCAGCCGGGCACCTGAGTGGTTAAGGGTTTTGGGGGGGAATTATATAACGGATGAAAGAGAATATTTAAGGTGAGTCTCCCGGGTGTGGAAAGCAACCCAGAAGTATTTCTCTTAGGGATAACTGCGACGGATGCCCCCAAAAGGCAGCTGAACATATTTCTATTATCTGGAACGATGGCAGCGGGGATATTATAAGCGCAGAAATGGCCAGGCGAAGCAATACCCCCCAAAACAGAACAGTGCTTGAAATGGAATACGCCACATTGGCAAATCATAAGGTTTTAAATGACAATTTTTGGTTATATTTTAGCGATCAAGATTTAATGTGTATTTTTAACTGCTGTTATACCTGAATTGTCTCTGTTAAACCCAATTGCAATTCAATGTATTCCTGTTGTGTTTTGTGTTTTTTCCGATATTGTAAGTGTTGAACTGTTTCTTTAAATCTAAAGGTTCATCATTGTTTCACCCGTTGTGTATACCTTTAAGGGGCCGGAGCAAACTAACGAGATCCAGCTTTGCAGCTGTGAGGCATAGCAGGTGCTGCTGAGTTGCATTGATTAAGCTGTGTTGGGAATTGGCCACAGTATATAAGGAGCAGCACCTAGCTCTGCCTTTCACCCTGGGGATGGGTTGCTGGTTGGGTCGTGTTTGTTTGTAGCTATATTTAGTGTATAGGGAGTTTTTGTTTTTCTTATTAAAACCTTGTTTAAGTTATTTTTGAGTCCCTTCTTTTTAATGCAAGCTCTCCCCAGCAAGCTCTCTGCAGCGTTACTACACTGCGAAAAGCCAACATCTTTGGTTATGGGCCCAGCTGCTGAGTGGATGACTGCATATTTTTGGACTCTGAGAAAGGTTTGAAAACTCCTTCTCCTGTTAGCGTAGTTTTGTGGGTCTGGAAGAGTTCCAGAATGGTTGACCGGGTTCCTGAAGTGGAGAAGGCTCTAGTCTTTCCACAGCTAACAGATGAGAACTATAGTTTATGGTCTTTTCGGGTGGAGGCGCTTTTGACCTCTAGAGATGTATGGACCTATGTAACTGATGACCCTCCTGACCCTGTGACTAATGCTTGGTTGAAAGGAGATGCGAAAGCCAGGGCGATAATTAATTTGGCAGTCAGCGACCAGCAAGTAGTCTATATAAGGAATAAGGAAACTGCCAAAGAAATGTGGGACAGTCTTGCAGCAGCGCATATTAGAAAAGAGTCAGCGTCTGCATTGACGTATTTCAAGCAGTTGTACCAGACGAAGTTGCAGTCTGGTGGTGATTTGGCAGCACACTTGAGACGTCTGGAGGCAATACGCGGCGAATTAATTCGAAGGGACATGGAGACACCTGATATCCACCAGCACAATTAACTGTGGAAGCCACAACTGTGGAAGAACAGTAAGTAAGCCGGAACTGGTCTGCGACCGTAATAATAAAATTCAAATTCACATTGTCAAATCTTAACTAGCAAAACCAGGCAGACTTTAAGGAGGGTTGGAAACCTTTGGTAGAATATTTGGAGTTACTGCAAAGGTGTAAAAACTCAGGTAGGATTGGAAACAGCCGCAGTGTTGGTTCAGGCTTTCTGCTGTTTGCACAGGGCCAATTGAAGTTGTGTTTCCCAGCTAAATTTGGGGGGAAGCCTCCGGTGGGTCGAGCGGTTATTTCAATGTTCGGTGTTAAATTTGGAAACTCTTTAAAAATATAAATAAGGTGAAACATCTGAAGGCAGCCCTGTTCAGGGAAGTTTTTAATGTGTGACACTTTAAGGGATTAGCGGATTAGCTGCTAAAAGGCTATTAGCGGCTTAGTGGATCAGCTGTCAAGCGGCTTAGATCAGCTGTCAAGCGGCTTAGATCAGCTGTCAAGCGGCTTAGAGAACAGCTGTCAAGCGGCTTAGAGAACAGCTGTTAAGCGGCTTAGGGGCTGGGGAAAAGGGGGGGGAGGGGAAAAAACCCCGCAGGAACTCGCAAGACATTTTCGTCTTGCGAAGCAAGCCCATAGCAAATTCGTTTTGTGAAGCACCTCCAAAACGGAAAACCCTTTCGTCTAGCGGGTTTTCCGTCTTGCGAGGCATTCGTCTTGCGGGGCACCACTGTAATAAATTATTATTATTATTATTAAAACAGAATAAGGCGGCCGGGCGGCTGACTCACCTTGCGTGAGCGCCATGGCGTTCATCTTCCGCAGGGCGGCGGGCGCAGAGAGGCTTCGCAGGAGCGTGAGCGAATATGCGGTCAGCACGGCCGTGTAGGGGTCTTCGGCCGAGAAGAAGTTGGATTCCAAAAAGTGCTTGGCCTTGGCCACCGCGCTCTTTTCTTCCTATGCCGGGAAGGAAGGTGAGAGCGGGGGAAGAAAACCCCAAATCTGGCGGACTCTCAGGTCCCCGTTCCTCTGAGGTTTTTCCCCGGCAGGGATTCTTTGAGCTGCTAAAATTGTCTTCCTCAAAAAACTTGTGGCTTATCCCCACAACAGCCGCTCACTTTGGGTTCCAGCAAAGCAAACAGGCCAATTTGTCAGCGGCTAAATCAGGCATAGGCAAACTTGGCCCTCCAGATGTTTTTAGGACTACAACTCCCATCATCCCTAGCTAACAGGACCGGGGACAGGGATGATGGGAGTTGTAGTCCCAAAACATCTGGAGGGCCGACTTTGCCTATGCCTGGCTTAAATGATCTCGAGCGTCGGAACAGTTTGGCCAGAATAAGAAAAATTTGTCCCTGGCATGGCTATTTTCCATCTTCCTATTTCGACTCTCTGGCACCCTATCTGCATAACTGAGCAATTCCAAAATATAGACACACCTGGACTCAAAAACTTCACTCTTGTGGTTTATGCCCACGACATCTGCTCACTTTGGGTTTTAGTAAAGCAGTCAAATTTGTCAGCGCCTAAATGATATCGAGTGTCGGAACAACTTGGCCACAATAAGGAGATTGCCCATAGTGTGACTATTTTCCACCTTCCCATTTCAACTCTCTGGCACCCTCTCTGCATAACCGAGCAATTCCAAAATACAGAAGCGCTTTGACTCTTGCGAGATTGAATGTCTTGCCCTCGGCTGGACTTAGGGGACGATGCCAACAGATTCCACACGAAAAACGTCCCTGCGGAGATGGCAGTCCCGAATCGGTGGCGCATGCCCTTCTGGCTTGCCCTCTTGATAAAGACTTGAGGAATGAGATTATCACCCCTCTTTTATCGCCCATTCTGGGTCGCCCAGCCACTGCCCCAGTGTCCTTTCTCTTGGCAGATCAAGATGAGCAGGTGTTTTCAAAGTCTGGGGGTCTTTTTTTGCACCACCCGCCGCACCCTGGCTTCTAAGCGCCCCCCCAAAAGGGAATCCCGGCCCTCTCCAAGTTTTAGCATTGAGTTTTACCTCGGAGGCGACTCCTGTTTCCAGCAGGGCAGCGACCACGTATGCCGTCAGTGATATTTTCCCATGGATTCCTCCCTGGAATTCGAAAAACACACAAAAAAACCCCCAGATTGGCAGACATTGCGATATATCAGTATACCAATATATCGCGACATACCAAGAGGTTGACCGTGATACCATATTTTTATGTGTACAACACGCCCCTTGTATAAGACACCCCCTATTTTGGGGGACTTGAAATTAAGAAAAGGGAGGGATTCCCCATGACCCCCAATTTTTAACATGAATTTTGTATTTTTTTTAAAATACTAGTCTTATACACGAAAAAGGACGGTATATTGATATATCGTGATATACCAGTGTGCTGCAGTGTTTAGCTGGCGACATATCGCAATGCCAAAAACCAGGTTATCGGCCAGCCCTAATAATAATAATAATAATAATTTATTATTTATACCCCGCCCATCTGGCTGAGTTTCCCCAGCCACTCTGGGTGGATCCCAATCAAGTATTAAAAACAATACAGCGTTTTTAGCGTTTTCCCCGGCCTCCCGCCCCTTTTCCGATACCTGGATGTCCTTGTTCAAAATCCGCCCTCTTGCCGGGAACGATCCGTCCTCTTTCTGGTGCCGGATGAGCCAGTCCTTGGCGGCCGAGAGCTCCTTGGGGTCGATGAAGATGAAGCCACGCGACTGGGCAAAGGACTTCAGGACGAAGGCGGTGAGCCTGGCGAGAGAGAGAGGAGGGCGGTTGGCGTCTGGGCACCCGGAAAGCCCCCCAGGGGCAGCCGGTGCCAGCGGGCAGCCGGTCCCCCTTCCCCGCAAAGGACCCCGCTTGCCCCCTTACCACATGCTCCCCGATGAATCCCTCTCGCCAAAGGCGCTGTAGGAGCCATCTTGCCTCTTGTAGGTCAGCTGGCGCTGGTACCCTGCGGAGAGAGTGTGGCACAGGATCCATGAGAGGCAGTAAAGTAGAGCAAAACTTCTGCAAATGTCCGCCTCGTCTGGCGTCCATTCTGGCGAATGTCTGCAGCAGTGGCATAGCGTGGGTTGTTAGCACCCGGGGCAAGGCAAGTAATTTGCGCCCCCTAACCCGTGGATTTGCGCCCCCTAACCCTAACCCCCAGATGTTGCGCCCGGTGCGGCCGGCGCGCCCCCTGCACCCCCCATGCTATGCCACTGGTCTGCAGCAAACCTGAAAGTACTGGAACGGGTTATTTCCGGGTTTGCCGGTCCCGCATGTGCAAAAGCGCTAAATCACCATCACCAAACCTTTTATTGGCATCACGTCCAAACATCCAAAACAAATCAATACAGAATTACCACTTCCCCAGTGGCTCAAAACAAAGGAGGCAGAGCAGTCTATTGTCACATCTCTTGGTCTCCAGGGAGATCAGACATCTGCAGTGTATTTCGACGACAGAAAACCAAGTAGAGATATTTAGCCACTCACTTGGTGAGCTCCTGATCATTCCCCAGGAATAGAAAATGTATGAGCTCCGACTCTGGTTTCCATTTGGGGATGCAGAGTTGATCTAGAGATTGCTGACCGAGATCAGCATATAGTTTACAACTGAGAACCAGATGTGTGAGGGTTTGTGTAAGGGACGCTCTGCCCTGCGTCCTTTTTGGCTAGAGGTCAGGGCTCTGTAACAGATCCTGGCTGCAAAACAAGATACGACTGTGCAACATTCCTTGCGATTCTAGAGAAGACATGCGAGGGAATGTTTGGTCCAGCCGGTCGAAACTTCCTGTTCTTCCTGGCTGGAGCATCCTTCCTTTTGCATGTGACAGAAGGCGGGCGTGATTTGGAAAGGTATGATTTTAATAGGCAATTTCCCTTTAAAAAATAACGTACATCTCTAACAGTCGGTTTTATGTACGCTTGAGGGGTTTTTTGTTTTGTTTTTAGGTCCGCTTGCTTTTGTCTTCCGACTTCAGCATTTAGAAGAAGTTGAGAGAAGACTGGGAAATGTTTATTGAATACATGGGGGGAAATAGTGTACCCTTGAAAACGCTGGCAGCATTCAGATAAATTTACCAGCGTAAATAAGCCACGGTGGTTGTAACAACGGAATAACCGAACGGCGCAGTTTATGCAAAATATGCAGGGATTTATGATATGCAAAACGAACCGTGGAAAGAGAAGAAAGGGAGTCATGGATGTCTCCGGGATTTAAAAAGGAGCGTTTTAAATGGTAAAGAGGAGAATTTAATAAAAAAAGAGAGAAAAATAAATAAAGCTGCCCCATGGAGCTCTAACCTTGCACCAGGTAATCTGTAGCCTCCCTTTCCACCTCAGGGCTGAGCTGCCGTGTTTTCTGCAGGTATTTGAGTACGAAGATATTGGGTGCAAAATGGATCATATTCTGCTCCCCGCAGCCGAAAGGTAGCTGCAAGAGGTTGTCCAGGTTGTTGAGAGTCGGGCCCATCACGTCCCCTGCGGGCAAGCGAGACGACAGAAATTTATGCCATTTATTTTGCATTTCCCCAACGTTACATACAGTGGTACCTTGGTTCCCAGACGCCTTGGCTCCCAAACAAATCGGCTCCCGAACGATCGAAACTCAGAAGTGGCTGTTCTGGTTCTTGAACGTTTTTCGGAAGCCGGACGTCCACTGTGGCTGTCGGCTATTGTTTCCGGGGCGCCTGCGCCAATCAGAAGCCGCGCCTTGGTTTCTGGACATTTCGGAAGTCAAATGGACTTCTGGAACGGTTTGGCGCTTTTGTTTTCGCTCTTTATTTTGTGTTTTTGTTTTTGAGGCTTTTTCGGTTCATTTGTTTTTGTGACTGTGTGGAAACCCAGTTCGGCTACTGATGGATTGTGTGACTGCGGAAATGGATAAAATCCCAAACAATGACTATCATCAGTGCAGGTGAAGACGAAAAAATTAATTGTAATGTTTATCATCTACAATAAGGTAAAGGTACCCTTGCCCGTACGGGCCAGTCTTGCCAGACTCTAGGGTTGTGCGCTCATCTCACTCTATCGGCCGGGAGCCAGCGCTGTCCGCAGACACTTCCGGGTCACGTGGCCAGCGTGACAAGCTGCACCTGGCGAGCCAGCGCAGCACACAGAACGCCGTTTACCTTCCTGCTATAAAGCGGTACCTATGTATCTACTTGCACTTAGGGGTGCTTTCGAACTGCTAGGTTGGCAGGCGCTGGGACCGAATGATGGGAGCTCACCCCGTCGCGGGGATTCAAACCGCCGACCATGCAATCGGCAAGTCCTAGGCGCTGAGGTTTTACCCACTGCGCCACCCGTGTCCCATCATCTACAATACTGCCTTCTTTATTTTCTAGTACAGTACATTGATTCTTGCTTTCGTTTTATGGATTGATGGTCTCGTCAGATAGGAAGATTCACACTAAATGGCTGTTTTAGGGGTTGTTTTTAAAAGTCCGGAACGGATTAATCTGTTTTGCATAACTTTCTATGGGAAAGCAATGTGCCTTGGATTGGGAACACTTTGGTTTTGGAACGGATGAAGTTTGAGAACCAAGGGACCACTGTATGTTCCATTTTTGTGTTATTGCTATGGCTGCTGGCCGGTGCGAATGAAGTTTCCGTGCGTTTTTGTATGCAAAACCTATTACCGTATTTTTTGCTGTAAAAGACTCACTTTTCTCCTCCTAAAAAGTAAGGGGAAATGTGTGTGCGTCTTATGGAGCGAATGCAGGCTGCGCAGCTATCCCAGAAGCCAGAACAGCAAGAGGGATTCCTGCTTTCGCTGCGCAGCGATCCCTCTTGCTCTTCTGGCTTCTGAGATTCAGAATATTTTTGTTCTTGTTTTCCTCCTCCAAAAACTAGGTGCGTCTTGTGGTCTTATAGAGCGAAAAATACGGTGCTTTCCCCGACTAGTTTAGCAAGCGAACATGCAGGAATTCGGCATCCTCCCAGCTCATTCCCCAGTACTCATCCAGTACCGATGACGGAGGCGGTAGCCCGTTCCGACCCGGGGATGACGTTGTGAGGGACGCCGAGCGTGAAAGCCTCGTTGTGGTTCTCGTCCGCCTCCTTCTTCCTCCAAATTTTGAACTCGCCGACCGAGCCCCAGCCGGTGGAGAACCCCACGTACTTCACGTCCAGCGGCCGGGGGGGCGCCCAGCTCACGATGACCGACTCGTTGAGGGCGGAGGGGCCGTGGCCCACCTGTGGGGATGGGGGGAGACACACCGGCCATCAGGAACCCCCCCTTTGCTTCCGGGGTCCCATCGAGGGGCTCACATTAGGGGACAAATCCCAACCGTTTCATTAAGTGTGCAACGTGATTAATGAGAGGCAGCCAAGTACCGCCGTATTTTTCAAATTATTTTTTAATTATTATTTTCAAATATAAATTTAAAGCTAGATGGAGTTGGCGGGAAGTCAACGGAACTAGAAGGTGATAAGGTGTAATAGATATGGACAATTTTTCGATGTTTGTTTGTAATGGATGATTTTGTGTTATGTTTTTTCTTTCCCTTTAAAGTTAAATAAAGTAATCTAAAAGCACAATAAATAAATAATGAAATAAAATAAATAAAATAAATCTCAGCTGAATGCTCAACCCACCCCCCCCGGTAAGAAAATTTCCGTGGAGTCAGGGATGCTCTCTGGGCTTCTAGAAACCCCCTCCCAACCTCGCCCCCCCCCTCCGAAGATGCCCAAATTTCCCACCTGGACAACGCCGTTGGCCCAGCTGACCCAAAAGCTCCGGAATTCGTCCCAGGAGAGGATGGCGGGCGTCTCTGCGCTGGCCACGGGCTCCCCCATCTTGCTGGTCGAGATCCAGGTCTTGGTGTTCTGGCGGCCCCCGATCACGATCTCCGTCATCTCCGCCATGTCGTGGGGTCCGGCCGACAGGGCCAGGTGGGCGCTGTGGTGGGCTTTGATGGACACCTCGAAATGCCCCATCCAGGCCGGCTTCCTCACGTACTGGTACTCGTATTTGTTGGGGGTGAAAATGTGGATTTTCTCTAAAGTAAAGGTAAAGGGACCCCTGACCATTAGGTCCAGTTGTGACCGACTCTGGGGTTGCGGCGCTCATCTCGCTTTACTGGTTGAGGGAGCCGGCGTACAGCTTCCGGGTCGTGTGGCCAGCAGGACTAAGCCGCTTCTGGCGAACCAGAGCAGCGCAACGAAACGCCGTTTACCTTCCCGCCGGAGTGGTGCCTATTGATCTACTTGCACTTTGACGTGCTTTCAAACTGCTAGGTTGGCAGGAGCAGGGACCAAGCAACAGGAGCTCACCCTGTCATTGCGGGGATTCGAACCGCCGACCTTCTGATCGGCAAGTCCTAGGCTCTGTGGTTTAACCCACAGCGCCACCTGTGTCCCTGGATTTTCTCTAGCCGGGGACTAAAACGGGGAGCAGGGTTATTTTCCCCATGAGGGTCTTTCTCCGTACAAACGCAGCACATGTACCCGTTCCGCAACGGACCCCTTTGTGCTCCAGGCGGCATCACAATTCGAACACAAGACCCAAGAATGCCAGAGTTTTTTGGGGGAGGAAGGTTGCTTACTGAATCAAGTCACCTGGCCAGGCATGGGAGAGACGGGACAGAATAGTTGGCGTGTTCGAAATGACCGCTGTCCGTACCCAGAAGGGGAAAACACTTCCGGCTACGACAGAGAAATATTCTACACCTCAAACTTACCGTTAGGGCAGAAAAAGACGCTGTAGGTGTATTCCCTGGTGAGGCCCTCTGCCTGGGAAAATAAAAGGAAAAGGTGGATAAATCAAATACCTTTATTGGCATCGCAGTATAAAACATTTCCGGGATAATTAAAAGGGTCAACGAGTGAAGCTGCCGAGGATCCGAAAGACGAATTTCCTTCGCTTCTGAGAGTGTGCTGAGATTGACGTTTCCCCAGTCCACTTTTGTGCGCACACATTTGGAGACAAAGTTCTTGCCTGCGTACCTTGATTTTTAAAAAAACTGTGCTGGTCAAAAATAGCTAAATTAGGTGCCATTCCTGATATCATCTTGGGGTTAAGAGGCAGACGGCGTGTGCAGGTTTGGCACAGGCTTGCAGAACACTGAAACGTGTTTCTCTTGCAAATATTAAGCCGCCTGTGGGGTATATGGGGTGTTCTTTGGGGGGACACAGTGTGCTCTTTCTGGGGCTGTTTGCCCACTTTTGGCCCCCTCCAAAGTGAAGTTACAGGCAACCAGGCAGAGGGCCTTCTCGGTGGTGGCGCCCGCCCTGTGGAACACCCTCCCATCAGATGTCAAAGAAATAAACAACTATCTGATGTTTAGAAGACACCTGAAGGCAGCCCTGTTTAGGGAAGCTCTTAATGACTGATGCTTTAATGTATTTTTAATCTCTTGTTGGAAGCCGCCCAATTATTATTATTATTATTATTATTATTATTATTATTATTATTACCACCAAAGCAGTTATTGTCCCTTGCCAGTTTAAGAGTGTTTAATGATCACAGCAAAAGAACAACGCAGAGATTCAAATCAAATCAAATCCCTTTATGGGCATCACAGTATAAAACATTTAAAACCACCGGGATAATGAAAAGGACCAGAGTGAAGCTGTCAAAGGTCATAAATTGTGTGCATTTGGATATTCTGCTTTGCCCTGCTTGTTCCCCAACAAGGATGGTTCGTTGGGAATCCTTTCGGGTAAAATTGTGGCTAAAAAGGAAGCTACCAAAGCAGTGATATCTTTGTCCCGGTCTGCCAGGAGAGACCTCTTTTGGGTTCTTCTCGGAGTTATGGGCCGGAGGTCCGACATTTTGCTCAGCATCAGTTGGCAAGGTTTGCTGCGCAAAGGCCAGTCTAAGAGAACGTGGTGCATTGAATCGGGTCTTGCCCCTAATTCATTCTGCACTCGGGGGGGAAATTAAGCGATTGAGGGGCCAACCCTGGGCAGGCCCTGCTGCTAGGATCTGCTCACCTCGATTAAGATGCTCCTCCGGACGTAGTCGGTCCCGATCGGCGTCCTCTTGTCAGCATAGATGTCCTCAGGGAGCCTCCCGTTCTTGGCGAACGGAGAGATGTCCTGGCAGCAGCTCCCGGCGTAAGCAAAGGCTTTGGCTAAAAGACAAAGTGGAAATCCCAATTAGGCTTTGTACCAACACCTGACCAATGAGGAATTTGTCAGCAAATGGCAGAAACCCATGGCTAAAAAAGCCACCTCTATTGGACTGTCTCCCCCCCCCAACTGTATTACCTGGGTTATGAAGGTGCCCTAAAGACATTAAAGCAAAGATTATGGGATAGTGCACTCTGGTTCTAAATGCAGCATAAGGGGTCTCTGTAGTATAGTGTATTTTAAAATGGGGTTTTAGAGTTTTTTAGGGGTTTTTGAATGTTTTATGTAGTTTTTATGTAGTTTTATGTAGTTTTGTGGTAGTTCTATGTAGTTTTTATGTAGTTTTATGTAGTTTTTCAATTTCATTGTTCCGCAAGGGACAATGACAATAAAGATATCATATATCGTATACAGTGACTTGCGATCTCGATCACACGCAGTCTGTAGTCCGCTGGCAGTACGGAGGAGGAGAAGCCAAACGAGGTCTCTCCTGGCAGACCGGGACAAAGATATCACTGCTTTGGTGGCTTCCTTTTTAGCCACAGTTTTACCCGAAAGGATTCCCAACGAGCCATCTCTGTTTTGCCTTTAGCTTGGATGTTTCCGTTTGGACAAAACAAAGGCATTGGACGATAACCTTTCTGTTTTCCTTTATAAACCCTCATATATATCCCGATATACAGTGGTACCTCGGGTTACATACGCTTCAGGTTACATACGCTTCAGGTTACACACTCCACTAAGCCAGAAATAGTGCTTCAGGTTAAGAACTTTGCTTCAGGATGAGAACAGAAATCGTGCTCCGGCAGCGCAGTGGCAGCAGCAGGAGGCCCCATTAGCTAAAGTGGTGCTTCAGGTTAAGACCAGTTTCAGGTTAAGAACGGACCTCTGGAACGAATTAAGTACGTAACCAGAGGTACCACTGTATCCCGAAATATTATTTGAACGGCACCTGTGATGTTGCTCTGTCCCAGTTCAGCGAAGGCCAGGACGATGGACGTCGGCTTGGCTTTCCCGGGGGCGACGCACTTCTTCCGGGTCAAGAGATGCTTCCCAGGGTGACCGACAAACTTGATCCCTTTGGGCACCGAGATCTTGACGTGGACCTGCGCAGAAATGAGGGCAGCGGGGATCTGTCGGCTCGGGTGCTGCTTCTGCGCTTCGGGAATCGCAGAAGGACCCCCAAAGGACATCTAGACCAGCCCGCCCCCGGCAAGGCAGGAAAGTCCGCCGGGCTCTTCCCCCGAGTAGCTTTGCGCACAAGGCGTTAAAATCCCCCAAACCTCGCCCTGTTCAAAGGTTTCCGGGTGGTATTCCTCGCAAGCAAATTCAGAAGGGCACGATCTCTTCCAGGTGTATTTTTTTTTGGGGGGGGGAAATATGAATGGATTCCTATGCCCCACAAATAACCCAGAGATGCATTTTAAATAAAAGGACATGTAAAAAAGACTCTGATTCCCGGACTATTTGCAGGCCAGATTGAGAAGGCGATTGGGCCGGATTTGGCCCCTAGTTTGCGTGCCCACGATTTGGACAGAACTGGGCCAAAACTCTAACCATTAGGCCACACTACCCTCCCTGCTTCCTTGCCGTTCCCAGGCTGGGAAGGACGCCGGGGTTTCTCACCTCCGCACACACGGGCAGGTAGTTGTGGACGGTTAGGGGGACCTTGGTCTGCTCCCCACGGATGACGCTGTAGGGCAGGGAGAAGTCCACGAAGAAGGGCTTGAAGGTCCTCAGCTGGGCTTGGGGGGCCAGGCCAAGACCCTTCTCCTCCGAGATGCCCACGGCCTCCGCCAGCCACGTGGTGATGGAGCCAGGCACCTCCACCCGCAGCTGGGCTTCCCCGGAAACATCACTGCGTCGAGAGGGAGAGGGTGAAGAGGGCCGGGGGGGGCGAGGAAGGAGTCGTGGGAACAATGATAAAAATAATAATTTTATTTTAGGCAGAATTGGACAAATTAACTGGGTAGATTAGCTACCAACGAGAGCGTAAGTTCATCGAGGACTGGGGGAAATTTGTAGAGTATCTGAAAAATATATGTGATAGGAGGGTGTTCCACAGGGCAGGGGCCACCACCAAGAAGGCCCTCTGCCTGCTTCCCTGTAACCTCACTTCTTGCAGGGCGGGAACCGCCAAAAGACCCTCAGGAGATGGAGCCCGCTGTCTGCCAGCGTGGTGCCCAACCCTGGAAACATACCTGACGTTGAAGCAGCGCCACAGCCACGTCTCGGGGAAGAAGGTCCTTTTCTTCTTATCTGCTCTGTGAGTGGAAAGAGAGACAGGAGGGTTGAAGGTTCGGGAGGACAGACTGGGGGCGAAACGCACCGTGAGTTTGAAGGACTTTTGCGGGGTCAAATGGGCACAGCTAACCCGCCACCCTTCCATCTCCACGATTCTGGGAGTTCAAACCAGCAGCTCTCAGCCAGCTCCCCAAACCATCACCGGCTGGACTTTACCATCTAAAGCAACGAGGAGAGAAATTAGAAGAAAAGGAGGAGCGAAAAACTGCTCCAGCTAAGGAGAAGACACTAAGGCAAACAAGAGGGAAAGGAAGCAGCTGATTGGCAAGCGATCGGGAGGGAGATAAGGGAGGCTAGAGATAAAGGAGGCTGCCTGGGAGCGAGGAGGTAAAAGCCCCTGGATCCTCAGGATTTTTGCACTGGGTCACCCCAAATTCACCATCAGATCACAAAGCATGTCCATGGCTATAGCCTGCACCCCAAAAAACCATGCATGTGAGGCCGCAATGGCGCAGAAACGTGGTTACAAAGCACGGATCTATATGGATCCTCAGGATTTTTGCATTGGGCTACCCCAAACTCACACATCTGTGGCCACAGCATGAACCACAAAAATCCTACATCCACCGTTTCGTTCCGAATGTATTTTTTTCTTGTTTTCCTCCTCTGAAAACTAGGTGCGTCTTATGGTCAAGGTGCGTCGTATGGAGCGAAAAATACAGGTACGTTTGGACATTTGCTCCAAGCCCACAGTTCCGCTTACCTGGGTGCCACCCGGGAGGGGGCCGAGGCGACCAGGGTCCCCGTGTGGGGCTGGAAAGCCGGGACGGCCTCGTCCGTGTACATTCCTCCGTGCTGCCGGTGGTGGAGGCTGACCACGTCCGTCATGACCACCAGGCCTGTTTCCTGGGCGGCGGCGAACCGCAAACGACACAAGAGAGAGAGAGAAAGAGAGAGAGAAGGTCCATGCTCCTTCTTAAAGGTAAAGGGACCCCTGACCATTAGGTCCAGTCGCAGACGACTCTGGGGTTGCGGCACTCATCTCGCTTTATTGGACGAGGGAGCCGGCATACAGCTTCCGGGTCATGTGGCCAGCAGGACTAAGCCACTTCTGGCGAACCAGAGCAGCGCACCGAAATGCCATTTACCTTCCCGCCAGAGCGGTACCTATTTATCTACTTGCACTTTGTGCTTTCGAACTGCTAGGTTGGCAGGAGCAGGGACCGAGCAAAATCCATGCTAAATTTTAGGGGTCGCTTTTAAAAATCTGGAATGGATTCATCCATTTTGCATGACTTTCTATGGGAAAGCAGCGCGCCTTGCTTTTGGAACGCTTTGGTTTTGGAACGGAATTTCCAGAACGGATTAGGTCTGAGAACCAAGGGACCACTGTATGTTCCATTTCTGTTTTATTGCTATGGCTGCCGGCCGGCGCGAATGAAGTTTCTGTGCGTTTTTGTACGCAAACCTATGACTTTCCCCGATTAGTTTAGCAAGCCAACATGCAGGAAGATCACCCCTCACCGTGAACGCAAAGCGGGCATCCTTGGTGATGTCCCAGTGCCAGGGAAAGATGGAGGAACGGCGCCGGCGGGAAGACATCCCTGCCCACCAGAAATGCCCGTCTTCCTTGGCAGCGCCAAAGGCGTCCGAAACGTCATAGTCCGCCATCTCCTGGAAGATCTGCGGCAGGAGACAGAACGGCCGTTGAGGGTTGAAGTTGGGGCCTTCTGTACACCCAGCAAGGGAGACAGCCCTTCTCGGTGCCAACTCTTAAAGTGTTACCTGACGTCTGTTTGGACACATGGAGGACCAGGACTCACCTGGTCCGTGGTCAGCTGGAAGCCCGGCTTGAGGAGGTGGACGCTCTTGTCCACCGCGGCCAGGCAGACGCAGCTCCCCTTGGCTGCGGACACCTTGAGGGTCAGCGTGTCTCCCGGCTGGGTCTCGTTGGTGGAAAAGGCCACGGAAACCTGGAGATGATGGAGAAGGTGATGATGGAGAAGGTGATGGAGGAGGAACAGAAGGAGGAGGAGATGTTGAAGGAAAGGAGAAGAAGGAAAAGAAGAAAGATAAAGCTCATGAAGGAGAAGATGAAGGAGCAAGAGAAGGAGATGATGAAAGAGAAGGAGGAGATGATGAAGCAGAAAGAGAAGGGGAAGAAAAGGATGGAGGAGAAAGAAGGAGAAGATGGTAGAGAGCGAGAAGATGACAAAGGAGGTAATGAAGAAGAAGAGGGAGAAGAAAGAGGACGAGATGAAGGAGAAACAGGAGGAGGAGGAGATGTTGAAGGAAAGGAGAAGAAGGAGAAAGAGAAGGAGGAGGAGAAGCTCGTGAAGGAGATGATAAAGAAGGAAAAGAAAGAGAAGAGGAGGAGATGAAGGAGAAGGAGAAGATGAGGAAAGAGAAGAAGAAGAAGAAAAGGATGATGGAGGAGATGATGGAGGAGGAGATGGAGGAGGAACAGGAGGAGGACACAGTGAGAAGGAGAAGGAGAAAAGGATGAAGGAGAAAGAGGAGGTGGAGATGCAGCCCCATTAGCCCCAGAGTTCCCCACCCCACGGCCGCTACCTGGTTCTCGAAGGAGGGCTTGACAGCAAACTGCAGGCTGTCGGTGACCCCTTCCCCATCTTCCCGGACGTAGTAGGCGAGGAGGCGTCCGAGGGGGGCCATCTTGGGGGTCACGGAGAAGCGGACCGAGGTGACGCAGGTGTTCATCTCAGGCGCAGGAGGGGCCGTCGGGCCTAAGGGGAGGGGGTGGAAAGGCAGCAATCTTGTATCTGGACGATGCCGTCAAATTAAATGTGTTGATTTGCAAGGCCCTGGACGAACCGGGTCCCTTAGACCCCTAAGACCTTTGGGGCAGCCGCTATGAGGCAGAATAATTCAGATTGAAATGCACCATCCGCTTGCAGAACCACAGACTTGGAAGGGAGCCCCCGAGGGCCATCTAGACCAGCCCCCCAATGCTACGCTTTCCCCCAGCTCCCTGGGCACCCAGGAGATGGGCCCCCGGCTGAGAGACCCCCCCCCCAGGGATGTCTCTTTCCCACAGAGCCCCTCCAATGCCCCCTAGACACCTCTGAGCCAGGCACAACCGGGCGCTTGCCGTTCACACCAATATGGGTCTTTTTGCTTGCAAAACTTAATAAAAATTATTTTGAAAAAGAGAGAGAGGGGGGCATGGCCGGAAACTGCCCCCTGCCCGACACCGAACTGCAAATCAGGGCTGTCTTAAGGATACATGGCGTCAGGGTGCAAAGATCCACCCGGTGCCCCCAGTTTGCCCAGTCCCAGGCGGCAGGAGGGTGGAGTCGGCCGGCCGCCTCAGTGTCTCGGTCGCCCCCGAACTTGTGCCTCAACTCTCGGGCCCCGGACTCTTGGCCTGGCGCCCCTGAGAGCCCAGCGCCCAGGTACCCCGCACTCCTTGCGCCTATGGGTAAGGCAGCCCTGCCGCAAAGCCATGCCTGGGACGTGGGTGACGCCTCCGCTCCCCTGAACATCCCTCTTGCTCCTTTGTCGAGTGACGTCCGAGGGCTGCACCCCTGAGAGGACGATGTTCCCCCGCGAAACCACCTCGTAGTAGAGGGTGAAATTGCAGGGGCAGGTGGACTTCAACACGACGGACGCCTCCTCGCCCACCTGGGGAGAGAGAAGGGATTTGAGGGATATCGGGCACAGAGATCCCCAAAGACGCCCCCAAAAAAACCCTTTATGTACGCCGCTCGACAGCGGCTCAGATGAGAAAAAGAAAACAGTTCCTACCCAGGGATCGTGCTTAAATCGTGACTGTGGGAGGCAGTTCAGGGAGGCAGGAGAGGATAGGTAAAGGTAAAGGTACCCCTGCCCGTACGGACCAGTCTTGACAGACTCTAGGGTTGTGCGCCCATCTCACTCAAAGAGGCCAGGGGCCAGCGCTGTCCGGAGACACTTCCGGGTCACATGGCCAGCGTGACATCACTGCTCTGGCGAGCCAGAGCCGCACACGGAAATGCCGTTTACCTTCCCGCTAGTAAGCGGTCCCTATTTATCTACTTGCACCCAGGGGTGCTTTCGAAGTGCTAGGTTGGCAGGCGCTGGGACCGAGCAGCGGGAGCGCACCCCGCCGCTGGGATTCGAACCGCCGACCTTGCGATCGGCAAGCCCTAGGCGCTGAGGCTTTTACCCACAGCGCCACCCGCGTCCCTATAATTCTTCAATTATATCCTATCCTGACTTGTGTTAACAAGTTCTACAATTGAGGACAGTAATATTCCCCTTTTTAAATGTACACAGCGGATAACGTCTTTGCCAGGCTTGTTTAAGCCTCTGAAATAAGTTTCCTGGTAATTCCCCTTTAATGTAATGGTACCCCTGACCATTAGGTCCAGTCGCGGACGACTCTGGGGTTGCGGCGCTCATCTCGCTTTACTGGCCGAGGGAGCCGGCGTACAGCTTCCGGGTCATGTGGCCAGCAGGACTAAGCCGCTTCTGGTGAACCAGAGCAGCGCACGGAAACGCCGTTTTCCTTCCCGCCGGAGTGGTACCTATTGATCTACTAGCACCTTGAAGTGCTTTCGAATTGCTAGGTTGGCAGGAGCAGGGACAGAGCAACGGGAAAACTGCCAACCTTCTGATCGGCAAGTCCTAGGCTCTGTGGTTTAACCCACACCAGGAGATGAGTCACTCCGAGGGGAGGAGGGCCATTGAGGGGGGTCCCAAACCAATCAACCCCCAGTCCCCCAACTTGGCAACGGGGGAGAGGCTCACCTGGAAAGGCCGGTCCGGCATCTGCAGTTGGATGTAGCACTTGCTGGGAGAATACCAGCCGCTGATGGAGAGGAAACTGGGGAGATACTGGTCCCCGGCAGACGCCCCTCCCAGGGCCGTGACTTTGGTCTGGGGGGGGGAGAGGGAGGCAGGGAGGTCATGCTGTGATCCGTTCCCACCCCCTCGCCTCTTAGAACCAGAGAAGGCACCCCCTCCCCGAGACAAATATACCATATTTTTCCGTCTATATTTTTCGAGCCCCAAATTAAGAAATAAATAATGGCAACATTCCGTGTATAAAAAGACCCCCAATTTTAAACTAAAAAATATGGGGGGGGGGGAATATAGCCTTATACAAGACTAGATTTGGCGTTTTCATCCCCCAAAAGTTTTTGATTTGTGTTTCTACTGAAATGAGGCTGTATTTTAATGCTGTATTTTGATCTTGTTTTTCAGTTGTCTTTTAATCCATCGTTTTTATACCTGAGCCCAGTCTTGGCTGGGGAAGGCGGGGTATAAATAACATTTATTATTATTATTATTAGGAAAAATACAGTATTTTTTTTTTAAAGGAGGGATTCCCCTCCCCAGGGATCATCCAGCCCCCTGCCCCAGAGATATGAGACACCCGCTCTGCCTTTCCACCGGCCCCCCAGTGGGGGTCTCCCAAGCCCCCCAGCCCCGTCCGGGGCTCTCACCCACCTCCAGCCAGACGTACTGGGCAGCCGAGGGGATGGAGGGGATTTCGAACTCCACCGATCCGCCGCGCGACACCAACTCGCTGGTGTAGATGTTGTCCTTGGGGGTGAGCTCAGCCTTGACCCGGACCCTCACGCCGTCCGCCGGGCTCCCGTCAGGGTACGTGACTTCCACCTGGGGGGCGGAGAGAAGGAGAGGCGGGGGGAGACGGATCCAGCAACTACGGCGCGTGGGGAGAGGCCTGGGGAGGGATGCCGCCACCCCCAAAGTGGAATTTTTTTAAAAAAATTTAAATTACTGCAAAACAGGAAACTAAGAACATGCAGGTTGTTTAGCTAAGCAGCTGATCGGAGAGGAGGCGTGGGGTTTTAGGAATACAGTGGGACCTTGGTTCTCAAATGCCTTGGCTGCCAAATGCCAAAAACCCAAAATTAATGTTCCGGTTTTTGAACAATTTTCAGAAGCAGGACGTCCGACGCAGCTGTTGTTTCCGGGGCGCCTGCGCCAATCAGAAGCCGCACCTATGTTTCCGAACATTTCAGAAGTCAAACGGACTCCTGGAACGGATTGCTTTTGCTCTTTATTTTGCGTTTTGGAGGCTTTTTTGGTTCATTTGTTTTTGTGACTGTGCGGAACCCAGTTTGGCTACTGATTGATTGATTGTGTGGCTGCAGAAATGGATAAAAGTGTTGGCTTTTTTGCAGTATAATAACGCTGCAGAGGGAGCGTTACTGGCCAAGGGAGCCGGCGTACAGCTTCCGGGTCACGTGGCCAGCAGGACTAAGCCGCTTCTGGCGAACAAGAGCAGCGCACAGAAACGCCGTTTACCTTCCCGCCGGAGCGGTACCTATTTATCTACTTGCACTTTGACGTCCTTTTGAACTGCTAGGTTGGAAGGAGCAGGGACTGAGCAACGGGAGCTCAGCCCGTCATTGCGGGGATTCGAACCGCCGACCTTCTGATCGGCAAGCCCTAGGCTCTGTGGGTTAACCCACAGCGCCACCCACGTCCTGTTTTCTGGATGTCCTAGGACCGCTCTATTCCGGGAAAGACTCTCAGCGCTCACCTTCGCCCTGTACGGCAGGCCTGGCTTGAAGTGTTTCGGGGTCCCCCGGCTGTACTTGATGTCAACCAGCTGCTTCTGGACAGGGGTGGAGTCGTCGAAGGTGACCTGGCGGCTGCCGTCGGCCCCCGTGACGGTTGCCCAGATGCTCACGGTGCCGCGAAAGTGCTCAGGGACGTCAGCCGGCATCATGTCACTCACGCACACGTCGAAATCTGCAGAGCCGTCGATCTGAGGGAGGGAGGGAGCGCGGGGTCAGGGTCGCCCGCACTGGCTGGCAGGAACACCTTCCTGGGGTCCACAGGGGGCATTCCCTAGCCCTCGCCCCGGGGAGGCTGCCGGAAGTCAAAGTTGGCACCGTCGTGAGATCCCAGAAGGGAATTTGGGGGGTCCGCCTGGCGCTAATGGGAAACCCAGCCAGATGGGCGGGGTATAAATAAATTATTATTATTATTATTATTATTATTATTATTATTATTATTATTATTTATTATTACAGAAGGCTAGATCTCCCTTTGCCTTCGTTGTGACACATTTGAGATTTCCCTTTGTGTGCTGAAATCAAAAGCGCCGACACGGAGAGCTCCGGATCCCAGCAGGAGAACAAAGAGAAGAAAATGAAAAAAACAGTGGTGCCTCGGGTTACATACGCTTCAGGTTACAGACTCCGCTAACCCAGAAATCGTGCTTCAGGTTAAGAACTTTGCTTCAGGATGAGAGCAGAAATCGTGCTCCGGCGGCGCAGCGGAAGCAGCAGGAGGCCCCATTAGCTAAAGTGGTGCTCCAGGTTAAGAACAGTTTCAGGTTAAGAACGGAGCTCCGGAACGAATGAAGTACTTAACCCGAGGTACCACTGTAATCCGCACAGTATTATAATTATAATACTTGTAAAAAATGGCCGGAAAAGGTTCCAGCCGCCGTTCCTCAAGCCGCTGTCCATCACCCCCTTGACCGCTCACCTCCAAGGTTTTGAGGACCGGGTGGCCAGATTCATGCTTGTAGTAGCCGACTCCGTTGACCGTCATGTTGATGGTCAGCCGCCCGGCGACCGGCTTCCCAAAAGTGTACCTGGGGGAAAAGGAGCGGCTTCAGAGAGGGGGCCCCAATCCGGCCCTCGCCTCCGGACCCTCTGCCCCCCCGCGGCCGGCCGAGATCCCCGAATATACACACCCCCCGGACCCTGTCCTCACCTGGCGTGGACGGTCGCTTTCTCGCATGCGCCGAGGTCCCTGATGTAGCGTGGCGGGTCGATGCGCACCTCAAATTTGGGTAAAACTGGCGGGGGAGAGGAGGGAGGGGGAGAGGTTGACCGCTGCCAAGGGGGGGGGCGTCCCGAAAGGCCCTCTGCAAAGGGGGTCAGGCCCAAGGGGGGGGTCTCCCAGGCCGGCCTCTTGAGACCCCCTCCCCAATGGGACTGAAGCAGCCTTTTCCCTCGTTCAACTGTGTTCATCCGTGGGGATTGAATTCTGGTTTAGATTTTCCACTTTTAAAAACGGGAAAAGTGGCACAATACCAACCAAAACAGAGTGGCTTGCCAAATTATTGGAGTATTGCAATGGGAGAAGTCGGAAGGATCTCAAAAGAGACGATGGACAAGGACTGGAAGGTGTTTAAAGGATATTTGCAAAATCATATTGAGAAACCAGAACTCCTATTAGAATAGACAAGTTCCGCTATAATAATATTTTTTTATTTGTACCCCGCCCATCTGGCTGGGTTTCCCCAGCCACTCTGGGCGGCTTCCACAAAGATGAAAAATACACTAAAATGTCACATATTAAAAACTTCCCTGAACAGGGCTGCCTTCAGATGTCTTCTGAATGTCAGGTAGTTGTTTATCGCTTTGACATCTGATGGGAGGGCATTCCACAGGGCGGGCGCCACCACCGAGAAGGCCCTCTGCCTGGTTCCCTGTAACTTGGCCTCTCGCAGTGAGGGAACCGCCAGAAGGCCCTCGGAGCTGGACCTCAGAGTCCGGGCAGAACGATGGGGGTGGAGACACTCCTTCAGGTATACTGGACCGAGGCCGTTTAGGGCTTTCAAGGTCAGCACCAACACTTTGAATTGTGCTCGGAAACGTACTGGGAGCCAATGTAGGTCTTTCAAGACCGGTGTTATGTGGTCTCCACTCCCAGTCCCCAGTCTAGCTGCCGCATTCTGGATTAATTGCAGTTTCCGGGTCACCTTCAAAGGTAGCCCCACATAGAGCGCATGGCAGTAGTCCAAGTGGGAGATAACCAGAGCATGCACCACTCTGGCCAGACAGTCTGAGCGCAGGGAGGGTCTCATCCTGCGTACCAGATGGAGCCGCCCTGGACACAGATTTGACCTGCGCCTCCATGGACAGCTGTGAGTCCAAAATGACTCCCAGGCTGCGCACCTGGTCCTTCAGGACCAGGGAATCCTCTAAATGCTGAAATATCAAATAAAATGGATGACAATGGGTTAGATTGTCATTGTTTTATTTAATTGCATGATCTGCCATGATCCATTGACTGGACGGGGAACTGTTTGCATCTGATATTCTTGCTGTGAATGTTGTGCTGTGTCTTTAATTTCCCTTACGGTATATTAGTTTCACCTGTGGCTGAAATTATGTTCTTTACAATTTGTTACCAGCACCAGTGACCACAGTATCACAGGAACACTGAGTATATTTTCTACAGCGTTCGTATCTGCTTACATGTAAGTTTGGGTGCGTATTTTAGTTGTACGTATTGTATTGTGCATTTTATTTTATACAGACGCAGGTTCCATTGTGTGTATATTGTAAGTTCAGCTTGTTAAGAAATGGAGCTGCCATTTCGTATCAATTCTCATAAGCCTGGCTGATGAAGAATTGATCAAGATTGGCTGATGAAGACTGGTCATCCGGAAACTCTGTTCCGGCGATATTTGGTGACAGACAGGAGAATCTTTGGACGATTAAAATAATAATAATAAAAGCTGATCGATGCTTCGAAAGATTGGAGAATTAGTAAAAACGATATACCGTATTTTTCAGCCCATAGGGCGCACCTAGTTTTTTTTGGGGGGGGGGGAAATAAAGAAAAAAAAATTATTTTCCCCCCAGGTGCGGGGCTGGGGCGGGGGAAGCTTCCCAGCCCCCAGAACAGGCATCTCTCCGCAAAGTCGGGCCGGTCTCCCGAGGGTTGCGCAGAGCCAGTGGCGTAGCGTGGGTTGTCAGCACCCGGGGCAAAGCAAGTAATTTGCCCCCCCCCCCGCTGCACTGCCCCTCCCCCAGATAGTCCCTCGCTCTCTCTCCGCACCGCACCGCACGCCTGGCACCCTCCCCTCCACAGTGGGCGGCGACCCGGCGGCTCGGATCGGATTCACACAGCCAGCACTGCAGTGAGAGAGAATGAGTGAGCCAGGTAGGGGCAGAGAGCTGCAAGTGCGAGCGCGCCCCCCCCCCAGATGTTGCGCCCGGTGCAGCCGGCCCCCCCTGCACCCCCCACGCTACGCCACTGCGCAGAGCTTCCTGAAGCCTGGAGGGCGAGAGGGGTCTGTGCGCACCAACCCCTCTCGCTCTCCATGCTTCAGCGAAAGCCTGCATTCGCCCCATAGGACGCGCACACATTTCCCCTTCATTTTTGGAGGGGGAAAAGTGCGTCCTATAGGGCAAAAAATACAGTATATAAAATAAGGAAAGAAGGCTCTGCCCCCTCCCCCCCGCGATTCCACCAGCCGCTGTGCCAAAATCTCACCATACTTCTGGACTTCGAAAGTCTTGTTGTACACCTGGCCGTGCAATGCGGCAAAAACGCGCCACTCTCCGAAGACAGGTTGGTTAGACAGAGGGAAGGTGATGTTGAGGACACCTGCGGCCAGGGTAAGAAGCCGAGAATAAAAGATAAGTTATTAACAGATATTAAAGGCAGAGGAGGCTTCTCCTTGCCAGATTTGAAATTATATTATGAAGCCTCTTGTATTTGCTGGATCCGGGAATGGATACAATTTTAAAAATACAGATTTATTAGATTTGGAAAGTCGTGATTGGGTTGGTTGGCATGCTTAGTGCGGCAGGGAAAAGGGGATGGTCAGCAAGGTTTGGCCGAAAAGGCGCTGGGTCGCTTCCGGCAAAAGAGGGGGAGAAAAGAAGGTAGGCCCCTATTTCTTTCTCCTTTTCGGGGAGACGGGCACCCCACTGCCGCTCGCTCCAGACTCACCGCAACAAACTGGCTTTAGGTTGTTCCATTCGATCATCCGAGACCCACGAGGATCCTGGGGAGAGACAACTTCATTCAATTTCATTTTAGTCTTTAAGATATTATTATTATTATTATTATTATTATTAATACAGTATTTGACACTTTTGTTTTCGCTCTTTCTTTTGCAGGCTTTTTTGATTCATTAGTTTTTGTGACTGTGTGGAACCCAGTTCAGCGACTGATTGATTTGCGGAAATGGATAAAAGCCCCCCATCCAAACAATGACCGTCGTGTGTGCAGGTAAGGGGGAAATTAATTTTTATCTTTATCATCTACAATACCGTCTTGTTTATTTTATAGTACAGTGCATTGATGATTGCTTTCATTTTACGGATCCATGGTCTTCTTAGAGAGTAAAATTCATGTGAAATGGATGTTTTAGGGGCTGTTTTTAAAAGTCTGGGACGGATTAATCCGTTTTGCATTGCTTTCTATGGGAAAGCGCCCCTTGGATTGGGAACGCTTTGGTTTTGGAACGGACTTCTGGAACGGATTCAGTTTGAGAACCAAGCAGGTACTCACCACAATGTAGGCTTCAACCTGGAAGGGGGAAAAGAGGGACGAGTTACTGGCTTGGAATTCTGCACAAAACCTAACCCAAAGAAGCTTTTATTTAGTTCTTGGGTCAGCTAGTGTCAGAGCTGGCTCCTGGTCCCAGCTCACAGAGGACCAACGCTAGCCGGTAGTAATGTACAAAAGTCTTTATTGAAGTACAGTTTCCATTTTCACGCCACAGCGCCCCAGCTCTACGTCTAGGGTTTAGATCGGCGAAGCTCCATCTGAATCTCCACCCCCTGTACACCAGTTTAAGACTCTAACCTTACTCCACCTCTTCCGTCTCTCCTTTCTCCTCTGGGTCCTGCTACCCCCCGGGGTTCCTTCCTTCCTGGACTCTTCCGACGCAGACGTTGACCCCCCTGACTCCTCCCTCTCTCTTCGGCGGGCTTTAGGACCTGGCTCCCTATCCGGGCTGCCAACTGTGCCGCCCTCCTGTACATTTGAACTTGGCGCGCGCGCGCAGCCTTCAACCTTCCTCTTGACCGTTTCCTCGCTCCCCGACGGAGGCGTGGTCAATCCTCCCTCATGTTCTCTCGCTGGCAGCGCGCCGCCTGATCCCGATGCCTGGGACTCCTCCCCCCTACTGCACTCTGGTGTGGACGCTGGCACTGATTCCCGACGGCTGCTCTCTGAGTCCCCTCTGGCCCCTTCTTCCTGGGGTGCCCCCCTAGGCACCCCCCTTGCTCTGACCATGGGAGCCCCTTTCTGTGAATCTTCCGATTCGCTGGAAAGACTCAGAGACCTCGGACCGCTGTCATCGCTGACATTTCCTTCGGACTCCTCCCCCTCGCTCTCCATTTCCTCCCTTCCCTGTGCCTCTGCTCCTGAACCCCTGACAGCTAGTAATGCCTACACGGACTGGCAGCAGCTTCCCAGTTGTTCGGACGGAGAGCCATTAAAAACAAAGTAAGATGCTAGTCCCCATTGCTTTTTAAAAAGGGGGCTGAATTAAATGGGGCCTTCTACATGCCCAGCAGGTGTCCTACCACTGAGCCATTAAGAACAACGCAAGATTATAGTCCTCATGGTTTTCAACAAAAAGAGGGATGAATTAAATAGGAATTTAGGACACCGCTTAGTCCCCTTGAACAGTCTAGCTCAGGGCAGCCTACACTGACCGGCAGCAGCGCCTCTGCAGGATTTCCAGCTGGGAAATACCCCCCAGCCAAAACCTTCCGCATGCCCAGCAGCTGCTCCAGCCGCCGAGCTACGGCCCTTTTGCCCTGGGAGTGTAGGAAGAGCCTCTCCTCCGCCATGAATTTGCCCAGTCCTTTTTTAAAGCCATAGAAGTTGGCAGTAGCCTCAGGTGGCAGGGAGTTCCACAGGTCTCCAGCCTGGCCAGGTCCTTCTCAGCGGAAACGAACCCAGGATAAATATATCTTACTACAGCCCCTTCCTCACCTTCTCATCGACGGGCCGCAAGTCCGGGTTGATGGTGAACAGGTTGATCAGTACTAGAAACAGAGAAGGAGAGGGGGAAATCAGAAACCAGAGAAAATTTAATTAAGAATGGGGAAAATCTACAAGCCGCCTAAGAGAACACTGCAAACAGCTAAAAACTTTGGCAGGGTTTTAGGGACACTTGCAACGTATTAGAAATTAGGGTGGAAAAGAAAAAAGGATGGTTTTAAGTAAAACAGAGAAATGATAAGATGTAGCAGATTAAAGGCTGATCATAATGGAAACCACGGAGTTCTAAGGTCTAAGGGTTCAGGGCACCCTAAATGTTGGTGGTTCACGTTTGAATTTAATTGCATAATGTAAAACTGAATTTTAAAAGAAATAGAGAGGGGGGGAGAGAAGGAAAGGAGCATTGCAGAATTGTGGAATTGGGAGAGCTGGCGGGGGGGGCGGGCGCCCAAGGTCATCTAGCTCAACCGGCCACAATGCACGAGTGCGAAATGTGGGATGTGATCCGTGAGAGGCAGACAAGTACAACATTCCTTGCGATGCTAGAGAAGACATGCGAGGGAATGTTTGGTCCAGCCGGTCGAAACTTCCTGTTCCTCCTGGCTGGAGCATCCTTCCTTTTGCATGTGACAGAAGGTGGGCGTGATCTCACCTGTCCAGGTAACAAAAGGACGAGTCATGCAGCACACCTCTCTCTTTTTGGCTTCCTTCTTCGTTTGACCCACTTCTACCTAGGACTGCTCTGCTAGCTCTCAGGATCACTGGGATTATCCCCCCATATGGGGCAGATCCACATGTACATCTTTGTAACTAAGTCTGCCTTCAGGGATCCAACTGTGAACTGATGTGAGTCACCTTCTTTCATTGACTTGGAATACGATTGTGGCTTCTTTATTCTTTTAAGAAGTTTTTAATGTGTAAAGAGGTGGATTTGCCCTGCCAGACCTTAAACTCTATTATGAATCAGCCGCATTTTGCTGGCTGAGAGAATGGATGCTTCTTGAAAATACTGATGTCTTGGATCTGGAAGGTTTTAACAACGTATTTGGTTGGCATGCAAGTTTTTAATGTGTGACATTCTAATGTCTTTTTCATCTTTGTTGGAAGCTGCCCAGAGTGGCTGGGGAAGCCCGGCCAGATGGGCAGGGGTGCAAATAATAAATTATTATTGTTATTAGGGATTGAAGGGAAATTACCAGGAATGTACAATTCAATCTGAAGACAGACCAAACTGTATAATAGTGAGAGCTCACACGAGCCTGCAACCAGCTATCTGCTGTGCATGTAAAAAGGGGGATATAACTCTGCTGTGTAAAGGAACTTGCCAGCGCAAGTTAGGAAGGATATCAATAAACAATATATCCTCTCCTGTCACCCACATTAAAGAATAAGCGCCCACCTTTCTGCTTTGGCTTGTAGACGGGTTTGTCAGTCTGGATGAAGACAGAGGCGCCTTTGCTGTCGATGGTGACGGTGGTGTGGTTGTGGAAAATGTAGCCCTCTTCCGCCAAGTGACGGTTGCCCCAAACCTTGAGGTGTGCCTGGCCCCGTAGCCCCGGGGGCACCTGGTTGGGAAGGGAAAAGGGAGTTATAGCGCTGCGCCCGGCGCCGACGAAGCTTAGAATCGTGGGTCTCAGCTGGAGTGCCCAGGACAGAGAGAAGGCCAGGAGTTTATAAAATCAGATGTGCTTTCTCCCTCCCTGGTGTAACGCCGGGGAAAAAGTAAGTGCGTGGTTAGCCTGTGGAACCTGCTGTCACTGGAATCTGCCATGCCGACCGACCTGAATGGCTTTAAAACAGGGGCAAAGAAGGCAGGGGTTATAAGAGCTCTTTCTGCCCACCAGTTTGCACCAGGGTGGATTTGATCGAAATCAAATCGATTTAAATCACTAGTCAGTAAGACTTCATTTAAATCATATTTTTTTTACAGAAAGACTCATTCTTGCTGTTATAACCTTAATATTTACAGCCGAATGAAGGCTTCGTTTTTGGAATAATAAGTAGTTTTTGCAGTTATATCAAAAATTACAGATTTGGTTCTACTCTTAGAAACACATAGACAGATAATTGTGAAATTATGGTGAGGTTTCCTGAGTTAACTGTTTATTTTTGGACAACCTTTCTGCTGTGCTTCATTGGAAGGAGAAAAACAATCATTTTCTTAGTAACTATTTAACTGAAAAAAACAACATTATAGCATATGTATCCATGTTTGTTAACTGTTGCAGTTAAACAATTAAAAAAAAAGCTGAGTTTTAGCACTCATAAGAAACATAAAACAAATCATTTCCTGACAAACAGTCTTTGGGCTACAATGTAACTTAGAAAATCTTTAGAAAGGCTTTTCCTCCGAAAGCATTTTATTTTTAAAAATCCAATTAAAAATTTTTTTTAATCCGATTTACATTTTTTAAAAACCCGGTTTTTTCATTTTTTAAAAAATAGTTTATTTTTAAATCCACCCTGGTTTGTACTCACCTTGAGCTTGATGGTTCCTTTGCCTGCAAAAACGCCGGAAAAAGAGAGAGAAAATGCAGGATTCAGAAAGCTGAACTATATCATGCAAACACGCCAGATTTAACTCCGATACTCAACACACACAGACACCTCTTCCCCTGGCAAGGCAGGGGTGTGGGGCTGCCACCAGCCGCGGCCGGGCGCCCTTTGCACGTACGTAAACGGGCGCCTACCCAAAACCGTTCCGTGCCCTCGCGCCACCGTCTCTCCTTTGACCGTCAGCTGGATCTGAACCGTCGTCTCCTTGGCCGGGTTGAAGATGACCACGCTGATGGTTTCCACCACCCCTGCCCGGAAGACGGAGGGCACGGCCACCAAGTAGCCCCTGGGAGAAAGAGGGAGAGAGGAAGGAGGTGAGAGGGGGCAGCTCTGGAAGAAAGGCTCTGCGGCAGAACAGCTGCTTGGCAGGCAGAAGGCCCCGTGTTCCATCCCCGCTGCCATCCCCATATAATAATAATTATTGGGACGCAGGTGGCGCTGTGGGTTAAACCCCAGAGCCTAGGACTTGCCGATCAGAACATCGGCGGTTCGAATCCCCGCGACGGGGTGAGCTCCCGTTGCTCGGTCCCAGCTCCTGCCAACCCAGCAGTTCGAAAGCACGTCAAAAGTGCAAGTAGATCAATAGGTACGGCTCCGGCGGGAAGGTAAATGGCGCTTCCATGCGCTGCTCTGGTTCGCCAGAAGCGGCTTAGTCCTACTGGCCACATGACCCGGAAGCTGTACGCCGGCTCCTCGGCCAATAAAGCGAGATGAGCGCCGCAACCCCAGAGTCGGCCACGACTGGACCTAATGGTCAGGGGTCCCTTTACCTTTACCTTTACCTGCCTGGGTTTCCCCAGCCACTCTGGATGGCTCCCAACTGAATATTAAAAACACAATAAAGCATCAAACATTAAAAACTTCCCTCAACAGTGCTGCCTTCAGATGTCTTGTAAAAGTCAGATAGTTGTTTATTTCCTTGACATCTGATGGGAGGGTGCCACCACCGAGAAGGCCCTCAGCCTGTTTCCTTGTAACCTCACTTCTCACAGGGAGGGCACCACCACTGAGAAGGCCCTCTGCCTGGTTCCCTGTAACTTGGCTTCTTGCAATGAGGGAACCGCCAGAAGGTCCTCGCGAGATGGACCCTGGTGTCCGGGGTGGAGACGCTCCTTCAGGTCTACTGGGCCAAGGCTGTTTAGGGCTTTCACTAGAAAATCACCAGCCCAGACTGGAGTTCCTTGCCTCCCCTTCTCTCCGGGGCTTTCCCCAAGCAATCGGAGACCGCGCCTGCCAGCAATCCCACCTCTCCTGCGCCCTTTTCATGCTGCTCTTGGTCCTGGGAGACCACTAGGGAAGGGAGATTCTTGCCGCAGGAGGGGGAAGAAACCCCTCTCTGCCTCTTGGCTTCCCTCCTCTCCTGCTTCTGCTCCTGCCTCTGATTCTGAACTCTCTCTGCCACCGATTCTCCCCGCTCACAAAGCCCTGTTCCCTCTTCCCAGCCCCTCCAGGTGGGAACAACTTTAAAAAGCCGAATGGCATGTAGACGGTGGTCCCACCTTAACCCTTATTGCATTTGTGTCATCCGTGGGGCAGAATGCATGGAAACGGAAGAAAGCCCGCCAGCCCAGGGGAGGCCCCCCAAAGTTAACTATTCCCCCTTTGCCCGAGTGCTCTTCTTTCCTCCTCCCGCCTCGCTGCCTTCCCCTTTTGTGCTGCGTCTTTTAGTCCAAACCCACCAGCAAGGCGCCGACGGCACATTGTACGACGCACACATGCGTTTCAAATTCTCCGGTCGTGATTCTCCTCCGCAGCCCCTCTCCCCGCTGCTCAGCCCATCCCATCCCCAATGGGCCTTCTTCGTGCAAGACAGCTCTTCGCGTCATGCGCTTTGGAAACATAATTCCGCTTCGCCAGCCGGGTCTCTTTCGCCGGAGGTTAACAGGCGCCCCGCGAGGAGCGAAGGCTGCTTTTCTCCCTCCTCCCCCCCAAATTCCAAACATTGCACACTCCGGCCCCCTCAGCGGGATCCATCGCCATGGAGATCTCATTGCAAGAGATCTCCTGGGCGACAGGCAGCGCTCAGGACCGGCCCAGATCAAGAAACAAGCAATGAGAAGCTCAAATCTGCAAAACCTCGACCGCCTTTTCTGGACCGGTCTAGCGAGAGGGCAAAAAACGAGGAAATATTTGCAGCGTAAGGGTCTTCCGCCCGACGTGAGACTCGAACCCACAACCCTAAGAGCCTCGCACTTGACCGGCTGAGCTATCACTGGCTGGCTTTCTCCAGCTTACGGGAGATTTCCAGTTTTGTAACTTTAGGACTGGCTCCCTGGATGGCCGGTTGATTACAGAGTATGAATGAACTTTATTACGGTCACAGACCAGGATTAAGAAAAGCATATAGATAAAATAGCAGTTGGGATTTTTGACCGATAATTGTTAGGGCAAATGAGGACAAGGAAACAGGCGTAAAACATCCGAATAAAATACAAGATTAAACACAGATAATGGATGGATAAGAAACTAATAATTAAAACAGATGAGAGCTAAAAACCAACAAAGACACGCAGTTAAAACAACTGTAAGAGCATAAGAACTAAAAGACTCGCAGATAAAACAACTGAGGCTGCAGAGTTGAAGCATCTTAAATAGAGGACACCCACAACGTTAAAAACTGCTGTGCAAATATGGTTAAACAGACAAATAAAACAATATACAACACTAAATTTAGAAACAATGTACAACAATAAACTGCCCCAGGGAGTTGACTCCCTGGAACCGTGTTTGGGGTTTTCATGCCGGACTATTTTGAGTATTACAGAGTATTTGTCTTGCTTTGCTTGCGCGACGTTGATGCAGAGGTTAGACTATCATGGAATTTTAGATTTGGAAAGGGGGCCCCCAGTGGTTATCCAGTCCAACCCCCTGAAATGCAGGAATCTCAGCTAAAGCATCGCGGACAGAGGACCGTCTGACCTCACTTAAAAACCTTCAAGGAAGGAGAGTCATGAACACCAATGTATTCTGCCTTGGACAGACCCCACCTGGAATCCTGTGTCCAGTTCTGGGCAGCACAATTTAAGACGGATGTTGAGAAGCTGGGAAGAAAGGGAGACCGAGATGGTCAGTCTGGAAGCCTGATGAGGAACGGTCGAAGGAGCTGGGGATGTTTAGCCTTGGAGGAGATGGGAGAGCCCCTTCCGATATCTCACATGGAAGAGAGAGCTTGTTTCCTCCTGCTCCGGAGGGCAGGACTCGAACCCACGGCTCCCAGCGACAAGCAAGGCGATTCCCACTCAACACCAGGAAGAACTTTCTGATGGTCCAGAGATGTGGGATGGGAGGTGGCGGATGCCCAAGCCGAGGTTGGAAGACCATCAGTCATGGGCGCTTGAGCTGAGATTCCTGCCTCTGCAGCGGGTTGGGCTGGATGACCCCTGGGGGTCCCTTTCCAAAACTACGATTCTGGGACACCGGAGCGTAATAGCCATGGGCAGCCTTGTCCGCCGTGAATTGGCCGTTTTAAAGCCACGCGTCAGAACTAGCCCTGAGGATTAAGTCTTCCTCTCCTCTGAGATAGACCGGCTCTGTCTATGGAGGCTCCATTTCGGAATCCTAAGGGGAGCCCGGCCCGCAGGATGAGGCCAAAGGGAGCTCCTTCAGTTCCTGCTGTAACGGTTGCCTCGGGGATCTGAGTGCGAAAACAGCAGCTCAGAAACTCCCTGCTGGGCAAGTCCAGAAACCGGCCGTCAGATTGGGGGCGAGAGGAGAGCTGTTCTGTCCTAACGGACCAGTTCAGAATTGGGGGGGGGGGTCCCCTGACCTTTCCCACACCCCGTTAGGGCAAAGGAAGGGTGTTGGGGAACGCAAAGCTGGGCTCAAAATTATATGCCGCCCCAAAAAACGGTGCAATGTTGTGCATGGAAGTTAGGGGCTCTGTGGGGCCGGCCAGGGTGCAGTTTGGCCTGGGGGGGGGACATTTCCTGGACCCCCCATCCTTTGCGTGGGTCGGCAGGATGCGGCCAAATTCCACCCAGCACCTGAGGCAGGAAGATGTTCCTCTCGGCTGACAACCACAATCAGCTCAGTTGGGTTTTGGAGACGAGGAAGAGGGCTCTCTGCACATGCCCCAGAACGCCCCCCTCCCTGGTTCTTCCCCCTGAAGAATTCGCAGAGCAGAGGAAGAGGTGTCTCTGCACGCGCTCAGGAACCCCTGGGCTTTCTGCACATGCTCTGGAACACTCCCCTTGGCTCTTCCCCCTCTGCCTGCTCCAGGGTTCCCGGAGGCGAGCAAGAGGTCACTCTGCACATGCTCAAGAGCCGCTGGGCTCTCTGCCCATGTTCAGGAGCGCTCCGCTTGCTTCTTGCAGCGAGGGCTTCCCGGAGGCGAGCGAGAGGTCACTCTGCACGCGCTCAGAAGCCCCTGGGCTTTCTGCACACGCTCTGGAACACTCCCCATGGCTCTTCCCCCTCTGCCTGCTCCAGGGTTCCCGGAGGCGAGCAAGAGGTCACTCTGCACGCGCTCAGGAACCCCTGTGCCCTCTGCAGGCGCTCGGGAGCGCTCCCCTCCTTCCTTCTCGCAGCGAGGGCATCCCGGAGGCTCCCTCTGCGCGCCCTCCGGAGCCCGGGGCCGGGGCGCCTGGGAGACCCCCTCGGTCTCTCCGCTGCCGCTTCGCTCACCTCCTGTCCGGGCTCGGGGTGCAGATCCCGCAGAGGCTGCAGAGCGGCAGCAGCAGCAGCGTCCAGGGCGCGCGTCCAGGGCGGCGGGCCGGAGGAGGCATGGCCGGGCGCCCTTTGTTCCCTCGGGAGGCCGCCGACGCCCGAGCCGGCCAGCAGCGCCTCTGCCCCGGCCCTGCGCCTCCGCCGCTGCCCCCCGGCCGCCTGCAGCCCCGCCTCGGCCCGGGGCGGCCCGCCGATGCCTCCGCCTCCGCGCTCCGCCTCCCACGCGCGCTCCCTTTGTTCCGGGGAGGCGCGCGCCCCGCAGGACCCACGCCGCGGGGAGGGGCGCGACAGACCCCCGGGGGTCCCCGCTCAGCAGGATCGGGGGTCTTCTTCTTCTTCTTCCCCTCCTCTGCCAGGAGATTCTTTCTTTCCTTCCTTCCTTCCTTCCGCGCGCAAAAGTGCCGCGCGTAAAAACCGTGCTTCTCCGAAGCAGCGCCGCTCCAACTTTGGGAACCACGCTTTTTAGATCTCTTCTGATCGAGGCTTCCCAAAAGGTCGTAGTGGGAAGCTGGTGGTACCCACCTCGAAGCATCTTTTCATCGCCTGTTTTTATTGATACAGAAACGTTTTATTTATTTTATAGCGCGGCACATTGTTTCTCGCTTTCGTTTGATGGATCGATGGTCTCGCTAGATAGTAAAATCCATGTTTTAGGGGTTGTTTTGAAAAGTCTGGAACAGATTAATCCGTTTTGTGGGACTTTCTATGGGAAAGCAGTGCGCCTTGGTTTTGGAACGCTTTGGTTTCGGAACGGACTTCTGGAACCAAGGTACCACTGTAGTTATTGACATTAATGAGGATAGGTACATACCAGATTAAATGAAATACGGCTATTTTTGTGGGCACTCATCAATATTTACATTGATGTATCCATATATACCGGATGGAAACAAATTGATCTGTTTTAATTGATTGTTATCAAAAGATAAACAAATGTTCATACCCAATGCAAAGTATCTTTTCTTTGTGATTACAGAATTAAAGAAGCATGCCGCCTTTTATTGATAGTTATCGATATTGATAATACATTGATTAAAAGAAATATGGTTATTTTTATGGACACTCATCAAGATATACATTGATGTATCCATATAGGTACCCCTGCCCGTACGGGCCAGTCTTGCCAGACTCTAGGGCTGTGCGCTCATCTCACTCTAAAGGCCGGGAGCCAGCGCTGTCCGCAGACACTTCCGGGTCACGTGGCCAGCGTGACAAGCTGCATCTGGCAAGCCAGCGCAGCACACGGAATGCCGTTTACCTTCCCGCTGTAAGCGGTCCCTATTTATCTACTTGCCCCCGGGGGTGCTTTCAAACTGCTAGGTTGGCAGGCGCTGGGACTGAATGACAGGAGCGCACCCCGCCGCGGGGATTCGAACCGCCGACCTTTCGATCGGCAAGTCCTAGGTGCTGAGGCTTTAACCCACTGCACCACCCACGTCCCTCCAATGTATCCATATATGCCAGATTAAAACCAGCGGCCTGATATATATCGCATGCAAGAAGCTCCTGTTCCGCCGCTTAGCTAAAAAGCTTTGTGAAAACAAGGCAGGTTTCTAGTCCTTAGGTTCTGGAAACCAAGCCTGATGAGGAACGGTCGAAGGAGCTGGGGATGTTTAGCCTGGAAAAGAGGAGGGTGAGGGGAGATAGGAGAGCCATTTCCCGATATCTCAAGGGCAGTGTCACGTGGAAGAGGGAACAAGCTTGTTTTCTCCTGGAGGGTAGGACTCGAACCCGTGGCATCCCGACTCAACATCAGGAAGAACTTTCTGGCAGTCAGCGCTGTTTGGGATGGAAGGTGGTGGCCTCTCCTTGGAGGTTTTTAAGCAGAGGTCAGATGGCCATCTGTCATGGATGCTTTAGCTGGGATTCCTGCGTTGCAAAGGGGCTGGACTAGATGACCGCTGGGGGGACCCATAGCTGCTGGGTTCCACCCAACGCAGCTACGAGAAGGTGGTGGAATACTGGGGGAGCCTAGCCCCCTCCTTGAAAATTATTTTGGGCAGCCCTTCCATTTCTACAATTTTCGTTAACCTGTGGAACTCCCACCCCCAGGATTCCACTGAGCCGGCTGTCTCTGAAAGAGGACCCGGCAAATCCGTGGCTCTCGTTGGCTACAAACTATGTTTTCCCTGCCTGCCAATCAGGGTAGTGGCCCTGCTTCTTAACACCCAGCCGGGAGAGAGTCGCTGCGGGTTCGAGTCCTGCGGACCGACAGAAGAAGAGGCAAGCTTTGGCTGGGAGTTGAAGGAAGCCGGGGCGGAGAACCTCTGGCGGCTGCAGGCTTCACTGCCCGGCCTGTTGCCAGGATGCGTCCCATAGAGGGATATCTTGGACCGCTTCCCCTCCTCCTCCTCCTCTCTGGGTGGGTCAAGGAATTAGGGGGTCATAAATACACGCCTTTTATAATTTGGAATACCAACCATTAGCTCAGGCTCAGGAGGGGGGTCCCCAAAGGACAGCCCCCATCAAAGTCTTGGCTGGCTTCCGCACCCAGTTTCCGTGGGAACGGGAACTCCTCAAAGCTGGAATTGGGTGTGGGGAGACCCTGACTGGGGTGGGGGGGGGAAGGAAGCTTGACTCATGCAGTCAGGATTTTTTTTGGGGGGGGCTCCACCCCGCTTCTCGGTTTTCCCACCCCCCTCTCTCAAGGGTTTTGATATGAGCAAAACGCGTGGACAAAATTGGAGCCAGGCTTCGTTCAAACAGGGAAATATAAATCGCTTTCTGCTGCATTTTCCAGATTTGGCACGAGTGGTGGATTTCTTAAGGGAGGGGCACGGGTGGGGAATTAGCCGTTGTGTGTAAAGTGTTCTGGGGGGGGGTGTCTCTGATATGCCTCTTTCTCAGGGCATAAACTCACGATAATGTCAGCTGAGGGGGCCCATGCCTAGGGCGAAGGATATTGGGGGCCGAATGTGGCTCTCCAGATTCTCAGTGCGGCCTCCAGACTCTCCTCAGACCAGTGCCAGATTTACGTATAAGCTAAACAAGCTATAGCTTCGGGCCCCACTCTGTTAGGGGGCCCCCAAAAAAATGAAACGGGGAAAAACCCGGATGTACATTTCCAAAATATAAGATAAAAAATAAATAAGATAAAACCCACATACAGCAACAGTGTTTTGTGTTGTGTAGGCTCCTCTATTTCCCAGGGACAGACCCGGTTTTACAGAAGACGTCCCACTTCCTGACTTGATACCGGAGCATCCCACTTTCCCGTAGGACGTCCCTATTTTCAGGGGAGAAACGTTGGAGGGGATGGAATAGGACGTCCCTATTTTCAGGGGAGAAACGTTGGAGGGGATGGAATAGGACGTCCCTCTTTTCAGGGGAGAAACGTTGGAGGGGATGGAATAGAACGTCCCTCTTTTCAGGGGAGAAACGTTGGAGGGGATGGAATAGGACATCCCTGTTTTCAGGGGAGAAACGTTGGAGGGGATGGAATAGGACGTCCCTATTTTCAGGGGAGAAACGTTGGAGGGGATGGAATAGGACGTCCCTGTTTTCAGGGGAGAAACGTTGGAGGGGATGGAATAGGACGTCCCTATTTTCACGGGAGAAACGTTGGAGGGGATGGAATAGGACGTCCCTCTTTTCAGGGGAGAAACGTTGGAGGGGATGGAATGGGACGTCCCTATTTTCACGGGAGAAACGTTGGAGGGGATGGAATAGGACGTCCCTATTTTCAGGGGAGAAACGTTGGAGGGGATGGAATAGGACGTCCCTATTTTCAGGGGAGAAACGTTGGAGGGGATGGAATAGGACGTCCCTCTTTTCAGGGGAGAAATGTTGGAGGGGATGGAAGAGGACGTCCCTCTTTTCAGGGGAGAAATATTGGAGGGGATGGAAGAGGACGTCCCTCTTTTCAGGGGAGAAATATTGGAGGGGATGGAAGAGGACGTCCCTCTTTTCAGGGGAGAAATATTGGAGGGTATGCACCCACACTGTCATCCGGGTGGAGCAGGCCCTGGGTGTCACCGGCGCATGAGCTCAGAGCTGCAGGTGCGAATGGTGCTCGGAGTAGCCCAGCTGCCACAGGCGAGGCCCTCCAAAACGTGATGACAAGCCGGCCAGCTCACGGAGAAGCCGAGTCAGCAAAGCGGGGGCCGGGGGAAGCCTTTGCTGGGCCCTCGGCCAAATCGAACCTTCTTTCCGCCTGACGTCCTCTCTCGGGTCCCCCTCGACCCAATTCAGGCCCCGCCCTGCTGTGGCAGGTGGAGGGGCTCAGCCATGGGCGGTGTTGTGTATTGAGTCAAAGGATTTTATATCTGTATTATTATTGTCTATATTTGCATTAGGGTAAAGTAACTGCCTTTTGGTTTCAGGGGGTACAGCTACTATTGGTTCATTTAAACTGCTGTATTTGGATCCTCTGTCTTATTGGTTTCCTCCAAAAGGCAGGACTGTGATTGCCTGATATTGTTCCCTCCAAAATGTATCCTTTCTAGCTAGTCCCCTGTCCCTATAAATGTAGCTCTCCCCTCCTCAGTCTTCAGTCTTGTTTGCTGTAATAAAGAAGTGTTACTAGAGAACTGTCTCCAGCTGATTATGTCAAGAGAGCTGAAATCACAAACCCCACGTCACAACAACTGGCGACGAAGGTGGGATCCGGAATGCTGAGGAGCGGTTAAACGCAGCCCTGCCTCAGAGTCCGGATTGCAGCTAAGAACAAGACTCACTGGCCAGCTGAGAAGACGACCCTGCCACAGGACAATGGAGAGTCCAAGGGTATTGGAGCCCTTCCAGCCATCAGAGCCCCACACGTGGGAAGACTACATCGAACGCTTCGAGTTCTTCGCAGTGGCTCAAGGGATCACCGATGCCAGCAAAAGAAGGGCCACATTCCTGAGCTACTGTGGGCCTGAGACCTTCAAGCTGGCCAAGGCATTGCTTGCTCCAGCGAAGCTAAGTGAGACATCTCTCAAAGATATTCTTGCCTGCCTAACAAGCCATTTGGCGCCTACTGAGACCAAGATGGCCCGGCGGATGGAGTTTCATGAGAGGCAGCAGCGTGCTGGGGAGTCTGTATCTGCATTTCTAGCTGAACTGCGGAAGCTCGCTCAGCACTGCGACTTCCAAAATCTGGAAGAGACTCTCCTGGATCGGTTTATCGGTGGTCTGAGCAGCAAGAAAGCCAGAAGACGCATCGTGGCTAAAGAAGAGGTTACCCTTGCTTCAGCCTTGAAGGAGGCCACCGCCACGGAGAATTATGAAAGAGAGGAGCTTGATGCCAGTCGCAAGGCCCCTAAGCCACAGATAGAAGTTGCGCATGCCATGGACGAGCTAGAGGCTACTCCGAGCCAGAGCCCAGTCCGTGGGGTCGAGTCAGTGCGTCAGGCCTGCACAGTGCACAAAGATCACCGAGGCAGGTGTCCAGGTTGTGGCGGAAACCATGAGCGGAAGAGTTGTCGTTTCCGGGATGCTATGTGCCGGACGTGCGGGAAGACAGGTCACACCGCCAGGGTCTGTAGATCGGCGGCGTTGGGAGCGACAGGAACACCTAGACTGGAGCATAGCAGACCGCCCACAGCAACCCATTTTCTAAAGGACTGCCACTATGTAACGGAGATCAACGGGAGGGTCGTGCAGTTCCCAGCGCAAGGCAAGGCACACGTCAAGGTGAAGATTGAGGGTCAGCAGTGCGACATGGAGGTGGACTCCGGATCTGGATTCACTATCGTGTCGGACCAGACCGCGAGGACATTCTTCCCCAGGGGTAAGTTGCCCCCTCTGGAGCCCTTCCCGGCAACCTTGCAGTCATACTCAGCGGGCCGCATCCATGTTATGGGAATGTGTGCCGTGAGAGTTCAGTTCCGGGACAAACAGGCTGTACTCAAACTGGTGATTGCGAAGGGCAGTCGCCCCAGTCTCCTGGGCACTGACTGGTTCCCCGCCCTGGGACTGAGTATATCAGGGCTTAATTCAATCCAAACCTGCCCTGAGATGAGCGAGGCATTATGCAAAGAGTTTGCTGGTCTCTTTAATGGAAAACTGGGTTGTTATAAAGGGCCCCCAGTTGACTTCGAGTTGGACCCTGGGGTGGCCCCAATCCGACTCAAACCAAGGCGAGTGCCATTTGCACTGCAACCCAAGATCGAAGCAGAGCTGGATAAATTGGTCAAGCAGGGAGTTCTCTCACCCGTGGACTCTGCTAAGTGGGAGACTCCAATCGTCACGCCCCTTAAAGCAAATGGGGAAGTCAGGATCTGTGCAGATTACAAATGTACTATCAATAAGGCACTCAGGGGAAACTCATACCCCATTCCAGTCGTATCACATCTGTTGGCTAAACTGGCTGGGGGCAAGGTGTTTGCCAAAATTGACCTGGCACAAGCCTACCAACAGCTGCCAGTAACCCCACAATCAGCGGAAGCACAGACTATTGTCACACATAAAGGGGCGTTCAGAGTTAACAGATTACAATTTGGAGTTTGTGTGGCCCCAGGGATTTTTCAAGGGCTCATGGAACGCCTGTTAAGAGGTCTGCCGGGGGTCTTGCCATTTTTTGATGACGTTTTGATTGCTGGAAAAGACCCACAGGAACTGGTTGCGCGTGTCCGTGCAGTGTTGCTCAAGTTCAAGGAGGTGGGGTTGCAACTGAAAAAGGAAAAATGCAGTTTTGGGGTGCCAGCTGTGGATTTCTTGGGGTTTAAAATTGATGCATCAGGCATCCACCCCACAGATGCTAAGATTAAGGCCATCATCGAGGCACCACGACCACAGAACAAGACGGAGTTGCAGTCATTCCTGGGACTTATTAACTTTTATCATTCGTTCTTACCCCATAAAGCTTCGGTAGCTGAACCATTACATAGACTGTTGCAGAAAAAGAATGTGTGGCGATGGGGGCAGGGGCAGCAGAAGGCTTTTGACTCCTTGCGAAGAATGCTGAGTAGCGGGAGCGTCCTTGCTCATTATGATGAGTCAAAGCCGCTGGTCCTGGCATGTGATGCCTCTCAATACGGCCTGGGGGCGGTGCTGAGTCATAGGGAACTGGATGGGTCGGAAAAGCCCATCTCTTTCTATTCCCGTACGTTGTCGCCCACGGAGCGCAACTATGCTCAAATTGACAAAGAGGCGCTTGCAATTGTGGCAGGAATCAAAAAGTTCCATGATTATGTGTACGGTCGCCATTTCTCCATTGAAACGGACCACAAACCACTGTTAGGGTTGTTCAACCCGAACAAACAAACGCCACAAATTCTCTCCCCCAGAATGTTGCGTTGGTCTATATTCCTGAACGGGTTCCAGTACACCTTGACCCATGTGCCGGGGAAACGGTTGTGCCACGCTGATGCGCTGAGTCGATTGCCCCTTCCTGGCGGGAGCAATGAGGATCCCGCTCCAGCGGAGCACATAATGATGCTGGAAACACTTCCGGGGGCTCCTGTAACGGCTACTGATATAGCTGAGAAAACGAGGAAAGATGCTGTTCTCTCCCGTGTGCTCACTTGGGTGGGGAGGGGGTGGCCAGGTGGTCCGCATGAAGACAAATTCAGGCCTTATGCGACAAGGCAGCACGAGTTGTCCATGCATAAGGGTTGTCTCCTGTGGGGAGATAGGGTGATCATCCCAGCACCACTGAGAAACAGGGTGCTTGAGACGCTTCACATGGGACACCCGGGAATGGTCAGGATGAAGTCGCTAGCCCGATGTTATGTGTGGTGGCCTGGAATGGACCAGAACATAGAACAATGGGTACGAACATGTAAGGCATGCCAAGAGGTGCGGCCAGAAGTGGCCAGAGCACCAGTTCACTGGTGGGAGCAGTCCAGATCTCCCTGGAGCCGGCTGCACTTAGATTTTGCTGGGCCATTCCAGGGGAAGGTCTTTTTGGTTGTCGTCGATGCATATTCCAAATGGTTAGAAGTGGCGATGGTCCCTAGCATGGCATCAGCTGCCGTAATCAAGGTGTTGAGGCAGCTGTTTGCAACCCACGGGTTACCTGAGACCATTGTATCAGATAATGGGGCAGCTTTTGTATCCCAAGAATTCAGGGCATTCTTGGCTGATAACTTCATAAGAGGGGTCACATCCGCGCCCTTTCACCCATCCTCCAATGGGCAGGCTGAGCGCATGGTAAGAACAGCCAAAGAATCCATTGCGCGCTTAATGGAGGGTAACTGGTCAGCTCGCATCGCGCGAATGTTATTTTTGCAGCATGCGACGCCGTGTACTGCGACGGGCAAGTCGCCAGCTGAGCTGCTCTTGGGTAGAAGACTGGTAACGGTGCTGGATTATGTCCACCCGGATAAAATGCCAAACCATAATTCAAGAGCAACCCCCCAGGCTGAGACTGACACAACAAGGTATCTCGCCCCTGAAGATCTGGTCTGGGTGAGGAACTATTCACGAGGTTCGCGGTGGGTGGCTGGTGTGGTCACCCGGGCTAGTGGACCTGTGTCCTATTATGTAACCTTGGAAAATGGGCAAGTTTGGAAGAGACATATAGATCAGCTGAGGCGCCGGGCGCTCAGCAGGGAGGAGTCAGATAATTCATCCCTGGCTAACGACGCAGAGCTGCAAGACCAGAGTGAAAATGGCCCAGAGGTGCAGTCACCAGGGGCTTCAGCAAATGAACCAGGGTCTGCTAGTCCTCATGATGACGAGGTACAGGTAGGGAACCCTGAGATGTCTGGGACTCCATCTGTTCCTGAGGAAACCCCTATAGCAGCCCCTCTACCACAGGTAACACCCAATCCAGAACCGGCAACGCCTGTTGTCAGGAGATCAAGTAGAAGTTGTAGGACCCCACAGTACCTGAGAGATTACGTCTGCTGTGCTCACTAGGGGGGGAGGGGTGTTGTGTATTGAGTCAAAGGATTTTATATCTGTATTATTATTGTCTATATTTGCATTAGGGTAAAGTAACTGCCTTTTGGTTTCAGGGGGTACAGCTACTATTGGTTCATTTAAACTGCTGTATTTGGATCCTCTGTCTTATTGGTTTCCTCCAAAAGGCAGGACTGTGATTGCCTGATATTGTTCCCTCCAAAATGTATCCTTTCTAGCTAGTCCCCTGTCCCTATAAATGTAGCTCTCCCCTCCTCAGTCTTCAGTCTTGTTTGCTGTAATAAAGAAGTGTTACTAGAGAACTGTCTCCAGCTGATTATGTCAAGAGAGCTGAAATCACAAACCCCACGTCACAACAGGCGGGGGCAAGGAAATAAATCAAGTAAATTAAAGAAACACTTAACTAAAAGTAGAACTAATCGGAAAGCTAGAAAGTTCCAGAAAGACATCTACTTCTGCTTCGTTGACTATGCAAAAGCCTTTGACTGTGTCGACCACAGCAAACTATGGCAAGTTCTTAAAGAAATGGGAGTGCCTGATCACCTCATCTGTCTCCTGAGAAATCTCTATGTGGGACAAGAAGCTACAGTTAGAACTGGATATGGAACAACTGATTGGTTCAAAATTGGGAAAGGAGTACAACAAGGCTGTATTTTGTCTCCCTGCTTATTTAACTTATATGCAGAATTCATCATGCGAAAGGCTGGGCTGGATGAATCCCTAGCCGGAATTAAGATTGCTGGAAGAAATATCAACAACCTCAGATATGCAGATGACACAACCTTGATGGCAGAACGTGAGGAGGAATTAAAGAACCTTTTATTGAGGGTGAAAGAGGAGAGCGCAAAATATGGTCTGAAGCTCAACATCAAAAAAAACGAAGATCATGGCCACTGGTCCCATCACCTCCTGGCAAATAGAAGGGGAGGAAATGGAGGCAGTGAGAGATTTTACTTTCTTGGGCTCCATGATCACTGCAAATGGTGACAGCAGCCACGAAATTCAAAGACGCCTGCTTCTTGGGAGAAAAGCAATGGCAAACCTAGACAGCATCTTAAAAAGTAGAGACATCACCTTGCCAACAAAGGTCCATATAGTTCAAGCTCTGGTTTTCCCAGTAGCGATGTATGGAAGTGAGAGCTGGACCATCAAGAAGGCTGATCGCCGAAGAATGGATGCTTTTGAATTCTGGTGCTGGAGGAGATTCTGGAGAGTCCCATGGACTGCAAGAAGATCAAATGCATCCATTCTTAGGGAAATCAGCCGTGAGTGCTCACTGGAAGGACAGATCCTGAAGCTGAGGCTCCAATACTTTGGCCACCTCATGAAACGAGAAGACTCCCTGGAAAAGACCCTGATGCTGGGAAAGATGGAGGGCACAAGGAGAAGGGGACGACGGAGGACAAGATGGTTGGACAGTGTTCTTGAAGCTACCAGCATGAGTTTGACCAAACTGTGGGAGGGAGTGGAAGACAGGAGTGCCTGGCATGCTCTGGTCCAGGGGGTCATGAAGAGTCGACACAACTAAATGACAAAACAACAATTGTAAAATCAAATAAAAATGATTTCCAAAAGTAGAATCGCTGTAGAATTTGCAAACCGCATACGGAGTTGTTCAGTTTGCGGTTTTTCACCAAATCTGGCAACTTCCCCCCTTTTTTCGCACATACACACCCGGGCAGAATTTTTCTGCCTTTCCAGGCCACTGGGAGACTGATTGGATTACTTCCTTCTGCCTGGCATGAAATTGCCTTCCTTCCACCCCCTCCGGAGATCCGGAAAGCTACACTCCGAATGGTCAACAAACGGCCAGCTGCGCCCCCGGAGCCAGCCGGCCAAAGATCTGAGAGGCCGGCGGGCATTAGCGCAGTGAAGCAGCGGAAGACATTTCCAGGCATTACGTTCGCCTCTGTGCCCAGATTCACGCGCGGAATTCCTGGCCTTGTTTATATCTCGTGTCTCCCGTTATCTCCCGTCAAACATAGGGGGGCCTTTCACAGCGATGTCCCCTCCATTGTTTGGATCTTGTTTCCTCCTCAGGGGGATGGCATGCCATCCTCAGAATGAGGAAAGGAAAAATGCCTACAACCAACTTTCAGAGACGCGCCAGTTTTGGGGAGTTTGGCCAACTCCGGGGAAAGTCCGGAAGGAAGGATGTTGAAAGCTCCCCACTGAATCTGGGCCCCTAGAGACTGGGGGTCCCATCAGTGACGGATTTACGTATAAGCTAAACAAGCTCTAGCTTAGGGCCCCACTCTCTTGGGGGCCCCCAAAAAGTTTAAAGGGGGGGGGGAAACCTGGATGTACATTTCCAGAATATAAGACAAAAAACAGAATAAAACCACAATGCAGGTGGCGCTGTGGGTTAAACCACAGAGCCTAGGACTTGCCAATCGGAAGGTCGGCAGTTCGAATCCCCGTGACGGGGTGAGCTCCCGTTACTCAGTCCCTGCTCCTGCCAACCTAGCAGTTCGAAAGCATGTCAAAGTGCAAGTAGATAAATAGACGGGGTGAGCTCCCGTTGCTCGGTCCCTGGTCCTGCCCACCTAGCAGTTCGAAAGCACATCAAAGTGCAAGTAGATAAATAGGTACCGCTCTGGCAGGAAGGCAAATGGCGTTTCCGTGCACTGCTCTGGTTCGCCAGAAGCGGCTTAGTCCTGCTGGCCACATGACCCGGAGGCTGTACGCCGGCTCCCTCGGCCACTAAAGTGAGATGAGCGCCGCAACCCCAGAGTCAGCCACAACTGGACCTAATGGTCAGGGGTCCCTTTACCTTTACAGCAACAGTGTTCTGTGTTGTGTTGGCTCCTCAGATGTAAGTCATGGCCCCCACCTGCTCCCTCAAATATCCCTGGTTTGCTCCTTTCTATATCATTCTTAGTAGTTTGCATCGAGATGGTTGGACAGTGATCTCGAAGGGACCAGCATGAGTTTGACCAAACTGCGAGAGGCAGTGGAAGACAGGAGTGCCTGGCGTGCTCTGGTCCAGGGAGTCACCACTAAACGACTAAACAACAACAACAACAACAAGTAGTTTGCATCATATATTTGCACCTCTTATTATTTCATGTTATAGCAAGTTTCCAGAGACTAGATGATGAGTCTTTGTAAATGGTGTTTCTAAAGGAACTTTTGATCTTGCCAAATGCCAGTGTGTTTGCATTATTCGGTTTGTTATGAATCAAAAATCATTTTGAGTTAGAGTTTAATAATTGTTTCACTATGAATATACTTCTCCTTAATTGTATTTCAGTTCAACAATCACTTTGATAGAATACATCTTTTGTGATGTACAAATGGCTTGAGATACCTTTTAGGTCCATAAATTACCATATAGCATATATTCAACACAAAAAAACAGCGACAATTTGTTGTGGATAAAGGACAGCTGGACATAGAAAGGGCCCCATTACCTTCAGTAGCTGAGGACCTCATCAAACCAAAATCCAACCCTGGGTCCCCTCAAAGTCCTATTCCATCCCCTACGATGTTTCTCCCATGAAAAAGGGACGTCCTCTTCCATACTTCCCACTCTTAAATTTTAAGATAGTCTAACCTCTGCGTAAACGTCGTGCAAGCAAATCAAGACAAATACTCATTAATAAACAGGCCACCCAGGGTGGCAAACCCTAGAAGTTACAAAATGTTTGCTGGAAATCTACCGTAAGCCTGACAAAACCAACCAGGGATAGCTCAGCCGGTCGAGCGCGGGGCTCTTAGGGTTCTGGGTTTGAGTCTCATGTTGGGCGAAAGACCCCCATGCCTTACAGGGGGTGGGACTAGATGACCCCTGGGGTCTCTTCCAGCTCTGCAGTTCTGTTCTACGAAAACCCAGCAGAGAAAGAGATTTTGTGCCTCATTAGGATCCATGCGGAGCTCAGCCGAACTCCGAGCTCAGAGGGACATCGCAACTTGTCGGATTTGCGCAGGCTGCAAACCGTACAAATCAGGTGTGACGAGACGCCGTCTACCTCCTTTCCTCCGGGGTCCGGGGTCAGCCTTCCTGCCGGCCGGCCCCCACCTCTTCCCCGCTGCTAATTAAGTGTTTCCATTTCTCTCCGGACCGGCTAAGCGTGTTTAATCGCCTTTAATTAAACCATCTCTGCTCCGCGCCGAAACCCGGGGAGGGAAGAAGACGGGAGTCTTTGCAAAGGCGCCTTTTGATCCCCGAGGCCGGGGCGCGTTCCCTTCCCCACCACCACCAGTTGCCGGACCCTGCGGAAAAGTCGTGGGCCTCTTCCTCCGGACGACACGAGCCACGGCTACAGAGATGCGCTGGCCAGGGCCCAAGAACCGCAGGCTGGAGCGCGTCGCAGCGTGTCAACGCCACCGTCTTGGACGGGCAAGGGCCATGGGGACCCCTGCTTGGCATGCAGAAGGCTCCATCTCTAAACAAGGCTGGGACTCACCATCCTGTGAGAGATCCTCCGAATGTGCCTGGATGTTCTGCTGCAGATACCCCAGGCCATCTCTCCTCCAAGTGGTCATTCCTCCTCTGGTCACTGCTGTGGATACACGACTTGACCGCCCGTCTCCAGGCACTTCGGCCGTCTGCAAGGGATTCCTGGGTCCAGCGTCTAGAATCCCTATTTCCCAATCTGGACCAGCCAGATTTAATTGTGTATATTGAGCGGCTCACACGAGCCTGCAACCAGTTATCTGCTGCGCATGTATGAAAGGGGAATGTGAACTCTGCTACCTAGAGGAAGGTTTGGAATATATCTTCTCCTGACTCCCTGGACAGTTGTGGCAGGGGCAGGGAGAAGGGCGACTGAAATATACGGTACTCAGGGTCCTTGGCACAAAAATGGAAATAAGAAGAATTACCGACGAAAGAAGAATGGCGGATGAAATTGATGGACTAGCAGGGTTTAGCAGGGTTTTAATTGTAATTTTGTTGTGAACGGATAACTGGGATTTAAAGCGGTTAAAACTGAACAATAGACAGGCCTTCGTCTGACTTGATCTCTACATTCTATACCCTTTTCCAGAACGCTGGTTTTGGGAGGGTTTTTAATTTTTATTGGGTTTTTGTTTTTGTTTCGCTTTTACGGATACCTTCAGGTATAGGGTGGTATAGAAATTAAACAAACAAACAAATATAATAAATTAATAAATATTAAAAAGATGATAGATAGATAGATAGATAGATAGATAGATAGATAGATAGGAAGCGGTTAGAGCGCTTTGGTTTCCAAACTTTTTTCAAAGAGGGCCAGATCTGATGAAGAGAAATTGCACAAAAATGGAAGCAAGAAGAATTACCAACGAAAGAAGAATTGCGGATGAAATTAACGGACTATGCAGAATTAGATAAATTAACAGGAAGGATTCGAAATCTGTGGGACCAGAGATTCTCAGAAGATTGGAGTAAATATATGAACTATTTGAAAAGCAATTGTAACGAACAGATGAAGCTAGTAGGACTGCAAGAAGTTCTGTAAGGAGCACTATTTGAAATATTGCAAGGAAGATGATGAAGAGAATGATTAGTTAGTGATAATTAAGAGTAACTGAGAAATTAAGAAAGGCAGATTAAGTGATAAAGAACGGAAAATCACCAGAGGTGGTTGGCGGAAGTCTAAAATATTGTGTAAGATAAGAAGCGGTTAAATGATTGTTGAAAATGATATGTAAAAAAAACAATAAAAATGTAAAAAAGAGAAAGAAATATACTCAGAGTCCTGCAGTGATTTCATGCTTGTAAAACAGTGATTTTATGGTTTTCCCAGTGGTGATGTATGGAAGTGAGAGCTGGACCATCAAGAAGGCTGATCGCCAAAGAATGGATGCTTTTGAATTCTGGTGCTGGAGGAGACACTGGAGAGTCCCATGGACTGCAAGAAGGTCAAACCTCTCCATTCAGAAGGAAATCAGCCCTGAGTGCTCACTGGAAGGACAGATCGTGAAGCTGAGGCTCCAAGACTTTGGCCACCTCATGAGAAGAGAAGACTCCCTGGAAAAGACCCTGATGTTGGGAAAGATGGAGGGCACAAGGAGAAGGGGATGACAGAGGACGAGATGGTGGGACAGTGTTCTCGAAGCTACAAACATGAACCTGACCAAACTGCGGGAGGCAGTGGAAGACAGGAGGGCCTGGCGTGCTCTGGTCCAGGGGGCCACGAAGAGGCGGACACCACTAAACAACTCAACAACAACAACAAAACAGTGATTGAATTCATGTCCCACTTCATCTCAGGGTCTTGGGCTTGAGCAAGGGATGCTCTAGATGACTCCCATTGTCCCTCCCAACTCTTGAGATTCCTGCATTGCACGGGGTTGGTCTAGAGGATCTCAGGGCATCCCACCCAACTCTCCAATCCTAGGCCTGAACGTTCAATTGCTTTTTAAATCATTGCTTCCTGTGCTTTATTTGCCAGCCGCCTCGAGTCCCTTTCTGGGGAGGAGGAGCCGTATGAAATCATATAATAAAATCAAAGGAATAATAATGCAATTACCGTATTTTTTGCTCTATAAGACTCACTTTTTCCCTCCTAAGAAGTAACGGGAACTGTGTGTGCGTCTTATGGAGCGAATGCAGGCTGTGCAGCTATCCCAGAAACCAGAACAGCAAGAGGGATTGCTGCTTTTACTGTGCAGAGATCCCTCTTGCTGTTCTGGCTTCTGAGACTCAGAATATTTTTCTTCTTGTTGTTTTCCTCCTCCAAAAACTAGGTGCGTCTTATAGAGCGAAAAATACAGTATTTACTTCATGTTTGCAGACCGACGGCAGCAGGCAGACATGCTGGGACAGGCAGGCAGGTTCCCCCAGAAATTGTCCGGCATCCCTGCCTGACACACACATACCAAAAAGGCACATGCACCCCGCAAAGTATAGGGGTTCTGCTCTCATAAGGTAAAAATCCGTATTTCCCAGAGGCTTCGATGACCCTCTGCTGCCTCTTCCTGGCCGATGATGGGAATTGCGGCTTAAGGGTTGCAAGACAGGTGTCAATATTATTATTATTATTATTATTATTATTATTATTATTATTATTAAAGCAGCTGACTGGGCAACGTGGGGCAGAGACTTTTCTTCTTCTTCTTCTTCTTCTTCTTCTTCTTCTTCTTCAATCCCTCGTAGCCAAGTAAGATTGTCTTCCATCAACACGGTTTTAACAATGACTCCGTAAGTTTGCCTCCCCATGGCTTAGATGTATTTCCATATATATCTGGGTTCTTATAACTTTGTATAGGAAAAATCAAATAAATAAAAATGATTTCAAGAAGAAGAAGAACCATTAACTACAGGGAGGGGGGCTAGCCAAGTATTTTGTCCCGGGTTAAGAAAGGAAGATCATGGCCACTGGGCCCATCACCTCCTGGCAAACAGAAGGGGAAGAAATGGAGGCAGTGAGAGATTTTACTTTCTTGGGCTCCATGATCACTGCAGATGGTGACAGCAGTCACGAAATTAAGAGACGCCTGCTCCTTGGGGAAAAAGCAATGACAAACCTAGACAGCATCTTAAAAAGCAGAGACATCACCTTGCCGACAAAGGTCCGTATAGTTCAAGCTCTGGTTTCCCCAGTCGTGATGTATGGAAGTGAGAGCTGGACCATAAAGAAGGCTGACCGCCGAAGAATGGATGCTTTTGAATTCTGGTGCTGGAGGAGACTCTTGAGAGTCCCATGGACTGCAAGAAGATCAGACCTCTCCATTCTGAAGGAAATCAGCCCTGAGTGATCACTGGAAGGACAGATGCTGAAGCTGAGGCTCCAAGACTTTGGCCATGAGAAGAGAAGACTCCCTGGAAAAGACCCTGATGCTGGGAAAGATGGAGGGCGCAAGGAGAAGGGGACGACGGAGGACGAGATGGTGGGACAGTGTTCTCGTAGCTACCAGCATGAGTTTGACCAAACTGCGGGAGGCAGTGGAAGACAGGAGGGCCTGGCGTGCTCTGGTCCAGGGGGTCACGAAGAGGCGGACACGACTAAACGACTAACCAACAAACAACAAAGCCTCCAGGGGGACACTGTTGAAACTCCCTGCCTGTGTGTGTGCATTCAGCTGTGTCTTTGACCCGGGGGAAATCAAGCCCCTGCAATTGATTTTTGAATTCTTGAATTTATTGTTATTCATGTTTTATACTGTATTTTATGCTGGTTCTTTTGTTGCATCAATTAAGTGTTTTATATTTGTCGTTAGCTGCCCTGAGCCTGGTTTTTGGAACCGGGAAGGGTGGGGGAATAAATAAAAAATTATTATTATTATTAGACACCCCCACCCCAGGCCTTCTCCTTTTTTGCAGGGTTGCTGCCCCCTTCCTGCTCACTGGATGTGGCCCCCGAGACCCCATCACGGAGGGGTGATCAGGCCCGGAAAGCTGCCCCACGGGTGGCACTCGCAGGGCCCCCACCCAGGACGGGGGCTGTTCCTTTTTAACATGGCCATTCTTCTCCATTTCCCCATGTGCTCCATTAAACAGCAGGAAGACGCAGAGGGTGGAAGTCTCTCCAGGAAGCCAAATTAGAGATGGAGGAGGAAAAAGACTCTGGCGTGGGCGAGGGAGGAAGGCCAGAGGCAGGGGGCCTGAGAACAGAGGGAGAGTCCGGCTGCAGGATCAGACCACGGTGGACTCACATTCCATCCCCTCCAACGTTTCTCCCCTGAAAAGAGGGACGTCCTATTCCATCCCCTCCAACGTTTCTCCCCTGAAAAGAGGGACGTCCTATTCCATCCCCTCCAACGTTTCTCCCCTGAAAAGAGGGACGTCCTATTCCATCCCCTCCAACGTTTCTCCCCTGAAAATAGGGACGTCCTATTCCATCTCCTCCAACGTTTCTCCCCTGAAAAGAGGGACGTCCTATTCCATCCCCCCCAACGTTTCTCCCCTGAAAAGAGGGATGTCCTATTCCATCCCCTCCAACGTTTCTCCCCTGAAAAGAGGGACGTCCTATTCCATCCCCTCCAACGTTTCTCCCCTGAAAATTCCTGCATTTGGAGACAAGCCTTAGTCCCATTTTTCAGCCTTTCGTTATGTCAACTTTTCAAAAGTTTTTAATTACCAGGCAGCCCTGTACGGGGAAGTTTTTAGTAGCCAATATTTTATTGCATTTTTAATATTTTGTTGGGAGCTGCCTAGAGGAGCTTGGGCCAGCCTTTCCTATGGGGCGGTGGTGTGCCTTACAAATAATAACATTGTTTTCTA